>NC_023759.2:32819286-33119286 GCF_000499845.2 Phaseolus vulgaris
CACAAAAGAACTCGAACTTCCACCAGACAGATTGCGCGCAAGCAACAAAAGACCTCACTCCACCGATTGAAAGCCAAACAAACGGCACAAAACACAAACTCACCGAACGAAACTCAAAGAAACTGCAAACGACGGTTGCACCAGCACACAACCGCGCAGAAAACCTCGAAAACTTCCACGAACTCACGCTGTGGATGGGAGCACGTTTTACACGGCCCCACGGTGGGCGCCTGATGATCCTGCCTGTTGACCGGAGCGCTGGAGAATGCCTCGTCAAAGGATCGACGTGCGCGCCGCTTCTCACTTCCGTTCCTCCTCTGGATCTATCTCAAGAACCTGCAAAGAAACGACACGGCGCCGCTGCGGCCGATCGCACTCCGATGCTCAAGTCAGTGACGGTATCACCAAATACTAAGAACTGGAACCGTGCAAACTCTCTCTCACAAACAGCTCTGTCACTCGCAAGCGTAAAGTGTATGAACTGAACGCGCGTACCTTAGAAAATCTGTTAAGAACTCTTATATACCTGGTGGTTTTCTCTCTCCTGGCAGTTACAGACCTGGACACGTGGCTCGCATCCAACTGTACACGTGCCATCATCTGGAGGCTCCCTAACTTGGCGCTGCTTCTACTTTTATTTTGGCTAAGTTACTTATGCATGGTACTGCCCAGTGCATAGCTAACTTAGGAGTGCGATCTCTACTGAAACTGGCGAGTTAGGGCCTTCATACACCTTCCCTGTGGTCTCGCCGGCCGCCTTCATAATCTGCTTCTCCTTCGTCTTCGGCGATGTGCTTATTCTGGCGATCTCCGACTGCCTGGTCGCCTGAGTCTACATCTGGCGACTTCATCTTCAACCTGGCGATCGCCTATTCTGGTAAACTGGAAATCGGAACACGCCAACTTAACAATCGGCGACCACACGTGCCTCCCGACTTCCTTCCCATCTGCCAACCTGGCGCCTTGTCAACACGCCTACACTGTAGCAGGATGCCACGTCATCACACCCGTCCACCAGGGCGGTACACCAACTTTTACTACTTGGGCCCCAAAACGATTGATGTATTCTTTCAAGGTCTCTCCTTGATACTGTTTTACATCAAACAGGTCATAGGAAACTAGCGGCGGAGCCCTGTTCGCCAAGTATTGCTCTCTAAACAGCTGAGACAACTGCTGAAAAGAGGTGATGTGGCCGTTTGGAAGGCTGATGAACCAATCCATTGCCATCCCCGTCAGGGTGCTCATAAAGAGCTTCCATCTCACGGCATCTGAGCCGCCTACCAACACCATCTGCGTGTGGAATGCAGCGAGATGCGCTTCGGGATCCTCCATCCCGGTAAAGATCGCCTTGGGTCCCGCGAACGTGTTGGGGATTACCGCATCCAGGATTTCCTGCGAGAAGGGTGTGGAAAACTCCCTTGGTGGGGTGAGACGCTCGGTCTCATCTCGTTCACGTTACCCTGGGTTATTGTTCAAACCCCGGCGCAACTCTTCATTTATATGATGGAGCTCTTCGTTCCTCGCATGCGAGGTCTGCCTGCATGCGTTCTTGTTCCATCTTCGACTCCGCCATATCATCCTGCAACCCCCGCATTATTTCCATGACCTGCTGCATGGACATTTCCTCACTCGCAGCGCTACGGAACCTTGTCTAGTGGTGGCCCTCATCTTTCACTGTTTCCTCAAACTTCCGCCAACGTTATGGTGACTTGATAGATCTCCTGAAGCGTGCGATGGGACTGATGTTTTAAATCGGCCCCACGGTGGGCGCCAAATGTTCCGGCCGGTTGACCTGGGACGTCTTTGCGCGCAACCTTGCCCGTCAGCTAGGGACACCTCCCCTCTGGCTACCTGCGGATTCCTGCAAAGAAGGACAAAAGGGCGCCCTAGCGGCCGATTGCACTCCGACGCTTAAGTCAGCTAGCAAGAAACACCAAAAACTCTACACCTCCGTATCAGAGCACCGTGAATGGCACTCTGAAGGTGGTAAACAAAATCGTGTACTGTGTATATTTTCTCCCTCTGGCAAATAACCTCTCTCTAGTCCCTTGGGCGTAGCCTCAAGACTCGAGCAAGTAACTAGCGTACCCTGGGAAAATCTGCCAAAAGTTTGAACCCCGTTCCCAACATTCAAGGCGCTATTTAAACTACTCTAGTATTTAAGGCATCTTAAAGTGCATTTAATTATGAAACGTTCAGCACCTTTAAGACGTTTAAACCGCTTGGAGCATTTATAGTACCTTAAACGCTCGAAACGTAAACTTTATTAAATAGCTTTAATTACCTTGTGATCCTGCCTGTTGACCAGAACGTTGGAACTTGCCTCGTCAAACTTGGATCGACGTGTGCACCGCGTCAACCTGCGTCCTTCGTCACGATCCACCTCAAGAACCTGCAAAAGAACAGAGCGAGGCACCGCTGCGGCCGATCGCACTCCAACGCCCAAGTCAGTGACTGAACCACCAAATACTTCAAGAGCAACACTCAGGAACTCTTAAGGAACCGTGCAATGTTCTCTCTCACAGTATGCTCAAGAACTCGCAAGCGTAAAGAAGACAATCTGAACGTGCGTACCTCAGAAGTTCGTTGAGAAACCCTTATATACCTGGTCACTTTCTCTCTCCTGGCAGTTACACATCTGGACACGTGGCTCGCATCCAGTCGTACACGTGCCATCATCTGGAGCCTCCTTGACTTGGGCGCTGCTTCTGACTCTCCTTTGGCTAAGTTACTTATGCATGATACTACTCAGTGCATAGCTAACTTGGAGCGCGATCTCTACTGGAATTGGCGAGTTAGGGTGCCTTCGTACACCTTCCCTGTGGTCTCGCCGGCCGCCTTCACAATTTGCACTACCTTCATCTCCGGCGATCTCTAATCACTTGGTCGCCTGAGTTTACATCTGGCGACTTCAGCTTTAACCCGGTGACCGCCGGTTCTGGTATGCTGGAGATCGGAGCACGCCAACTTAATAACTGGCGATTTCACGAGCCCCCCGACTTCCTTCCCTTCTGCCAACCTGGCATCTCGTCAACACGCCTATACTGTAGCTTGACGCTACCTCATCACTTCCGACTACCAGGACGGTACACAAGCCCCCCAGTCTTAAGCGAAGACTTGTCCAGCGAAAAGACTAAAGGAGTCACGTCAATACCGATCTACGTGGCATTGGCGCAGAATTCCAAGCGGTTGTACTTTCTGCTTCTCTGACGCTCCACCAAACACTCCTCCCATCGTTCGACACATGGCTTCACCAACGGTTACCTTCAGTTAACGTTTGCGCTTCCCAAACCCATTTCGAAAAACCCTTAAACTCATTTCACTCCACTGTTCCATCACTTTCTTCGTATTCTCAGACGCTCCAACTATCTTCTGCAAAACCTCTCAACGTTCTTCAACCTCCTGAATCACCAACCTCCTTCATCACTCTTCCGATCATAAAAAGGTACTTCCTTTCCTTCTTCTGCTGGTTTTTCCTGCATTTTAACCGATTCGCATCATCCTTTAACTGTCTGGTGCATACGTTGTGGGTTGTTTTTTTCTATTTCTCCTTCTTCGTGAGTTAGGGCTTTGTCTTCCTTACAACGAACCTTCGTTCGTTCGTTTTTTCACCCCTCTTTCATGATCGAGTCAGCCTCTGCGAGTCCTGATCACCTTTTCTTTTCTTCTTCCTTTGCAGCTTCCGCAATGACTCGCTCAAAGATCACCCTAAATCCTCCTCCTTCGTCACGAAACCCCTCATCACAAGCACACAACCCACCGCGAGCACGTGCTGCTTCTTCTTCTCAGGCTGAGAGGCCTGCACCCTCCCGCCCCAACTTGGCTCAGGCCACTCCACCCGTCGCCGGAGGACCCTCCGTGCCTTCTCCAGATTTCAAAAAACTATACCCATGGGCCACCTCGACCTTGCTGAAGGAAACCTCCTCAGTAAACTCTGCTGGGGCGGTTCTTCGACTGACGAAAAGGGATGAGCCTCACCAATCGTTCCACAAGGAGCATGACGACAGAATGACGGTGCTACCTTGCCCCCCCGACCTGCCCGTGTGCGCCGACGACAAGGGGAACAACGGCGGGTTGTTCTGCTTCGTCTACACCACCCTGTTCAAGAAGGTGAAACTTAGGTTTCCCTTCACTCGCTTTGAAAGGGAGCTTCTCACCGAGCTCGACATCGCCGCCGCCCAGCTCCATCGCAACAGCTGGGCATTCGTACGGGCTTTCCAGATAGTGTGCAACCACTTGCGGCTGCCAGCGTCAGTGGACGTCTTCCTCTTTCTTTTTGAAGCCAAGCACCCAGGAGATCGCCTGTGGGTAAGCTTGAACAGGATTGCTGGGAGGTCGATCCTCTCTATCTTCCAGCAATCCTACAAAGACTGGAAGGGCAAGTTCGTCCAGGTGCGCCCAAATGACAAGGACGCTTCTCTGCTCAACGGTTTCCCCTTGTATTGAGTAAACAAGGGGAACAAAGAGTCCAAAGGCAGCTTCAGGAGGCCAAGGAGTCCTGATAGCATGGGCGCCTTGGACAGGGACCTATGCTTCTTCTGGAAGAGTGTGGCAGACGCCAACATTACCTTCCTCACCACCACGCTCATCTGATTCGAGTTCTTCGAAGATCAACTCGAAATTCGCATAGGTTAGAACTCACCTCAACGTCTAAGTCTTTATATTTACATTACCTCTGTTAACAGTTTCTGGGCGTCTTGTGCGTTGTGCGCAAGACTTTGGTTTTATTTTCTGCACCATTTATCTGCTTTGCTGCATACTGCCTTATGCATTTATTTCTCTCTCTGAGCTAACCCATGCATCTTTGCTTTATGCAGATCGTATGTTGGGCCAGGGCAAACTCGCTGAACTGAGGGCGCTCGCCCGAGCCCACGGGTTGGCATCGGGTTCCCAAACCGTGCCAAACTCTGTGGTGGAGATCGCCGCTGCTCAGGACAGATCGCCACCCAAAGGGCCAACTTCCTCTGAGGCCCAACCCGCCAACCAACGCAAAAAGCTTATCCTCAGGAAACCAAAGAGGAAAGCCCCCCAAGTAGTCCACGAGGAAGAAGAAGAAGATGATGAGGCGACTGAAGACGGCCTCATCGTCAAGAGGAAGAGGGTGGCGCCTTCTTCACCATCTGCTCCACCCCCTCTTCCAACATCAACACCACCATCCACACCTACTCCACCTCCAACATCGCTTCCTCCACCAGCTCCTGCCTCGCCAGTCCAAGCGGTTCCATTGGCGTCTGCGCCTCCTGAAGCTGAGGCCGCCGAAGCCAACTTCTTGGAGAACCCCCCGAGCGCCTCCACGCCTTATGTAACAGCTGGAGGGGGTCCTCCTTCAAACGCCTCCACCGCAAACGCCGCACCAATCGGGGATGAAGGTGCTCACCACTCTCCAATTCTTATTACCGAATCCCCGACGTCGCCACCACGCCAAGAAGCACCCGCTGAGCAACCAAGTCAAGAAGGTGGCGGCGAAAACCAACAACAAGCCCACCCGGTGCCTCCACAAGCGAACCTCTCTCTTGAGGTCAAGAGGATGTGGGAGCCTTTCTCAGCGAAACTAAAGATGATGGCGGAGGATTTCCCCTCCATTATATCTAAAGCTGTGGAGAGCTCCACCAGGAAGCTCCAGGATGACCTCTTCACACTCCGAACCAAGAATAACTCCATAAGGATTGAGGTGGAGAGGCTATCCTGCAATCTGACACTCGCCGAGATTGAGCACTCCCGAGTAGAAGATGCCATGAGCACCGAGCTCCGGGTGGCGCGCAAGGAGGCCACCGATCTACGCCATAAGGTGCAGCTTTTGGCTCAAGAGAAAATTGAGCTGGGGAGCAAGCTAGTACCTTATCGCGTCAAAGTGGCTGACCTGGAGGCCTTGATTAAAACTGACGCCGCCGAGGTGAAGAAGCTCGAACAAAGGTCAGCCGATCGGGAGGTCTTCCTGGGAAAGGTGGAGAAGGAGAGGGATGACACCATGGCTAAGCTTGCCGAAGCTAACGAAGAAAAAGGGAAGATCGCCGCTGAACTGGGCCAGGTGCAGGCAGAATCCAAGAAGGTTGTTGAAGACCTTCTTCAAGCTCAGGAAACCATTGAAGAACTCAAGAAGCAAGCTGAAGAGCTGGAGCAGCAGAACGAGGGGCTGAAGAAACAAACTGAAGAACTTAAGAAACAGATCGAAGAACTTAATCTGAGTTCTGCCCAGATTCTTGCTGCTAGATTCGAGGCCGCCCGGGAACAGTTCGCCTGCCTGTTCCCTGATCTAGATCTTACCATGGTGTCCCTCAACAACGAGGTGGTGGATGGGAAGGTTGTTCCTGCTGAAGACTGATTGATTCCCTCCATCCACTACCTTTATGCTTTCTCCTTTCATATGATTGTAATAAACTTTCTATTTTTCTGTACATGTGCCCTGAACTGATATTTACTTTATGACAAACTGATGTTCATTTAATGATAAGGTGTTTGTATTTCCTCTTGCAACTCCTTTGTCTGCTTTATCTCTTCTTGCACAATTTGCTTCAAGAAATTAACTTAGCGATTTCGTAGGCGCGATTATACACTTAACTGCTTCGAACCACTGACTTTCGAATAACAATCACTCTAACAGCTTGTAACCTCAAGGTAATGAACCTTAGCGTGAAATCGCTCTTCAAATAACGAACTTCAACTCAACCAATGGCTTAAGACATTCCTTCACCCGATCTGCCTTATCAAAACGGGTCTTAACTTCTCGCCATTGCTTGAACTTTTCCTGGTCGCCAAAGACTCTTGGCGATATCAGCTTCTTCCTGCCTTCACAACTTGGCCATTGTTCCTTCATCTGGGGGTAGAGGCGCCTTTCAGATCCTTCTCTACCTTCCTGAACTTCAGAACAAAAGACCGGGTGACCAGGCGTTCTCTTCGAACCTACCTTAGCCATCATCCAAACTTCTTCCACCCTTTACACCATACCTGAACTCGTTCGAGACGAGAAGGATTTTATCTTGCCTGAACTCACTCATCGGCGAGAAGGTCTCTAACTCGCCTGAACTCGCTCACAGGCGAGAAGGTCTTTAACTTGCCTCTACATTGCCCCAGGGGTTACATCTCCTCGCCCCCAGAAACATTGAGGACTTTTCACTGGTGCCTCTTCATTGCCCCAGGGGTTACATCTTCTCGCCCCTAGAAACACTGAGGACTTTTTACTCTTCCTTGCCTGCACTTGTTCGACGGCGAGGAGGTCTTTTATCTCGCCTCAGGACACGCGAGGGCGTTGAGGTCTTTTAACTCATGCCTCCGATCGCCGAAAGACGATGAGGACTTTAACTTTAACTCATGCCTCCGATCGCCGAAACACGATGAGGACTTTAACGTTAACTGATGCCTCCGATCGCCGAAAGACGATGAGGACTTCAAACTTTTTAGAAATCATGCAATATATCTTTACTTGCCTTAAATCACATATAAGTGACAAGGTCTTTCTTCAAAACTTTCTGAAAACAACAAGCATGCAATCTAAAACAACCTTAAGCTTCGAAAACTCTTCTTTATTGGGTGGCCTCATTAAAAACCCTCCTTAGGGAAAAAAGAGTGCCCCCTTCAAACTGTTTTAATAGAGACATTGTAATATAACTTTGTGTTTGTCTTTACTTACAAAGCTCCTTAACTGTAATACAACTTGAGGTGCGTGGCGTTCCAAGTGCGAGGAATCGCCCCTCCTTCCAACGTCTCTAAGCGGTAGGCGCTGTTCCCGAGCACCTCAGTTATTCTGAACGGGCCCGTCCACTTAGGCGACAGCTTATTCTCCATCTCGTACTGGTGGGCTTTTCTCATCACCAGGTCGCCCTCTCTGAACTGTCTCGGCATCACCTTCGAGTTATATCTTCGTTCAATCCTTCTCTTCACCGCCTCAGCTTTCAATCTCGCCTCTTCCCTGACCTCATCCAGTAGATCCAGGTTCAACCTTCTCTCCTCACTCGAGTCTTCCTCTACGAAGTTCTGGAATCTCGGTGAGCTCTCCTGGATCTCCACTGGAATCATTGCATCACACCCATAGACCAAGCTGAACGGGGTCTCATGGGTTCCTGACTGTTCGGTGGTGTGGTACGCCCAGACTATGCGGGGTACCTCCTCAGCCCAGCTTCCTTTGGCTTTCTCTAGCCTTCTCTTCAAACCTCTTAGCAACACCCGATTAGCTGACTGTACTTGGCCATTTGTCTGAGGGTGCTCGATGGATGCAAACACTTGTTGAATTCCAACCCCTTCGCACAGCTTCTTCAACAGGTGACTTGCAAACTGAGTCCCGTTGTCCGACACCAGGCGCTTGGGCACACCAAACCGGCACACAATGTTCTTCCATACGAAGCCTTCGATCTTGTGTGCGGTAATCTGGGCCACTGGTTCTGCTTCGATCCACTTGGTGAAATACTCAATCGCCACCACCAAGTACTTCATCTGCCGGATCGCCAGCGGGAATGGTCCCAGAATGTCAATTCCCCAAGTATGAAACGGCCAAGGGCTGTAAATCGACTTCAACTCCTCGGGAGGCGCCTTGTGCCAATCGGCGTGCTGTTGGCATTGTTTGCAACACTGTGCATACCTCTTGCAATCTTCTCTCATCGTTGGCCAGTAGTACCCTGCACGGAGAGTCCTTGCGGCCAGAGCTCGACCCCAGACGTGGCTTCCGCATATCCCTTCGTGGAGCTCTGCCATAATCCTCGTGCATTTCTCGCCATGCACACATTCCAGGAGTGGGTGAGTGAACCCAAACCTGTACAACTCGCCATCAATCATTGTGTACTTGCTAGAATTTTTCTTTATCTTCCTAGCCTCTGTCGGATCCAGCGGGAGAAGGCCATCTGCCAGGCACCGCTTGTACTGTGTTATCCAGGTGTCTGGCTCATGGGTAGCGCAGACTTGCGTCATGTTCACCTTCTCTCCTCGACATGCTCTAATTCTCGGCGATCTCAATGTTTCTTGCGTCAAAGACCTGTGGCTTCTTGCCGCTTTTTCCGTCGACCTGCTTATCTGAAGAACCAGGTGATCTGCTACAAATGCTCTCGGCGTCTTCAGAGTTTCTTGAATCACCGTCCTCTGCCTACCCCCCTTGCCTGAACTGGCGAGCTTAACCAGCAAGTCAGCTCGGGCATTCTGCTCTCTGGGCACATGCACCACCTCAAAGGAGGCAAAGGAACTCTTCAACTCCTGTACATACTCCAGGTAAGCCGCCATTTGTGGATCTTTAGCCTGGAACTCGCCTGTTACTTGCCCCGTGACTAGCAGCGAGTCACTCTTAGCCATCAACACCCTGGCTCCCATCTCTTTGGCCAGCAAAATCCCAGCGATCAGCGCCTCATATTCCGCTTGATTGTTGCTGGCTTTGAAGGCAAACCTCAAAGATTGTTCGATCAGCACGCCGTTGGGTCCTTCCAAGATGACTCCAGCACCGCTACCCTGCTGGTTCGACGATCCATCCACTGAGAGCACCCAACGGAAATCGTCCCCTTCAACTCGTGTCGCCTCGGATGAGAGCTCGACCACGAAATCTGCAAAGATTTGCCCCTTGATCGGGCCTCGGGGCTCATACTTAATATCAAACTCCGACAGCTCTACCGCCCACTTCACCATCCTCCCAACAACGTCAGGCTTCTTCAAGACCTTCTGGATGGGCAAGTCGGTCATCACCAGTATCGTGAAGCTATGGAAATAGTGGCGCAATCTTCTCGCCGAAAATACCACAGCCAGCGCAGCCTTCTCCAGGGCCTGATATCTCGTTTCGGATCCGACAGAGGCTAGGAAGATAAAGAAAAATTCTAGCAAGTACACAATGATTGATGGTGAGTTGTACAGGTTTGGGTTCACTCACCCACTCCTGGAATGTGTGCATGGCGAGAAATGCACGAGGATTATGGCAGAGCTCCATGAAGGGATATGCGGAAGCCACGTTGGGGGTCGAGCTCTGGCCGCAAGGACTCTCCGTGCAGGTTACTACTGGCCAACGATGAGAGAAGATTGCAAGAGGTATGCACAGTGTTGCAAACAATGCCAACAGCACACCGATTGGCACAAAGCGCCTCCCGAGGAGTTGAAGTCGATTTACAGCCCTTGGCCGTTTCATACTTGGGGAATCGACATCCTGGGACCATTCCCGCTGGCGATCAGGCAGATGAAGTACTTGGTGGTGGCGATTGAGTATTTCACCAAGTGGATCGAAGCAGAACCAGTGGCCCAGATCACCGCGCACAAGATCGAAGGTTTCGTGTGGAAGAACATTGTGTGCCGGTTTGGTGTGCCCAAGCGCCTGGTGTCAGACAATGGAACTCAGTTTGCAAGCCACCTGTTGAAGAAGCTGTGCGAAGGGGTGGGAATTCAGCAAGTGTTTGCATCCGTCGAGCACCCTCAGAAATGGCCAAGTAGAGTCAGCTAATCGGGTGTTGCTAAGAGGTTTGAAGAGAAGGTTAGAGAAAGCCAAAGGAAGCTGGGCTGAGGAGGTACCCCGTATAGTCTGGGCGTACCACACCACCGAGCAGTCCGGAACCCATGAGACCCCGTTCAGCTTGGTCTATGGGTGTGACGCAATGATTCCAGTGGAGATCCAGGACAGCTCGCCGAGATTCCAGAACTTCGTAGAGGAAGACTCGAATGAGGAGAGAAGGTTGAACCTGGATCTACTGGATGAGGTCAGGGAAGAGGCGAGATTAAAAGCTGAGGCGGTGAAGAGAAGGATTGAACGAAGATATAACTCGAAGGTGATGCCGAGACAGTTCAGAGAGGGCGACCTGGTGATGAGGAAAGCCCACCAGTATGAGATGGAGAATAAGCTGTCGCCTAAGTGGACGGGACCGTTCAGAATAACCGAGGCGCTCGGGAACGGCGCCTACCGCTTAGAGACATTGGAAGGAGGGGCGATTCCTCGCACTTGGAACGCCACGCACCTCAAGTTGTATTACAGTTAAGAACTTTGTAAGTAAAGACAAACACGAAGTGGTATTACAATGTCTCAGTTAAAACAGTTTGAAGGGGGCACTCTTTTTTCCCTAAGGAGGGTTTTTAACGAGGCCACCCAATAAAGAGGAGTTTTCGAAGTTTAAGTTGTTTTAGATTGCATGCTTGTTGTTTTCCGAAAGTTTTGAAGAAAGACCTTGTCACTTATATGTGATTTAAGGCGAGTTAAAGATATGTTGCATGCTTTCTAAAAAGTTTCTAAGTCCTCATCGTCTTTCGGCGATCGGAGGCACCAGTTAAAGCACCAGTTAAAGTTAAAGTCCTCATCGTCTTTCGGCGATCGGAGGCACCAGTTAAAAGACCTTAACGCCCCCGCACGTTCTGAGGCGAGATAAAGACCTCCTCGCCGTCGAGAGAGTGCAGGCGAGGAAGAGTGAAAAGTCCTCAGTGTTTCTAGGGGCGAGAAGATGTAACCCCTGGGGCAATATAGAGGCACCAGTAAAAAGTCCTCAGTGCTTCTGGGGGCGAGAAGATGTAACCCCTGGGGCAATATAGAGGCACCAGTAAAAAGTCCTCAGTGCTTCTGGGGGCGAGAAGATGTAACCCCTGGCGCAATGTAGAGGCACCAGCAAAAGTCCTCAGTGTTTCTGGGGGGGAGGAGATGTAACCCCTGGGGCAATGTAGAGGCACGATTTAAAGACCTTCTCGCCTATGAGCGAGTTCAGGCGAGTTAAAAGACCTTCTCGTCTATGAGCGAGTTCAGGCGAGTTAAAAGACCTTCTCGTCTATGAGCGAGTTCAGGCAAGATAAAATCCTTCTCGTCTCGAACGAGTTCAGGTATGGTGTAAAGGGTGGAAGAAGTTTGGAGGGTGGCTAAGGTAGGTTCGAAGAGAGCGCCTAGCCACCCGGTCTCTTGTTCTGAAGCTCGAGGAGGTAGAGAAGGATCCGAAAGGCACCTCTACCCCCGGATAAAGGAACAATGGCCAAGGTATGAGGCAAGAAAGAAGCTGATATCGCCAAGAGTCTTTGGCGACCAGGAAAAGTTCAAGCAGTGGCAAGAAAGTTAAAGACCCGTTTTGATGAAGCAGGTCGGGTTAGCGGTGTCTTAAGCCATTAGTTGAGTTAAAGTTCGTTGTTTGAAGAGTGATTTTACGCTAAGGTTCATTGCCTTGAGATTACAAGTTGTTAGAGTGATTGTTATTCGAAATCAAAGTGGTTCGAAGCAGTTAAGTATATGATCGCGCTTACGAAATCGCTAAGTTAATTTCTTGAAGCAAATTGTGCAAGGAAAGTTAAAGCGGCCAAAGAAGTTATAAGAAGAAATACAAGGACTTTATCCTTAAGTAAGTATCAGATTCAAGGTACATGTACAGAAAAAGAAAAAGTTCATTACAAACATATGAAAGGAGAAAGCATAAAGGTAGTGGATGGGGGGGAATCAATCAGTCTTCAGCGGGAACAACCTTCCCATCCACCACCTCGTTGTTGAGGGACACCATGCTGAGATCTAGATCGGGGAACAAGCAGGCGAACTGTTCCCGGGCAGCGTCGAATCCAGCAGCAAGAATCTGGGCAGAACTCAGATTAAGTTCTTCGATCTGTTTCTTAAGTTCTTCAATCTGTTTCTTCAGCCCCTCGTTCTGCTGCTTCAGCTCTTCAACTTGCTTCTTGAGTTCTTCGATGGTTTCCTGAGCTTGAAGAAGGTCTTCAGCAACCTTCTTGGATTCTGCCTGCACCAGGCCCAGTTCAGCGGCGATCTTCCTTTTTTCTTCGTTGGCTTCGGCAAGCTTAGCCATGGTGTCGTCCCTCTCCTTCTCCACCTTTCCCAGGAAGACCTCCCGATCGGCTGACCTTTGTTCGAGTTTCTTCACCTTGGCGGCGTCAGTTTTAATCAAGGCCTCCAGGTCAGCCACTTTGACGCGATAAGGCACCAGCTTGCTCTCTAGCTCAATCTTCTCTTGAGCCAAAAGCTGCACCTTATGGCGTAGATCGATGGCTTCCTTGCACGCCACCCGGAGCTCGGTGCTCATTGCATCTTCTACTCGGGAGTGCTCGATCTCGGCGAGTGTCAGATTGCAGGATAACCTCTCCGCCTCAATCCTTATGGAGTTGTTCTCGGTTCGGAGTGTGAAGAGGTCATCCTGGAGCTTCCTGGTGGAGCTCTCCACAGCTTTAGATATAATGGCGGGGAAATCCTCCGCCATCATCTTTAGTTTTGCTGAGAAGGGCTCCCACATCCTCGTGACCTCAAGAGAGAGGTTTGCTTGTGGAGGCACCGGGTGGGTTTGTTGTTGGTTTTCGCCGCCACCTTCTTGAGTTGGTTGCTCAGCATGTGCTTCTTGGCGTGGTGGCGACGTCGGGGATTCAGTAATCAAAATCGGAGAGTTGTGGGCACCCTCCTCCCCGATTGGTGCAACGTTTGCGGTTGAGGCATTTGAAGGAGGACCCCCTCCAGCTGATACATAAGGCATGGAGGCGCTCGGGGGTCCTCCATGAAGTTAGGCTCGGCGGCCTCAGCCACAGGAGGCGCAAATGCCAAAGGGATCGCTTGGACTGGCGAGGCGGGAGCTGGTGGAGGAGGCAATGTTGGAGGCGGGGCAGGTGTGGATGGTGGTGTTGATGTTGGAAGAGGGGGTGGAGCAGATGGTGAAGAAGGTGCCACCCTCTTCCTCTTCGTGACGAGGCCATCCTCAGTCGCCTCGTCGTCTTCTTCTTCCTCTTCATGGACTACTTGGGGGGCTTTCCTCTTTGGTTTCCTCAGGATAAGCTTTTTGCGTTGGTTGGCAGGTTGGGCCTCAGAGGAAGTTGGGCCTTTGGGTGGCGATCTCCACTACAGAGTTTGGCACGGTTTGGGAACCCGATGCCAACCCGTGGGATCGGGCGAGCGCCCTCAGTTCAGCGAGCTTGCCCTGGCCCAACATACGATCTGCATAAAGCAAAAATGCATGGGTTAGCTCAGAAAGAAAAAATAAATGCATAAGGCAGTATGTAGCAAAGCAGATAAATGGTTCAGAAAATAAAACCAAAGTCTTGCGCACAACGCACAAGACGCCCAGAAACAGTTAACAGAGGTAATGTTAAAATAAAGACTTAGACGTTGAGGTGAGTTCTAACCTGTGCGAATTTCAAGTTGATCTTCGAAGAACTCGAAGCAGATGAGCGTGGTGGTGAGGAAGGTAATGTTGGCATATGCCACACTCTTCCAGAAGAAGCAGAGGTCTTTGTCCAAAGCGCCCATGCTATCAGGATTTCTTGGCCTCCTGAAGCTGCTTTTGGACTCTTTGTTCCCCTTGTTTACCCAATACAAGGGGAAACCGTCGAGCAGAGAAGCGTCCTTGTCATTGGGGCGCACCTGGACAAACTTGCCCTTCCAGTCTTTGTAGGATTGCTGGAAGATAGAGAGGATCGACCTCCCAGCAATCCCGTTCAAGCTTACCCACAGGCGATCTCCTGGGTGCTTGGCTTCAAAAAGAAATAGGAAAACGTCCACTGACGCTGGCAGCCCCAAGTGGTCGCACATTATTTGGAAAGCCCGTACGAACGCCCAGCTGTTGGGATGGAGCTGGGCGGCGGCGATGTCGAGCTCGGTGAGAAGCTCCCTTTCAAAGCGAGTGAAGGGAAACCTAAGTTTCACCTTCTTGAACAGGGTGGTGTAGACGAAGCAGAACAACCCGCCGTTGTTCCCCTTGTCGTCGGCGCACACGGGCAGGTCGGGGGGGCAAGGTAGCACCGTCATTCTGTCGTCATGCTCCTTGTGAAACGATTGGTGAGGCTCATCCCCTTTCGTCAGTCGAAGAACCGCCCCAGCAGAGTTTACTGAGGAGGTTTCCTTCAGCAAGGTCGAGGTGGCCCATGGGTATAGTTTTTTGAAATCTGGAGAAGGCACGGAGGCTCCTCCGGCGACGGGTGGAGTGGCCTGAGCCAAGTTGGGGCGGGAGGGTGCAGGCCTCTCAGCCTGAGAAGAAGAAGCACCACGTGCTCGCGGTGGGTTCTGTGCTTGTGATGAGGGGTTTCGTGACGAAGGAGGAGGATTTGGGGTGATCTTTGAGCGAGTCATTGCGGAAGCTGCAAAGGAAGAAGAAAAGAAAAGGTGATCAGGACTCGTATAGGCTGACTCGATCATGAACGAAGGGTGAGAAAACGAACGAACGAAGGTTCGTTGTAATGAAGACGAAGCCCTAAGTTACGAAGAAGGAGAAATAGAAAAAACAACCCACAACGTATGCACCAGACAGTTAAAGGATGATGCGAATCGGTTAAAATGCAGGAAAAACCAACAGAAGAAGGAAAGGAAGTACCTTTTTATGATCGGAAGAGTAATGAAGGATGTTGGTGATTCAGGAGGTTGAAGAACGTTGAGAGCTTTTGCAGAAGAGAGTTGGAGCGTCTGAGAATACGAAGAAAGTGATGAAACAGTGAAGCGAAATGAGTTTAAGGGTTTTTCGAAATGGGTTTGGGAAGCGCAAACGTTAACTGAAGGTAACCGTTGATGAAGCCACGTGTCGAACGATGGGAGGAGTGTTTGGTGGAGCATCAGAGAAGCAGAAAGTACAACCGCTTGGAATTCTGCGCCAATGCCACGTAAATCGCTATTGACGTGACTCCTTTAGTCTTTTCGCTGGACAAGTCTTCGCTTAAGACTGGGGGGCTTGTGTACCGCCCTGGTAGTCGGAAGTGATGACGTGGCGTCAAGCTACAGTATAGGCGTGTTGACGAGATGCCAGGTTGGCAGAAGGGAAAGAAGTCGGGGGGCTCGTGAAATCGCCAGTTATTAAGTTGGCATGCTCCGATCTCCAGTATACCAGAACCGGCGGTCACCGGGTTAAAGATGAAGTCGCCAGGTGTAAACTCAGGCGACTAAGTGATTAGAGATCGCCGAAGCAAGCACATCGCCGAAGATAAAGGTGGTGCAGATTATGAAGGCGGCCGGCGAGACCACAGGGAAGGTGTACGAAGGCACCCTAGCTCGCCAATTCCAGTAGAGATCGCGCTCCAAGTTAGCTATGCACTGAGCAGTATCATGCATAAGTAACTTAGCCAAAGGAGAGTCAGAAGCAGCGCCCAAGTCAAGGAGGCTCCAGATGATGGCACGTGTACGACTGGATGCGAGCCACGTGTCCAGATGTGTAACTGCCAGGAGAGAGAAAGTGACCAGGTATATAAGGGTTTCCCAACGAACTTCTGAGGTACGCACATTCAGATTGTATTCTTTACGCTTGCGAGTTCTTGAGCATACTGTGAGAGAGAACTGGTTCACGGTTCCTTGAGAGTTCTTGAGTGATACTCTTGAAGTATTTGGTGGTTCAGTCACTGACTTGGGAGTTGGAGTGCGATCGGCCGCAGCGGCGCCGCTCTGTTCTTTTGCAGGTTCTTGAACTGGATCGTGACGAAGGACGGAGGTTGAAGCGGTGCACACGTCGATCCAAGTTTGACGAGGCAAGTTCCAACGTTTTGGTCAGCAGGCAGGATCAGTAACCATCATTGGGAGAGTTTTTAAAAGCATTTCTCTTAGCAATTTGAGCTTCAACCTTCATTGCAAGGTGAACCAAAGATCCCAAAGATGAATACTCTTGAAGTTCAACAACATCTTGAATATCCCTTCTTAGGCCACTTACAAACCTAGCTATCACAGCTTCCTCACTTTCTTTCAAATTAACTTTAAGTAAAAGCGTTTCTAACTCCTTAAAATAGGCATCCACACTTAGCGTGCCTTGTTGAAACTGTTAGAGCTTCAACATGAGGTCTTTCCTAAAGTGTGGTGGCACGAATCTAAAGCGCATACACTCAACCAAATCGTTCCAAAAGACCACGGGAGGTCTCTTGTTATAACAAATGTCCGTTACATAGCTATGCCACCATTTCATGGCATAATCAACAAATTCTAGAACGGCTAGCGTCACCTTTTGGCCCTCCTCAACCTCAAAGGTGTTAAAATTTTGTTCACATTTAGCGTCCCAATCTAAATACACATTTGGATCACTATCCCCATTAAAGCTTGGAATTTTCATAAAATGAACTTGGGGTTTGGTCTCTTGTTGATGTCTTTGTTCATGGTGGTGGCCTCCCCAATTGGCAGGATGACGATGCCTCCTTCTTCTAGTATCCTGTCCATTGTCGTGAGCATTTGAAGAGCTCTTGGAAGAATGGCGAGGAGAAATGTGTCTACTATGCAAAGAATGGGTAACTCCTTCTTGCTTCAATTCAATTTTGGCCATACGTTCTTCCAATCTTTGCAAGGCTTCATCCTTTTGAGCAAGAGCCTTCCTTGCTTCTTTCAATTCATTAAGAACATAAGCTCTATGAGTAGAGCATGGCTTAGAAGATTCAGCACTTGAATATGTATCCATGATAAAAGAAAACAGCAAACACAAAAAACAACCAAAGTTAAGAAAACAAGGTTAGCAACAACAAATATATAAAAGTGCCGAAGGGAAGAGTCACTCAATTCACTCCAAAAAAGAAAACTTCCCTTATCCAATTTGATCTTGAGGCCTTAGTAACCTCAAATGAAAGATGTCAAAGCAACAACACTCAATCTCAAAGCTAAGCACCACAAAACCAAAGAACAATAAAAGACAAACAAGAAAAGGTGTAAACAATAAAAGGCTAGAACAAAAGGAATACAAGATATAGGACAAACTCAAAGATTAATGAGGAAAAGACAAGCAAGAAAATAAGGTACTCAATGAAAAAGAAGGCACACAAAAGAGACTTAGAGAAAAGCACTACACTAGATGAAGAAAACAAAAACAGAACTACTGGAAAAATATTTTGTTGTTCAAATTGTGCGTGATGTTTACAGATTTATCTGGAATGATATAAAGCGAACTGGATTATGAAATTGGAACCACAGAAAGTTCAAGATCTTATCTCAATAATGGCACTGGAATTACTCAATGTATCGTCCCGGGGCGTCGACTAAAAGTCAAAGTCAAAGTCAACACATGGTGGGACCGCTTGGGGCATCGCCTAAGAAAGGCGTCGCCTCGCAAAGGCGTCGCCCAAGAAAGGCGTCGCCAGGCTAAGGCATCGCCAGGTTAAGGTTCACCAAGTTAAGAAATAGTCAAAGTTAAGACATCGACGGTGTTACCCCCCGATACCCATGGGCAGGAAAGACCATAAAGGGGGTAATACCGTGAGGAAGTCTCGGGCCCCGGAGGCCCAGAACAGCAATGAAGAGAAGAGAAAGGTAAGAGAAAGGTGGCTTCAAGGCCATAGTCCTAGTACCAGTAGGGGGTAACCTGACTCGTGAAGTACCCACGCCACCGCTGGGAAACCCTGAGACAAATACGACCAATGAGGAGGCCACGCCCAGGGGAGAACCACGTGCATGGTAGGAGAGAAAGGTAGATACACTCCCAAGGTGAGTGACTAGAGGTTGGGGCGCATGAGTTGGCACCCAGGAAGTCACCCCACGCGCCAGAAGCACTTCGAGGAAAGAGGGCTTGATGTGAATGCAACAACAAGAATACATGATTCTTTGACATTCTTAGGAGCAACTTGAGTTGGTCATAAATGGCACCTTACTTAGAATTGGATCAATGTTCTAATTCAAGAACTCACCAAGACTTTGCACCAATCAAAGCTCATATGGAAGTCCATATATTGTCAAATGGAATCAAACAACAAGGAATGAAGAACAAGAATTGAAAGCTGGACAGAAATGAAATAATAAACTACTGCACCGAACAGAAACTAGAAGCAAAGCTGGAAAACAGAAATTCAAACGGTAGAAATGAAAGTAAACACTAGAAATTAAGAACTACCGAATGAAAATTGAAGAAAAGGAAGAAGAACACTTATAGAAGAAGCTTGCTGGATTTTGAGAATTGGAAGACCACTTCACGCCACTTGGTTCCTTGATCCAAGATAAGTGATGGAGTGCCGCCACTTGAAACTCACCATTGCTCACAAGATAAGGCAAAGGAAGAAGAAGACTCAAGACTCACAATTTCTCTCCAAATTTGAGTATAGTCTCTCTACTATAAAATTCCAATTTGAATTGTACAAGCTAAGCACCTTTATTTATAGCCTAGAGGTGCTGAAGAATAGGAGGAAATTTTCAAATAAAACTCATTTGAAATTCCCACCAAAAACAAGTCACATGGGAGGTGTGACCTTTTTCTACTATGACACCTCCTAAAAACTACACCTACACCCCCCTACTAAGTCACTTGGACAAAGTGACTCTCTCTAATACATTCACACCTATTTATTTAATATCCACACCTCCTACAAGAGTCATTCAAATGATGCTCTTTTATTTAATGCTTGGCCTTCCCCCTCATGGTTTGGACTTGGGCTTCTTGGGCTTGGGCCTTCTTGGGCTTGGGCTTGGGCTTTGGGCTTGGGCCTCATCTTTTGCAAAGACTAATAAGAAGAACTTTAAATGCTTTGGCCCTTGTCCATTTTGTCTATTGATAACATCTTTTTGATTCTCATCATACTCCCCAAGTTGGAGAGAATTCGTCCACGAATTCAGTACTCCTGCATAAAATAAAGTAAGTTGGCAATTAGATAAAAGAATACAAGAAATAGGCAAACATGACTTAGTACGTTGAAATGTTGGGAGTTCAGAAAAAGATGTCCTATACATAGCCCATGTTGGAAAAGATTGTTTAGAAATGATATTATTTGTAAAACTAGAAGGTATGAAAAAATCATCCTTAACATTCTTCATCCAATATGGTGTATAAGTAGGAACCTTGGGTAATGAACAAGACAAAGAAGAAGGATACCTTGTAGGCGTAGCACGAGTCAACAAAATTAAATTAGTTGAGAAGGTATTATGACTCGGTTTATCATGTACTTCATTTGTTTTTTCATTTTCTCTTTTAGTTTCTTTGGGATTGGTCTTATATGCAGGGCTATTTGGTAGAGAAACCCCGAGCATGAAGTCTATTTGGTGTTCAATCCCTCTTAGAGGTGGTAAGCCTTTAGGAGGATCTTGAAACATGTCTTCATATTCTTTTACCAAATTGTCCAAACATGTGGGACTATCCTTAGCCGACTCACATCCAATAGTCCTAGGAATAGCTAAAAAAATAGGCTTTTGAGTAACTATTACCTTTGTAACTTGTTGTGTGGACATGAGAAGGCTTCTCTTGGAATTTTTTATATCATTTTCTTTCTCTCTCTTTTCTCTCATTTTAACTTGGTCCTCATGAACTTCCTTTGGAGAGAGAGACTTAAGAATGACTTTGTGCCCATGGAAGTTAAAAGACATTTTGTTGGTAAAGCCATCATGAAATTTTTTTCTATCAAATTGCCATGGCCTACCTAAAAGAATATGTATGGCTTCCATTGGGACAACATCACACAAGACCTCATCTTTATATTTACCAATAGAAAATGTAATGAGGACTTGCTTGTTAACAACAATCTCACCTACCTCACTTAACCATTGTAATTTGTAGGGCTTGGCATGAGAGATGGTAGGTAATCCAAGTTTGTCTACCACTCTTGTGCTTGCCACATTCGCACAACTCCCCCCATCCACAATCAAAGAGCATACTCTATCATTAATAAGACACCTTGAATGAAAAATATTTTCTCTTTGAGTTTCATCAAAAGGTTTTAAAACTTGACCAAGCATGCGTCTTATTACTAATAGGTCACCCTCATGTGGGTTTTCACTCTCACTCTCACTTGGGGATCTAGAAGGTGAGGAATGTCTAGAAGATTCGGACTCATGCTCACTACTATCTACCCCATCATGCATATACATAGTTCGTTTAGTAGGGCAATTAGAAGCAATATGTCCATAGCTTAAACATTTAAAACACTTCTTACTAGACGATTTAGGTGGTGATTTAGGCCTAGAATTAGAAGTGGAAGGCTTAGATTCTCTAAGTTTGAAAGTAGAGTCCTTAGAAGTGATATTTGAGAAAGAACTATTTTTATTTTTCCAAGAAGAGTGGTAGTAGTTATCCTAAGAAGAATTTTTGAAAGCATTTTTCCTTGCAAGTTGATTTTCAATTTTACTAGCAAGGTGAACCACATTTTCCAAAGAAGAATATTCTTGCAACTCTACCACGTCTTGAATGTCCCTTCGAAGGCCACTCACAAACCTAGCTATTATAACTTCCTCACTCTCATCCATATTAACTCGAATTAAAAGCGTGTCTAGTTGTTTAAAGTAATCATCCACACTTAGCGTGCCTTGATGAAACCGTTGGAGTTTCAACAATAGGTCTTTCCTAAAGTGTGGGGGTACGAATCTAGCGCGTAAACAAGCTTTCAAATCGTTCCAAGAGACCACGGGCGACCTCTTGTGTAGGTCAATGTCCATGAGGTATTGATGCCACCATTGCATGGCATAGTCCAAAAATTCTAAAGAAGCTAACTTAACCCTATGCTCATCCCTAACCCCATTTACATCAAAAATTTGGTCAACCTTAGCCTCCCATCCTAAGTATACATTGGGATCACTTTCACCACTAAAACTAGGAAGTTTTACATTAGGAGAACAAGGGCCAGCCACATGTTGGCGCCTCTCTTCATGGTTGATCCTGCCTGTTGACCGGAGCGCTGGAGAAAGCCTCGTCAAAGGATCGACGTGCGCGCCGCTTCCCACCTCCGTTCCTCCTCTGGATCTATCTCAAGAACCTGCAAAGAAACGATACGGCGCCGCTGCGGCCGATCGCACTCCGACGCTCAAGTCAGTGGCGGTATCACCAAATACTAAGAACTGGAACCGTGCAAATCTCTCTCACAAACAGCTCTGTCACTCGCAAGCGTAAAGTGTATGAACTGAACGTGCGTACCTTAGGAAATCTGTTAGGAACTCTTATATACCTGGTGATTTTCTCTCTCCTGGCAGTTACTGACTTGGACACGTGGCTCATATCCAACCGTACACGTGCCATCATCTGGAGGCTCCCTGACTTGGCGCTACTTCTACTCTCATTTTGGCTAAGTTACCTATGCATGGTGCTGCCCAGTGCATAGCTAACTCAGGAGTGCGATCCCTACTGAAACTGGCGAGGTAGGGCCTTCATACACCTTCCCTGTGGTCTCGCCGGCCGCCTTCATAATCTGCTTCTCCTTTAACTTCGGCGATGTGCTTGTTCTGGCGATCTCCGACTGCCTGGTCGCCTGAGTCTGCATCTGGCGACTTCGTTCTCAACCTGCCGATCGCCTATTCTGGTAAGCTGGAGATCGGAACACGCCAACTTAACTATCGGCGACTACACGTGCCTCCCGACTTCCTTCCCAACTGTCAACCTGGCGCCTTGTCAACACGCCTACACTGTAATAGGATGCCACGTCATCGCCTCCGACCACCAGGGCGGTACACAAGCCCCCCAGTCTTAAGCGAAGACTTGTCTAGCGAAAAGACTGAAAAAGCCTTCGTTAACACCGGTCTACGTGGCATGGGCGCAGAATTCCAAGCGGTAGTACTTTCTGCTGCTCTGACGCTCCACCAAACTCTTCGCGCATCATTCGACACGTGGCTCTCATCAACGGCCATCTTCATCAGCCGTTAGCGCTTCCCAAAACCGTTCGAAAACCCTTAAACCCCTTACGCTCCTACTGTTCCATCACCTGCTTCACGCTTGCATACGCTCTCCTTCCTTTCTGCGAAAGCTCTCGACGTTCCTCGACGCTCTAGATCACCAACTCCCTTTAACATTCTCCCGATCATCGAAAGGTAACTACTTTCCTTTATCTGCTGGGTTTTCTTGCATTTTCACCGATTTGCATCATCCTATAACTGTCTGGTGCATACGTTGTGGGCTGTTTTTCCATTTCTCCTTCTGCGTGACTTAGGGCTTTGCCGATTGTCGCAACGAACTCACATTCGTTCGTCTTTCACCTTCCATTCATGATTGAGTCAGCCTTTGTAACCCTCCTGATTATTTTTCCTTCCTCCTTCGTTTGCAGTTGCTACCATGACTCGCACGAAGATCACCCCGAACCCCCCTCCGTCAGCGCGAAACCCCCCTTCACAGGCACACGACTCTACGCAAGTTCGTGGTGCTCCCTCTTCGCAGGCTGTGAGGCCCGCGTCTTCTCAAACCACTCTGGCCCAGGCGACTCCACCAAACGCTGGAGGAGCCCCCACCCCACTGCCAGACTTCAAGACGTTATACTCATGGGCTAACTCAACCCTCTTAAAGGAAACGTCGTCGGTGAACACCGCGGGAGCGGTTCTGCGATTGACCAATGGGGACGAGGCCCACCAATCATTCCACAAGGAGCACGATGAGAGAATGATGGTGCTACCTTGCCCAGCCGCTCTGCCAGTGTGCGTAGATGATAAAGTGAGCGCCGACGGGCCCTTTTGCTTCGTCTACACCACTCTCTTCAAGAAAGTTAAACTCAGGTTCCCTCTCACTCGATTTGAGAGGGAACTCTTAACCGAGCTCAATATCGCTGCCGCCCAGCTTCACCCCAACAGCTGGGCGTTCGTCCGAGCTTTTGAGGTAACGTGCGCCCATCTGGGGTTGCCTGCGTCAGTGGACGTATTTTTATTTCTGTTTGAGGCCAAACACCCAGGCGATCGCCTGTGGGTCAGTCTGAACGCCATTGCTGGGAGATCCATCTTCACCATCTTCCAGCAGTCGTATAAGGATTGGAAGGGGAAGTTCATCCAGGTCCGCGCAAACGACAAAGACCCTTCCCTTCTCGACGGTTTCCCCTTGTACTGGGTGGACAAGGGGAAAAAAGAGTCCAAGAGCTGCTTCAGGAGGCCCAGAAGTCCTGATAGCATGGGAGCTTTGGACAGAGACCTTTGTCTCTTCTGGAAGAGGGTGGCAGATGCCCACATAACATTCTTGACCCCCACCCTGATTTCCTTCGAGTTCTTTGAGGACCAGTTGGAATTTCAAATAGGTTAGGACGCTACATCTTTGTCTTGACATCGCTTCTGATATTGTTTCTGGGTGTCTTGTGCAATACACACAAGGCTTTGGTTTTATCTTTTCTGCATATGCCCGCTTTGCTGTCTTATTGTCTTGTACATTTACCCCTTTCTCCTTTGAGCTAACTTATGCACTTTCATTTCATGCAGACACCATGTTGGGTAAGAACATGCTCGCCGATTTAAAGGCGCTCGCCCGCAACCATGGGTTGGCGACCGGCTCCCAGACGGTTCCCAACTCAGCGGTCGAGAAGGCCATCATCCAGGGGCGATCACCGCCTAAGGCGCCCGCCCAACGAAAGAAACTGGTCCTTAAGAGGCCGAAGCGGAAGGCCCCCCAAGTTGTCCAAGAGGATGAGGAAGAGGACGACGAGGTCACGGAGGATGGCCTTGTCACAAAAAGGAAGAGGGTGGCACCATCTTCTCCACCTGCCCCGCCCCCTCTTCCATCTTCAACACCACCATCAACACCCGCTCCTCCTCCTTCGCCACCAGCACCACAAGCCCCTTCACCACCAGTCCAAGCAGTTCCATTGGCCACTGCGCCACCTGCAACTGGGGCTCAAGAGCCAAACTTCTTAGAGGACCCTCCGAGCGCCTCTACTCCACATATATCAGCAGGAGGGGGCCCTCCTTCCAACGCCTCAGCTGCAGGAGTCGTTCCAATCGGGGATGAGGTTGCTCACACCTCTCCAATCCTAATTACCGAGTCCCCGATTGCGTCGCCGCGCCAAGAAGCAACCACTGAAAATATTGCTAAGGAAAGCGGCGACGAGAACCCTCAACAAGCCCCCCTGGCGCCTCTCCAAGCTGCAAATCTATCCCTCGAGGTCACGAGGATGTGGGAACCTCTAACTGCTAAACTCAAAACCATTGCAGAGGATATCCCATCAATCATAACGAAAGCTGTGGAGAGCTCCACCAGGCGGCTACAGGATGACATCTACAACCTCAAGACCGAGAACAGCACAATGAAAGTCGAGGTGGAGAAGGTGTCATTCAGCCTAACGCTCGCGGAAATGGAACATTCTCGAGTGGAGGATGCCCTGAACACCGAGCTTAGGCTTGCGCGCAAGGAAGCTGTTGACCTTCGCCGCAAAGTCCATGAACTTGCCCAAGAAAAAGTCGAGCTTGAAAGCAGAATCGTGCCTCTACGCACCAAGGCGAGCGACCTGGAGGCTCAAATTCAAGCCAACGCCGATAAGGTACAGAAGCTGGAGCAAAGGTCGATCGACCGTGAGAAGCTGCTTGGGCAAGTAGAGAAAGCAAGAGATGACGCCATGGCTGATCTCTTCGAGGCAAACAAAGAAAAGGTGAAGATGGCTGCCGAGCTGGCCCAAGCTCAAACAGAATCCAAGAAGGTGGCTGACGACCTTCTTGAAGCTCAAGAGACCAACAAACAACTCCGAAAACAGGTCGAAGAGCTGGAGCAGCAGAACAAGGAGCTTAAGCAGCAGGTCGAAGGATTTCAGAAGCAAATTGAAGAACTTAGGCTAAGCTCCGCTCAGATTCTGGTTGCCGGGTTTGACGCCGCTCGAGAACAGTTCGCATGCCTATTCCCTGATCTCGACCTCAGCATGGTGTCATTAAACAATGAAGTAGTAGATGGAAAGGTCGTTCCCGCCGAAGGCTCAACCAATTCCACCCCATCTGCTTCTTTATAAATTCACTTGTATTTACTTTGTAAAAAACTCTTGCACACGTATTTTGAACAGCCTCTTATTTCAATAGCGAAGCTTGGACATTTCTTCCGACTCCTTTTGAGCGCTTTACTTTCTTTGTATGTTTAACTCTGCTGCGTTTAACTTAGCGGTTTTGCAAACATGACCTTTGGCGTAACTGCTTCGAGCCGATTCAAACTTAAGCAATAATCGCTTTAAAAAACTTGTACCCCTGAGGCACTAACCTGATCGTAAGGAAAGTTCTAAGCAACGAACTGTGATTCGATCATTGGTTCAAACAACGTCCCACTTGACCCGCTTTAACAAACAAGTCTTCCAACCTTCTCGCCGTGTTTGAACTTTTCGCGATCACCTAGACCTCTTGGCAACACCAGCTTTCCTTAGCCTCAGGCTTTGGCAGTCATTTCTTTATCTGAGGCAGAAATGCCCTTTGGGATCTTCCTTTGCCTCCCTGAACCCCAGAGCTAAAGACTGGCTGGCTAGGCGTTCTCTTCGAACCTACCTTAGCCACCTTTCAAGCTTCTTCCACCCTTTTCGCCATACCTGAACTCGTTCAGGACGAGAAGGATTTTATCTTGCCCATACTCGCGCACAGGCGAGAAGGTCTTTAAACTCGCCTGAACTCGCTCATCGGCGAGAAGGACTTTTACTCGCCTGAACTCGCTCATCGGCGAGAAGGACTTTAAACGGCCTTAACTCGCTCGACGGCGAGAAGGACTTTGTCAGGTGCCTCAACTTGCCCAGGGTGTACATCTCCTCCCCCCTGGATGCACTGAGGACCTTTTCTTTCTCACGTCTGCACTCGCTCGACGGCGAGGAGGTCTTTGATGGGCCTTAGTTCGCACAACGGCGATAAGGACTTTATCCGGTGCCTCAACTTGCCCAGGGCGTACATCTCCTCCCCCCTGGATGCACTGAGGACCTATCTCGCCTGCGCCCGCACAACGGCGGGGAGGTCTTTAACTTGCCTCTACGTTGCCCCGGGAGTTACATCTTCTCGCTCCCAGAAACACGGAGGACTTTTTCTCTTTCTCGCCTGCACTCGCTCAACGGCGAGGAGGTCTTTAACTCGCCTCAAAACGCGCGAGGGCGTTGAGGTCTTCCATCTGGTGCCTCCGATCGCCTAAATACGATGAGGACTTTAAAAACTTAACTGGTGCCTCTAATCGCCGAAAAACGATGAGGACTTCAAAACTTTAGAAAATACGCGACATATCTTTTCGTGCCTTGAATCATGTACAAATGACAAGGTTTTTCTTCGAAACTTTTGGAAATAACACATATGCAATCTGAAAACACCTTATACTTTCGAAAACTCTTCTTTTACTGGGTGGCCTCATTAAAAACCCTCCTTAGGGAAAAAAGAGTGCCCCCTTGAAACTGTTTTAACAGAGACATTGTAATATAACATTTGTGTTTGTCTTTACTTACAAAGCTCTCAACTATAGTACAACTTCAGGTGTGTGGCGTTCCAGGTACGAGGGATCGCCCCTCCTTCCAGCGTCTCCAAGCGATAGGCTCCGTTCCCGAGTGCCTCGGTTATTCTGAACGGTCCAGTCCACTTGGGTGAAAGTTTGTTCTCCATCTCGTACTGGTGGGCCTTCCTCATCACCAGATCGCCTTCTCCAAACTGCCTTGGCATCACCTTAGAATTGTACCTTCGCTCGACCCTTCTCTTCACCGCCTCGGCCTTCAGCCTTGCCTCCTCCCTGACTTCATCCAGCAGATCCAGGTTCAGTCTTCTCTCTTCATTCGAGTCTTCCTCTACAAAGTTCTGGAATCTCGGCGAGCTCTCCTGAATCTCGACTGGAATCATGGCATCACACCCATAGACCAAGCTAAACGGGGTCTCATGGGTTCCTGACTGCTCGGTGGTGTGGTACGCCCAAACTATACGGGGTACCTCCTCAGCCCAACCTCCCTTGGCTTTCTCGAGCCTTCTCTTCAAACCTCTCAGCAACACTCGGTTAGCTGATTCCACCTGGCCATTAGTCTGAGGGTGCTCGACGGATGCAAACACTTGCTGAATTCCGACCCCTTCGCAAAGCTTTTTCAACAGGTGGCTCGCAAACTGAGTCCCATTATCTGATACCAGGCGCTTAGGCACTCCAAACCGGCACACAATATTCTTCCATACAAAGCCTTCGATCTTGTGCGCGGTGATCTGGGCCACTGGTTCTGCTTCAATCCACTTGGTGAAATACTCAATCGCCACCACCAAGTACTTCATCTGCCTGATCGCCAGTGGAAAAGGTCCCAGGATGTCGATTCCCCAAGTATGAAATGGCCAAGGGCTATAGATCGACTTCAACTCCTCGGCAGGTGCCTTGTGCCAATCGGCGTGCTGCTGGCATTGTTTGCAGCATTGGGCATACTTCTTGCAATCTTCTCTCATGGATGGCCAATAGTAGCCTGCACGGAGAGTCCTCGCAGCCAGAGCTCGACCCCCGACGTGACTTCCACATATTCCTCGTGGAGCTCTGCCATAATCCTCGTGCACTTCTCGCCGTGTATACATTCCAGGAGTGGGTGAGTGAATCCAAACCTGTACAGATCGCCATCAATCAATGTATACTTGCTGGAATTTTTCTTTACCTTCCTAGCTTCTGTTGGATCTAACGGGAGAAGGCCATCCGCCAGGCACCGCTTGTACTGTGTTATCCACGTGTCTGGCTCTTGGGTGGCGCAGACCTGCATCACGTCCACCTTCTCTCCTCGACATGCTCTAATCCTTGGCGATCTCAGAGTTTCTTGCGTCAAAGACTTATGGCTTCTCGCTGCTCTCTCCGTCGACCTGCTTATCTGAAGGACCAGGTGATCTGCTACGAATGCCCTCGGTGTCTTCAAAGTTTCTTGAATCACTGTCCTCTGCCTACCCCCCTTGCCTGAGCTGGCGAGCTTAGCAAGCAAGTCAGCTCGGGCATTCTGTTCTCGGGGCACATGCACCACTTCAAAAGAGGCAAAGGAACTCTTCAATTCCTGCACATACGCCAAGTAAGCCGCCATTTGTGGATCTTTAGCCTGGAACTCGCCTGTTACTTGCCCTGTGACTAGCAGCGAGTCACTCTTAGCCATCAGCACTCTGGCTCCCATTTCTTTAGCCAGCAGAATCCCGGCGATCAGCGCCTCATACTCTGCTTGATTATTGCTGGCTTTGAAGGCGAATCTCAACGATTGTTCGATCAGCACGCCGTTGGGTCCTTCCAATATGACTCCAGCACCGCTACCCTGCTGGTTTGACGATCCATCCACCGAGAGTACCCAACGGAAATCATCTCCCTCAACCCGCGTCGCCTCTGAAGAGAGCTCGACTACAAAATCTGCAAAGATTTGCCCTTTGATCGGGCCTCGAGGCTCATATTTAATGTCAAACTCTGACAACTCGACTGCCCACTTCACCATTCTTCCTGCAACGTCAGGTTTCTTCAAGACCTTCTGGATGGGCAGGTCAGTCATCACCAGTATTGTGAAACTGTGAAAATAGTGGCGCAACCTCCTCGCCGAAAACACCACAGCCAATGCAGCCTTCTCCAGGGCCTGATATCTCGTTTCTGGGCCCTGCAACACTTTACTCACGAAATAAATAGGCTTCTGAGCCTGATCCTGGTCCTGGGTGAGCACCGCACTCACCGCCCTCTCAGTCACAGCGAAATACAACCTGAGAGGGATTCCCGCCAGTGGTTTGCACAGAACCGGCGGGCTCGCCAAATATTCCTTCAGCTTGACGAAAGCTTCCTCGCACTCTTTCGTCCAAGCGAACTTGTTATTGTGCCGCAGACACTGGAAATAGGGATGTCCCTTTTCTCCGCTCGCCGACACGAAGCGGGATAGGGCCGCCATCCAACCCGTCAGCTGCTGAACTTCTTTCACTGTAGTCGGGCTTCTCATCGCCAAGATGGCGGCACACTTGTCCGGGTTGGCCTCTATCCCTCTTTCAGTCAAGAGAAAACCCAAAAATTTTCCAGCCTCCACGCCGAAAATGCATTTCTCCGGGTTGAGCTTCAACTTGAACTTGGCGATCGTCGTGAACAATTCTTCCAAGTCTGCAACGTGCTTGCTTTTCTCCTGCAAGGTCACGACCATGTCATCGACGTAAGCTTGCACGTTCCTTCCCAGCATTGGTGCAAGTACTCGGTCCATCAGCCTCTGGTACGTGGCCCCCGCATTTTTCAGCCCAAACGGCATCACCTTATAGCAATAGCACGACCTCTCCGTCATGAAGGCTGTTTTTTCTTCATCCATGGGATGCATCTTGATCTGATTATAGCCCGAGAAGGCGTCCAGGAAACTCAGCAGCTTGCACCCTGCAGCACTATCAACCAGGGCATCAATGCTTGGTAAAGGATACGAATCCTTTGAGCAAGCCTTATTCAGATCGGTGAAATCGACGCACATGCGCCATTTCCCGTTGCTCTTCTTCACCAGCACGACATTCGCCAACCACTCAGGGTACTGGACTTCCCTGATGTGTCCTGCGGCGAGGAGTTTCTGGGTCTCATCCTTGATCGCCTGCCTCCTCTCTTCATTAAATTTCCTCCTTCTTTGCCGCACCGGTCTCACCATGTTGTCCATCGCCAGATGATGGCACAAGAAGTCGGGATCGATCCCGGGCATGTCCGAAGCGGACCAGGCAAACGCGTCCAGATGCCGTTCAATCACCTTGGCGATCTGGTCCTGGAGATTGACCTCCAGAGATCTTCCGAGCTTGAAAACTTTCCCCCCGATCTCCTTCTCGAGCCACTGCTCGACGGGCTTGGGCCTTGATTCTCTGGCGATCACCGCCTTGGTGATTCCCAGCTCCCTGGCTTCCTCCGGTCGATTCCGCGCCTCTTCTTCCTCCAGGCCAGCATTCCTCTCCCCCCGCTCAGCATCTACCATCTCTACGTCCCTTCCGGCGGCCTCCTCCATCACCGGCGGTCTGGGCTTCACACCGGGAGGTGGGGTGGTTGTAACATAGCTGACTGATCTTTTGTTTTTCAGGCTATTTTCATAGCACCTTTTCGCTTTCTTCTGATCAGACTTTATCGTGATCACCACCCCTTCCATGGACGGCAGCTTCACCTTCATGTGCCGAGTCGATGGAATTGCGCCTATCCTGTTAAGGGTGGGCCTTCCCAGCAGGATGTTATATGCTGAAGGGGCGTTTACGATGAGGTACTTGATTTTCTCCGTCCTCGACCCAGCCTCATCGGTAAACGTGGTTCTCAGCTCAATGTACCCCCTGACTTCCACCTGGTCGCCAGCGAACCCATACAAGCACCCTCCATAGGGCCTTAGCTGGTCAAGGGGCAATTCTAGCTGCGTGAAAGTCGGCCAGAACATCACGTCTGCCGAACTTCCTTGGTCCACCAGAACTCGGTGAACCTTCCTCCCCGCCGTGATCAACGAAATAACAATGGGATCGTTGTCGTGAGGCACAACGTCCCGAAGATCCTGCTTGGTGAACGTAATGTCCACTTCGGGCGAGTGATCTTCAAACATGTCGACTGACATCACCGATCGCGCGTACCTTTTCCTCTGCGATGCGGTGCATCCACCACCCGAGAAACCCCCTGCAATGGTGTGGATCTCCCCATGGATAGGCATCTCGTGCTGCTGGGCTTCTCCCCCTGCCGGCTGGGAACTCGACGCTCCTCCGGTCCTTCTGTCCAGCAGATAGTCGTTTAGGAACCCGCTCTTAACCAGATCGTCGAGCTGGTACCCTAAAGACAAACACGAGTCCAGGTTGTGGCCAAAGCACTGGTGGAACTCGCACCAGACATCCGGCTTCGACCCTAGCACCTTGTCGCCCACCTTCTCGGGCTCCTTCAATCTAGCAGATATGTTAGGGATAGCGATCAGGTCCGCTAGTCCCATGACGAATTTGTGCTTAGGCGGGCGATTGTATTCCCGACATGCTGGTTGTTGGCGCGCTTGGCTTCTTCCCTTGTTTCTCCTATCGTAAGGATAGCGAGTCCTTTGATCCTTTCTGGCCGCCGCTGCCGTTTCCAGCACCCTCTGTGGCTGGATCTTGGTCTGGGCGCGTGGCCTGACGGGAGCCACACTGCCTCTCTTCTCGGCGACCTCACTCTCATCGGCGATGTGAGCTACCGCAAGTCGCCTGACCTCAGCGAACGTCGCTGGATGAGCCCTGATCAAGGCTTCGCAGAATGGCCCTGGCTGCACGCCCTTCTTGAAGGCATAAACCAGCATTTCTTCATCCTTGGCCGGCGATCTGACCATTTGTGCTCCGAAGCGATTGAGGTAGTCTCTGAGGGACTCCCCCTGGTACTGCCTTATATCAAACAGATCATAGGACACCCTGGGCGGTGCCTTGTTCACAATATACTGCTCAACAAAGATTTTCGAGAATTGCTGAAAATTAGTTATGTGGCCATTAGGCAGGCTCACAAACCACTCCATCGCCGTTCCCTGGAGCGTGCTCACGAACATCTTACAATAGACATCATCCGACCCCCCTGACAGCATCATCTGTGTGTGGAACGTGGTCAGATGAGCCTCTGGATCTTCTACGCCAGTAAAAACAGCTTTAACCGGGACCACGCTCGTGGGAATTGGCGTGTCGGTAATCGCCTGAATGAAAGGCATTGGGAAAAACACGAGGCGGCGTTAACGGTGCCACCTCTTCAACGGAAGAACGAACCTGCTGCTCCTGAAGAGCTCGACGTAGCTCCTCAGCTACCTTGCTGAGCTCCTCGTTTCTGGCGCGAGAGGCGACCAGGTCTTCATGTATCCTGGCCTGCTCGGCGCGCGAGGCTTCTACAGTAGCCTGCAATGAGCGCATCATTTCTGCCATCTGCGCCATGGTCATGGCGGCGTCGCCTTCAGCTGCGACGGGAGCCACGGGACTGGAACGATTGCTCCTCATCTTTCTCATCAACTTCAGCGAACCACAGAAATACAGCAAATAACACTTCAACCACGAACGAATCAGCGACCGAACGGAGAAGATTCAAGAAACTGCGCAAGAACTTCAAGAACACCGCGAGCCTTCGAAGAAAATCGCAGCTTCACCAAAAACCACCGTTTCCCCGCGAACCAAACAACCACTCGAAAGAACTCGAATCCACCGACGAAAAAACCAAACGGACGGTTTAAAACACAAACTTCACCGAACGAAACTCAAAGAAACCAAGAACGACGGTTGCACCAGCACACAACCGCGCAGAAAACCTCGAAAACCTCCACGAACTCACGCTGTGGATGGGAGCACGTTTTACACGGTCCCACGGTGGACGCCTGATGATCCTGCCTGTTGACCGGAGCGCTGGAGAAAGCCTCGTCAAAGGATCGACGTGCGCGCCGCTTCCCACCTCCGTTCCTCCTCTGGATCTATCTCAAGAACCTGCAAAGAAACGATACGGCGCCGCTGCGGCCGATCGCACTCCGACGCTCAAGTCAGTGGCGGTATCACCAAATACTAAGAACTGGAACCGTGCAAATCTCTCTCACAAACAGCTCTGTCACTCGCAAGCGTAAAGTGTATGAACTGAACGTGCGTACCTTAGGAAATCTGTTAGGAACTCTTATATACCTGGTGATTTTCTCTCTCCTGGCAGTTACTGACTTGGACACGTGGCTCGTATCCAACCGTACACGTGCCATCATCTGGAGGCTCCCTGACTTGGCGCTACTTCTACTCTCATTTTGGCTAAGTTACCTATGCATGGTGCTGCCCAGTGCATAGCTAACTCAGGAGTGCGATCCCTACTGAAACTGGCGAGGTAGGGCCTTCATACACCTTCCCTGTGGTCTCGCCGGCCGCCTTCATAATCTGCTTCTCCTTTAACTTCGGCGATGTGCTTGTTCTGGCGATCTCCGACTGCCTGGTCGCCTGAGTCTGCATCTGGCGACTTCGTTCTCAACCTGCCGATCGCCTATTCTGGTAAGCTGGAGATCGGAACACGCCAACTTAACTATCGGCGACTACACGTGCCTCCCGACTTCCTTCCCAACTGTCAACCTGGCGCCTTGTCAACACGCCTACACTGTAATAGGATGCCACGTCATCGCCTCCGACCACTAGGGCGGTACAATGGTGATGATGTCTTGGCCTTGGATTGTCTTCATAATAACCATGAGAAGAATGGAAGTGCCTTGAAGAATGCTGAATAGGAGGAGGAGTTCTTCTCTCACGGTTTTGATGCATTTCTTCTCGGTTTAACTCCAAACTTTGGAGTCGTGCTTCCATCTTCCTTATCACCTCAAGATAGTGAGCATTGGATTGCTTGGCATTCTTTAAGTCTTCATAAAGGGTTGCCTTTTGTGGGGAGCACGGTTTGGAGGACTCTCCACTAGAAAAATGAGCCATGAGCAGAAAATACACAAAAACAGAAAACAAAACTGTGAAAGAAACTTGTTAGACAATTAAAAACAGTGAGATATAGGTTGCTGGAAAATGCCCAAGCAAGCACTCAAACCACTCCAAGAAAATATTTTGTCCTCAACCAAGCCTTTCTTGTGGAATGGAGTAGCTTCAAGTGAAATATGTCACAGCAAACCAACTTACTTAAGAACAAGTCTCCACATGATGTGAATGTAACTACAAGAACACATGATTCTTGACATTCTTAGGATCAACTTGAGCTGGATTTGAAAGGCACTTTACTTTAGAATTGGATCAATGTTCTAATTCAAGAACTCACCAAAACTTAGCACCAACCAAGACTCATATGGAAGTCCATGTTTTGTCAAATTGAATCAAAACACAAGGAATGAAGAACAAGAATTAAAACTGGACAGAAATTAAAAAGCTAGCTACTGAACCGAAAAGAAACAAAGAACAAAGCTGGAAAACAGAATGTAAACGGTAGAAAATGAAGGAAACACTTTAGGAAATAAAACTACCGAATGGAAAATTGAAGAAAGGAAAGAAGAACACTTATAGGAAGATGCTTGCTGGATTTTGAGGATTGGAATAAGCCATTCACGCCACTTGGTTCCTAGATCCAAGATAAGTGATGGAGTGCCGCCACTTGAAGCTCACCATAGCTCACAAGATAAGGCAAAGAAGAGGAAGACTCAAAACTCACAATTTCTCTCCAAAATTGAGTATAGTCTCTCTACTATAAAATTCCAATCTGAATTGTACAAGCTAAGCACCTTTATTTATAGCCTAGAGGTGCTGAAAAATAGGTGGAAATTTTCAAATAAAACTCATTTGAAATTCCCACCAAAAACAAGTCACATGGGAGGTGTGACCTTTTTCTACTATGACACCTCCTAAAAACTACACCTACACCCCCCTACTAAGTTGATCCTGCCTGTTGACCAAGACGCTGGAGCCTTGCCTCGTCAAATCTGGATCGACTTCTACACCGCGTTAGCTTCGGTCCTTCGCTTTGATTCGCCTCAAGAACCTGCAAAAGACATAACGGCGCCGCTGCGGCCGATCACGCTCCGACGCCCAAGTCAGCGACTGAACCACCAAACACTAAGAGAAAACTCAAGAACTCTAAGGAACCGTGCAAAATTCTCTCTCACCGTACTCAAGTCTTGCAAGCGTAAAGAAGTAATCTAAACGTGCGTACCTCAGAAGTTCGTTAGAATCTCTTATATACCTGTGCACTTTCTCTCTCCTGACAGTTACACATCTGGACACGTGGCTCGCATCCAGCTGTACACGTGTCACCATCTGGAGCATCCTTGACTTGGGCGCCACTTTCTTATTCTTCAGGCTTTTGGCTAAGTTACTTACGCGTGAAACAACTCAGCGCATAGCTGCCTTGGAGCGTGATCTCTTCTGCGTGGCGAGTTCGGGTGCCTTCGTACACACCTTCCCTGTGGTCTCGCCGGCCGCCTTCATGATCTACTTCTCTTGCTTCACCGTGCATGTTCAGGTAAGCCGTTACCCGACCTCAGCCTCTGGCCAGCTAGGAAATGACTATCTGACGACTTCATCTTCGGCGATGTCCTTGTTTCGGCGATCTCTAACCACTAGGTCGTCTGGGTTCGCATCTGGCGACTTCATCTCAAACCCACGACGCTTCTTCTGCAAACCCACGACGCTCTTCGACTCTTTCAATCCCCAGACCCCTTCGACGTTGATCTGATCATCGAAAGGTACGTCTTTTACTTCTTCTGTTGATATTTGCTGCATTTTAACCGATTCGCATCATCCATTAACTGTCTGGTGCATACGCTGTGGGTTGTTTCTTCTTCTTCTCCCTTTTCGCAACTTAGGGCTTGGTCTTCCATTTCTTTCATCACAACGAACTTTCGTTCGTTCGTTTTTCATCCTTCGTTCACAATCAAGTCGACCTCTACAACCTTCGCTCACCTTTCTTTTCCTTTTTCCTTTGCAGTTCCCGCGATGGCTCGAACAAAGACCACCGCGAATCCTCCTCCTTCGTCACGAAACCCTCCATCCCAAGCGCATAACCCACCGCGACCACCAGTCGCCGGAGGAGCCTCCATCCCCTCTCCAGACTACAAGAAACTATACCCATGGGCCACCTCAACTCTGCTGAAGGAAACTTCTTCAGTGAACTCAGCACTGGCAGTGCTACGGCTGAAGAAAGGGGACGAGCCCAACCTCTCGTTCCACAAGGAGCATGATGATAAACTGATGGTGTTGTCTTGACCTCCTGACGTGCCGATCTGCGCGGATGACAAGGGGAACGACGGCGAGCCGTTCTGCTTCGTGTATACCACCCTCTTCAAGAAGGTGAAACTCAGGTTTCCCCTCACCCGTTTTGAACGGGAACTCCTAACCGAGCTCGACATCGCCGCTGCACAGCTTCATCCCAACAACTGGGCCTTCGTGCGGGCGTTTCAAATCATGTGCGCGGACTTGGGACTACCGGCTTCGGTAGATGTATTCCTTTTCCTGTTCGAGGCCAAGAATCCCGGAGATCGCCTTTGGGTAAGCCTGAACGGAATTGCTGGGAGGTCGATCCTTTCTATCTTCCAGCAATCTTACAAGGATTGGAAAGGAAAATTCGTCCAAGTGCGCCAAAACGACTGAGACCCTTCGCTGCTCGACGGATTTCCCTTGTACTGGGTAAACAAGGGAAACAAGGACTCCAAGGGAAGCTTCAGAAGGCCAAGAAGTCCTGACAACATGGGCGAGCTGGACAAGGACCTATGCCTCTTCTGGAAAAGCGTGGAAGCTGCTAACATCACCTTCCCCACCTCTTCAATAATCACCTTCGAGTTCCTCGAGAGCCAACTCGAAGCTCACATAGGTTAGCACTTACTTCGACCTCTAGGCTTTATCTTGTGCTGCATCTCTGTTACTTGTTATTGGTCGTCTTGCTGGTCGCACACTAGACCTGATTTTTATTTCCTGCACCATTTGTTTGTCTCATTTGCTCATGTACTCATATATTTTACCTTTGTCTTTGAGCTTAATTACTTGTATACTTGCACTGTGCAGATCTCATGCTGGGTAAGGGCAAGCTAGCTGAACTGAGGGCGCTCGCCCGAACCCACAAACTTGCATCGGGTTCTCAAACCGTGCCAAACTCGGTGGTGGAGATCGCCGCCGCTCAGGGCAGGTCGCCCCCTCAAGGCCCAATTCCTCCAGAAGCACTGCCCGCTCCTCAACGAAAGAAACTCATCTTGAGGAAACCAAAGAGGAAGACCCCTCAAGTGGTCCAAGAAGATGAAGAAGAGGACGATGAGGCAACAGAGGATAGCCTTATCACCAAAAGGAGAAGGGTGGCACCTTCTTCACCACCTGCTCCCCCTTCCCTTCCAACAACAACACCGCCTTCTCCCCCAGCTCCAACACCAACACCGCCTCCTCCCCCAGTTCCAACACCGCCAGTCCAAGCAGTACCTTTGGCGGCTGCACCACCTGCGGTTGAGGCTAACGAGCCCAACTTCATGGAGAACCCTCCGAGCGCCTCCACGCCATTCGTATCCGCTGGAGAGGGTCCTCCTTCAACCGCCTCAATCGCCGAAGCTGCGCCAGGTGGGGATGAAGGCGCTCATAACTCGCCAATAATCATCACCGAGTCCCCCACGTCGCCACCACGCCAAGAAACCCAAACTCAACAACCAATCCAAGAGGGTGGTGGCGAGAACCAGCACCAGGCTCCTTCAGCGCTTCCACCAACAGCGGTTGCAAACTTTTCCCTCGCGGTCCAAGGGATCTGGGGGCCCTTCACAGCCAAGCTCAAAATGATGGCAAAGGACCTCCCTTCTATCATAACAAAAGCTGTGGAGAGCTCCAACAAGAAACTTCAAGGTGATATCTCCATACTCGAAGAGGAGAATCGCCTGATAAGGATCGAGGCGAAGAAATTGTCTTGCAACCTCATGATGGCTGAAATCGAACACTCGAGGGTGGAAGACGCCATGAGCACCGAGCTGAGGGTGGCGCGTAAGGAGGCCACCGATCTGCGCCAGAAGTTGCACCTCCTAGCTCAAGAGAAAATCGAGCTGGAGAGCAAGCTGGTCCCCTACCGTCTCAAGGTGGCTGACCTGGAGGCATCAATCAAAGCGGATGCAACCAAGGTAGAGAAACTGGAGAAGAGGTCGGTCGATCGGGAGGTTCTCCTAGGAAAAGTTGAAAACGAGAGGGATGAAGCCGTGGCTGAGCTCGCCGAAGCTAGAGCGGAAAATGCAAAGATCGCTGCAGAGCTGGCCCAGGCGCGGGAGGAAAACCAGAAGGTTGCTGAAGACCTTGCTCAGACTCGCAGGGAAACTGAAGAACTGAAGAAGCGAGCTGACGAGCTGAAGTAGCAAACCGAGGGGCTCAAGCAACAAACGAAGAGCTTGAGCTGAGCTCCGCCCAAGTCCTCGTCGCCGGGTTTGACGCTGCCCTGGAGCAGTTCGCTTGCCAGTACCCTGAGCTTGACCTCTCCATGATCTCAATATGCAACGAAGTGGTGGATGGGAAGATCGTCCCTTCTGAAGATTAGCTGCTTCCCTCCATCACTCATTTGTCTATTCTCTTTGCACAAACTTTGTAATAACTTTCTTTCTTTGTATTTGAACTGATGCCACTTTATCATGAATCTCTCTACTTCTTCATATGATCTCCCTGTTTGCCTTCTTTTTCTTGTAAAAACCGCTTAAACAAAATTGACTTAGCAATTCTACGGGTGTAACTGTTTACTTACTGCTTCGAGTTCGACCAAACTACCAATTCTCGAACGATAGTATCTTAATAACTCGTGAGCTTTAAAGCAACGAACTTCATCACCAAACTACTCACTAACCGCAAGTTTCAGCCCAACTGATAGCTTAAGGCATAGCTCACCTGATCTGCTCCATCAAATGGGCCCTTACTCATGCCATCGCCTGGATTTCTTCTGATCGCCAAAGGGTCTTAGCGATGTGTGCTTCCTCTTGCCTTCACAACTTGGCTACTGTTCCCTCATCTGGGGGTAGAGGCGCCTTTTGGATCCTTCTCTACCTCCCTGAGCTTCAGAACAAGGAACCGGGTAGCTGGACGTTCTCTTCGAACCTACCTTAGCCACCCTCTGAACTTCTTCCACCCTTTACACCATACCTGAACTCGTTCAAGACGAGAAGGATTTTATCTTGCCTGAACTCGCTCGAAGGCGAGAAGGTCTTAAACTCGCCTGAACTCGCTCGACGGCGAGAAGGTCTTTAACTCGCCTGAACTCGCTCGACGGCGAGAAGGTCTTTAACTCGTGCCTCTACATTGCCCCAGGGGCTACATCTTCTCTACCCTGGAGGCACTGAGGACTTTTTCTCTTTCTCGCCTGCACTCGCTTGACGACGAGGAGGTCTTTAACTCGCCTGAACTCGCTCGACGGCGAGAAGGTCTTTAACTCTTCCTTGCCTCAGGACGCGTGAGGGCGTTGAGGTCTTTTAACTGGTGCCTCCGATCGCCGAAAGACGATGAGGACTTTTAAAACTTTAACTGATGCCGCTAATCGCCGAAAAGCGATAGGGACTTTAAACTTTTTAGAAAGCATGCAACATAACTTCAACTCGCCTTAAATCACATATAAGTGACAAGGTCTTTCTTCAAAACTTTTGCAACAACAACAAGCATGCAATCTAAAACACTTTAAACTTTGAAAACTCTTCTTTATTGGGTGGCCTCATTAAAAACCCTCCTTAGGGAAAAAAGAGTGCCCCCTTCAAACTGTTTTAACTGTAATACTACTTGAGGTGCGTGGCGTTCCAAGTGCGAGGAATCGCCCCTCCTTCTAATGTCTCTGAGCGGTAGGCGCCGTTCCCGAGCGCCTCGGTTATTCTGAACGGTCCCGTCCACTTAGGCGACAACTTGTTCTCCATCTCGTACTGGTGGGCCTTCCTCATCACCAGGTCGCCTTCTTTAAACTGCCTTGGCATCACCTTCGAGTTATATCTTCGTTCAATCCTTCTTTTTACTGCCTCAGCTTTTAATCTCGCCTCCTCCCTGACCTCATCCAGCAAATCAAGATTCAGCCTTCTTTCCTCGTTCGAGTCTTCCGCTACAAAGTTCTGGAATCTCGGTGAGCTCTCCTGGATTTCCACTGGAATCATTGCGTCGCACCCATAGACCAGGCTAAACGGGGTCTCATGGGTTCCTGACTGCTCGGTGGTGTGGTACACCCACACTATACGGGGTACCTTCTCAGCCCACGATCCCTTGGCTTTCTCTAGCCTTCTCTTCAAACCTCTTAGCAGTACCCGATTGGCGGACTCTACTTGGCCATTTGTCTGAGGGTGCTCGACGGATGCAAATACTTGTTGAATTCCCACTCCTTCGCACAATTTCTTCAACAGGTGACTTGCAAACTGAGTCCTGTTGTCCGACACCAGGCGCTTAGGCACACCAAACCGGCACACGATGTTCTTCCACACGAAGCTCTCGATCCTGTGTGCGGTGATCTGGGCCACTGGTTCTGCTTCGATCCACTTGGTGAAATATTCAATTGCCACCACCAAGTACTTCATCTGCGTGATCACCAATGGAAAAGGTCCCAGAATGTCGATCCCCCATGTATGAAACGGCCAAGGGCTGTAAATCGACTTCAACTCCTCGGGAGGCGCCTTGTGCCAATCGGCGTGCTGTTGACATTGCTTGCAACACTATGCATACTTCTTGCAGTCCTCCCTCATTGTAGGCCAATAGTAACCTGCACGGAGGGTTCTTGCGGCCAGAGCTCGACCCCCGACGTGACTTCCGCATATCCCCTCGTGAAGCTCGGCAATGATTCTTGTACATTTCTCTCCGTGCACACATTCCAGGAGTGGGCGTGTGAAACCAAACCTATACAACTCGCTATCAATCATTGTGAACTTGCTAGAATTCTTCTTTATCTTCCTAGCCTCCGTCGGATCTAGCGGGAGAAGGCCATCTGCCAGGCATCGCTGGTACTGCGTTATCCACGTGTCTGGCTCATGCGTAGCGCAGACCTGCGTCATGTTCACCCTCTCTCCCCGACATGCTCTTATTCTCGGCGATCTCAAGGTCTCCTGAGTCAAAGACCTGTGACTCCTCGCCGCTTTCTTCGTCGACTTGCTTATGTGAAGGACCAGGTGATCTGCTACAAATGCTCTAGGCGTCTTTTGAGTTTCTTGAGTCACCGTCCTCTGCCTACCCCCCTTGCCCGAACTGGCGAGCTTAGCTAGCAAGTCAGCTCGAGCATTCTGCTCTCTGGGCACATGCACCACTTCAAAGGAGACAAAGGAACTCTTCAACTCCTGCACATACTCCAGGTAAGCCCCCATTTGTGGATCTTTGGCCTGGAACTCGCCTGTTACTTATCTCGTGACCAGTAGTGAGTCACTCTTAGCCATCAGCACTCTAGCTCCCATCTCCTTGGCCAGCAAGATTCCGGCGATTAGCGCCTCATACTCTGCTTGATTGTTGCTGGCTTTGAAGGCGAACCTCAGGGATTGCTCAATCAGCACACCGTTGGGCCCTCCCAAGATGACTCCAGCACCGCTACCCTGCTGGTTCGATGATCCGTCTACCGAGAGCACCCAACGGAAATCATCCCCCTCAACTCGTGCTGCTTCTGAAGAGAGTTCGACCACGAAATCAGCGGAAATCTGCCCCTTGATCGGACCTCGGGGCTCATACTTGATATCGAACTCCGACAGCTCCACCGCCCACTTCACCATCCTCCCAGCTACATCGGGCTTCTTTAGAACCTTCTGGATGGGCAAGTCGGTCATCACCAGTATTGTAAAACTGTGAAAATAATGGCGCAACCTCCTTGCTGAAAATACCACAGCCAGCGCGGCTTTCTCCAAGGACTGATACCTCACCTCCGGGCCCTACAGCACTTTGCTGACAAAATAAATAGGCTTCTAAGCCTGGTCCTGGTCTTGGGAGAGCACCGCACTCACCGCCCTCTCAGTTACAGCAAAATACAACCTGAGAGGGGTCCCCACCAACGGTTTGCACAAAACCGGCGGGCTCGCCAGGTACTCTTTAAGCTTGACGAAGGCCACTTCACATTCCTTCGTCCAGGAAAACTTGTTGTTCCGCCTTAAGCACTGAAAGTACGGATGGCCCTTCTCTCCGCTAGCTTACACGAAACGAGACAGGGCGGCCATCCGACCTGTAAGTTGCTGCACTTCCTTCACGGTAGCCGGGCTCCTCATCGCCAGGATGGCAGCACACTTATCAGGATTGGCTTATATTCCTCTTTCAGTTAAGAGGAATCCCAGGAACTTCCCCGCCTCCACGCCAAAAATGCACTTCTCGGGGTTCAGCTTTAGCCTTAACTTGGCGATTGTGGTGAACAACTCCTCCAAGTCCGCGACGTGCTTGCTCTTCTCCGGCGAGGTCACGACCATGTCATCTACGTACGCTTGCACATTCCTCCCCAGCATAGGTGCAAGTACCTGATCCATCAACCTCTGGTACGTGGCCCCCGCATTCTTCAGCCCAAAGGGCATCACCTTGTAGCAGTACCACGATCTCTCGGTCATGAAGGCGGTCTTCTCTTCATCCATGGGATGCATCTTTATCTGGTTGTACCCCGAGAAGGCGTCCAGGAAACTCAGCAACTTACACCCTGCAGCACTGTCGACCAGGGCGTCTATGCTTGGCAAAGGATACGAATCCTTTGGGCAAGCCTTGTTCAGGTCAGTGAAATCGACGCACATGCGCCATTTCCCATTGCTTTTCTTCACCAGCACGACATTGGCTAGCCACTCAGGGTACTGGACTTCCCTGATATGGCCTGCAGCGAGGAGCTTCTGGGTTTCGTCCCTGATCGCCTGCCTTCTCTCCTCGTTGAACTTCCTTCTTCTTTGTCGCACCGGCCTGACCTGGTTGTCCATTGCTAGATGGTGGCACAAGAAGTCGGGGTCGATTCCCGGCATGTCTGAAGCAGACCATGCGAAAGCATCCAGATGCCGTTCTATCACCTTGGCGATTTGGTCTTGGAGCTCAGCCTCCAAGGATCTTCCCAACTTGAAGACCTTTCCCCCGATCTCCCTTTCGAGCCACTCCTCGACGGGTTTGGGTCTAGCTTCCCTGGCGATCACCGCCTTGGCGATTCCCAGCTCCCTCGCTTCCTCTGGGCGGTTCCTCGCCTCTTCTTCCAGCTCGGCGTTCTCTCCCTCAGCCTTAGCATCCATCATGGCGACGTCGCCTCCGGCGGCTACCTCCATCGCCGCACCAACAACTCGCCACTCTGTTGGCTTGGGCTTCACACCGGGAGGCGGCGTCGTTGTGATGTAACTTACTGACCTCTTGTTTTTCAGGCTATTCTCATAGCACTTCTTCGCTTCCTTCTGGTCAGATTTGATGGTCATTACCACCCCTTCCATCGATGGCAACTTCACCTTCATGTACCTGGTTGAAGGCACAGCTCCTATTCTGTTCAGTGTTGGCCTTCCCAACAGAATGTTGTATGCTGAGGGAGCATTCACGACGAGGTACTTGATTTTCTCCGTCCGCGAGCCCGCCTCATCCGTGAATGTAGTTCTCAATTCGATGTACCCCCTGACCTCCACTTGATCACCAACGAACCCGTACAGGCACCCTCCATAGGGCCTCAACTGGTCAAGGGGCAACTGCAGCTGTGTGAAAGTCGACCAGAACATCACATCTGCCGAGCTTCCTTGGTCCACCAGAACCCTGTGGACCTTCCTTCCCGCCGTAACCAGCGAGATGACTATAGGATCGTTGTCATGAGGTACAACGTCCCGGAGATCTTGCTTTGTGAACGTAATATCCACATCCGGCGAGTGATCTTCGAACATGTCCACCGTCATCACAGACCTCACGTACTTCTTCCTCTGTGACGCGGTGCATCCACCACCCGAGAAACCTCCTGCAATGGTAGTCGGGTGTAATGACGTGGCGTCGAGCTATGATATAGGCGTGTTGGATGGGACACCTGGTTGGCAGAAGGGAAGGAGGTCGGGGGGTTTGCGTAGTCGCCAGTTATTAAGTTGGGGTGCTCCGATCTCCACCATACCTAAACCGGCGGTCACCGAGTTGAAGATGAAGTCGCCAGATGTGAATCCAGGCGACCAAGTGATTAGAGATCGCCGGAACAAGGACATCGCCGAAGATGAAGGCAGATGGTCATTTCCCAGTTAGCCAGAGGATGAGCTTGGGAGATAGCCCACTTACCCGGTGAAGCTGGTAGGGCAGATCATGAAGGCGGCCGGCGAGACCACTGGGAAGGTGTGTACGAAGGCACCCAAACTCGCCATCCAGAAGAGATCGCGCTCCAAGGCATCTATGCACTGATTATACCATGCATAACTAACTTAGCCAAAGAAGAGTCAGAAGTAGCGCCCAAGTCAAGGATGCTCCAGATGATGGCACGTGTACAGCTGGATGCGAGCCACGTGTCCAGATGTGTAACTGCCAGGAGAGAGAAAGTGCCCAGGTATATAAGAGTTCCCAACGAACTTCTGACGTACACACGTTCAGATTGTTTCTTTACGCTTGCGAGTCTTTAGTATACTGAGAGAGAACTGGTCACGGTTCCTTAGAGTTCTTGAGTCTTACTCTTGACTAATTGGTGGTTCAGTCACTGACTTGGGCGTTGGAGCGCGACCGGCCGCAGCGGCGCCGTTTCATCTTTTGCAGGTTCTTGAGGTGGATCGCAGTGAAGGACGGAGGCAAACACGGCGCATACGTCGATCCAAGTTTGACGAGGCAAAGCTCCAGCGTTTTGGTCAACAGGCAGGATCATCAGGCGCCCACCGTGGGGCCGTGTAAAACCTGTTCCCATCCACAGTGTGAGTTCTTGGAGGTTTCTGCAGTTTCTGTGTGGTTGTGTGCTGGTGCAACCATTGTTCGCTGTTCGTCTAAGTTTTCTTCGGTAATTTCGCGTTTTCCACCGTTTGTTTGGGTTTTCGTTCGGTGAGGTGAGGTTTTTCGCTGCTTGCGCGAGTTTTAATCGGTGACATCTGAGTTCTTTTGCTCGTTTGGATTTTCGTGGAAGTAGCGTTGGTTTTTGGTGGAGTTGCGAGTTTCTGCGAAGGTTTGTTGTGTTCTTGAGGTTGTTCGAAGTTTTGCGAAGTTCTGACCGATTGATCGCTGAATCGATCGTCGCTGAAGAAGGTGTTGTTCATCGCTCTCTGTGATTCGTCAAGATTTCATGAGAAAAATGAGAAGCAACCGTTCAAGTCCAGTTGCGCCCGTTGCTGCTGAAGGCGCCATGACTATTGCGCAGATGGTGGAAATCATGCGTTCGCTGCAAGCGAATGTTGAAGCCTCGCGCATAGAGCAGGCGAGAATGCACGAGGACCTGGTCGCCTCTCGGGCCAGGAATGATGAGCTTAGCAGAGTGACTGAAGAACTGCGTCAAGCTCTTCAGGAGCAGCGAGGGCGCCCAGTCGCTGAAGAGGTTGCGCCGTCGACGCCGCCTCGCGTTTTTCCTATGTCTTTCTCTCAGGCGATTACCGACACGCCTATCCCTGCGAGTGTGGTACCTGTGAAGGCTGTTTTTACCGGCGTGGAGGATCCTGAGGCACATCTCACCACGTTCCATACGCAGATGATGCTGTCAGGAGGATCAGACGCCGTGTACTGCAAGATGTTTGTGAGCACACTCCAGGGAACGGCGCTGGAATGGTTTGTGAGCCTGCCTACGGGTCACATAACCAACTTCCAACAGTTTTCAAAGAACTTCGTCGAGTAGTACATAGTGAACAAGGCACCGCCCAGGGTGTCTTATGATTTGTTCGACATAAGGCAGTATCAGGGAGAGTCCCTCAGGGACTACCTTAATCGTTTTGGGGCGCAGATGGTCCGCTCGCCAGCCAAAGACGAAGAAATGTTGGTCTACGCATTCAAGAAGGGCGTGCTTCCGGGACCATTCTGCGAGGCATTGATCAGGGCTCACCCTGCCACATTTGCTGAGGTCAGGCGACTTGCGGTGGCCCACATCGCCGATGAAAGTGAGGTCGCCGAGAAGAGGGGAAGCGTGGCTCCCGCTAGGCCACTTGCCCAGACCAGGATCCAGCCACAGAGGGTGCTGGAGACAGCGGCGGCCAGGAGGGATCAGAGGACTCGCCATCCTTTCGATCCGAGGAAGAACAAGGGCAGGGGCCAAGGGCGCCCTCAACCAGCACGCCGGGAGTACAATCGCCCGCCAAAGCACAAGTTTGTCATGGGGTTGGCGGACCTGATCGCCATTCCCAATATAGCAGCTAGGCTGAAGGCGCCCGAGAAGGTGGGTGACAAGGTGCTGGGACCAAAGCCAGACGCCTGGTGCGAGTTCCACCAGGGCTTTAGCCACACCGTGGATTCATGCTTGGCTTTAGGATACCAGCTCGACGATCTGGTCAAGAGCGGGTTCCTAAACGACTACTTGCTGGATAGAAGGACGGGGAGCGCGTCGAGCTCCCAACCAGCAGGTGGTGAGGCTCAGCAACACGAGATGCCTACCCACGGAGAAATCCACACCATTGCAGGAGGTTTCTCGGGTGGTGGATGCACCGCATCACAGAGGAAGAAGTATGCGAGGTCTGTGATGACGGTAGATATGTTTGAGGACCACTCGCCGGATGTGGACATTACGTTCACCAAGCAAGATCTTCGGGACGTTGTGCCTCACGACAATGATCCCATAGTCATCTCACTGATCACAACAGGAAGGAAGGTCCACAGGGTTCTGGTGGACCAAGGAAGCTCGGCAGACGTGATGTTCTGGCCGACTTTCACGCAGTTGGAGCTACCCCTTGACCAGCTGAGGCCCTATGGGGGGTGTTTGTATGGTTTCGCTGGTGACCAGGTAGAGGTCAGGGGGTACATAGAGTTGAGGACTACGTTTACAGATGAGGCTGGTTCGAGAACAGAGAAAATCAAGTACCTTGTCGTGAACGCTCCTTCAGCATACAACATTCTGCTGGGAAGACCCACGCTCAACAGAATAGGCGCTATACCGTCGACCCGGCACATGAAGGTGAAGCTGCCGTCTATGGAGGGGGTGGTGATCACCATCAAATCCGACCAGAAAGAAGCAAAGAAGTGCTATGAGAATAGCCTGAAAAACAAAAGGTCTGTGAGTTACGTGACAACCACCCCGCCACCCGGTGCGAAACCCAGGCCGACGGTGATGGGGGAGACCGCCGGAAGCGACGTGGTGATGGTAGATGCTGAGCTGGGGGAGGGGAACGCCGGTCTAGAGGAGGAAGAGGCGAGGAATTGCCCTGAGGAAGCGAGGGAGCTGGGAATCGCCAGGGCGGTGATCGCCAGAGAAACCAGACCAAAACCCGTCGAGCAGTGGCTCGAAAGAGAGATCGGGGGAAAGATCTTCAAACTGGGAAGATCTCTGGAAGTTGAGCTCCAGGACCAGATCGCCAAGGTGATAGAGCGGCATCTGGATGCGTTTGCATGGTCCGCTTCGGACATGCCCGGGATTGATCCCGACTTCTTGTGCCATCATTTGGCGATGGACAACCAGGTCAGGCCAGTACGACAGAGAAGAAGGAAGTTCAACGAGCAGAGAAGACAGGTGATCAGGGACGAAACGCAGAAACTCCTCGCTGCAGGCCGTATCAGGGAGGTGCAGTACCCTGATTGGCTGGCCAATGTCGTGCTGGTGAAGAAGAGCAATGGGAAATGGCGCATGTGCGTCGATTTCACCGATTTGAACAAGGCTTGCCCAAAGGATTCGTATCCTTTGCCAAGCATAGACGCCCTAGTGGACAGTGCTGCAGGGTGTAAGTTGCTGAGTTTCCTGGACGCCTTCTCGGGGTATAACTAGATCAAAATGCATCCCATGGATGAAGAGAAGACTGCCTTCATGACCGAGAGATCGTGCTATTGCTACAAGGTGATGCCTTTTGGGCTGAAGAACGCGGGGGCCACGTACCAGAGGTTGATGGATCGAGTACTTGCACCAATGCTGGGAAGGAATGTGCAAGCGTACGTGGACGACATGGTCGTGACCTCGCCGGAGAAGAGCAAGCACGTTGCGGATTTGGAGGAGTTGTTCACTAAGATCGCCACGTTTAGGTTGAAGCTGAATCCCGAGAAGTGCATCTTTGGCGTGGAGGCTGGGAAGTTCTTGGGATCTCTCTTAACTGAAAGAGGAATAAAAGCCAACCCTTATGAGTGTGCCGCCATCTTGGCGATGAGGAGCCCAACTACCGTGAAGGAAGTGCAGCAGCTTACAGGTCGGATGGCCGCCTTGTCTCGTTTCGTGTCGGCTAGTGGAGAGAAGGGCCATCCGTACTTTCAGTGCTTAAGGCGGAACAACAAGTTTACCTGGACGAAGGAATGCGAAGAGGCCTTCGTTAAACTTAAAGAGTACCTGGCGAGCCCGCCGGTTCTGTGCAAACTACTGGTGGGAACCCCTCTCAGGTTGTATTTTGCTGTAACTGAGAGGGCGGTGAGTGCGGTGCTAGCCCAGGACCAAGATCAGGCTCAAAAGCCTATTTATTTTGTTAGTAAGGTGCTGCATGGCCCCGAAACGAGGTATCAGGCCCTGGAGAAGGCTGCACTGGCAGTAGTCTTTTCGGCGAGGAGGTTACGCTACTATTTCCATAGCTTCATGATACTGGTGATGACCGACTTGCCCATCCAGAAGGTTTTGAAGAAGCCTGACATTGCTGGGAGGATGGTGAAGTGGGCAGTGGAGCTGTCGGAGTTTGATATTAAGTATGAGCCCCGAGGTCCGATCAAGGGGCAGATCTTCGCAGACTTCGTGGTCGAGCTCTCGTTTAAGGCGACACGAGTTGAGGGGAATGACTTTCGTTGGGTGCTCTCAGTGGACGCATCGTCGAACCAGCAGGGTAGCGGTGCTGGATTCATCTTGGAGGGACCCAACGGCGTGCTGATCGAACAATCTTTGAGGTTTGCCTTCAAAGCGAGCAACAATCAAGCAGAATATGAGGCGCTGATCGCCGGTATCTTGCTGGCTAAGGAGATGGGAGCCAGGGTACTGATGGCTAAGAGTGACTCGCTGTTAGTCACAGGACAAGTAACAGGCGAGTTCCAGGCCAAAGATCCACAAATGGCGGCTTACCTGGAGTATGTACAGGAATTGAAGAGTTCCTTTGTCTCCTTTGAAGTGGTGCACGTGCCCAGGGAGCAGAATGCCCGAGCTGACTTGCTAGCTAAGCTCGCCAGTTCAGGCAAGGGGGGTAGGCAGAGGACGGTGATCCAAGAAACTCTGAAGACGCCGAGAGCATTTGTGGCAGATCACCTGGTTCTTCAGATAAGCAAGTCGACGGAGAAAGCGGCGAGGAGTCACAGATCCTTGACTCAAGAGACCTTGAGGTCGCCAAGAATAAGAGCATGTCGGGGAGAAAAGGTGAACATGACGCAGGTCTGCGCGACCCATGAGCCAGACACCTGGGTAACACAGTACAAGCGATGCCTGGCGGATGGCCTTCTCCCGCTGGATCCGACAGAGGCTAGGAAGATAAAGAAGAATTCTAGCAAGTTCACAATGATTGATGGCGAGTTGTACAGGTTTGGGTTCACTCACCCACTCCTGGAATGTGTGCACGGGGAAAAGTGTACAAGAATTATGGCAGAGCTCCATGAAGGGATATGCGGAAGCCACGTCGGGGGTCGAGCTCTGGCTGCAAGGACTCTCCGTGCAGGTTACTACTGGCCAACAATGAGAGAAGATTGCAAGAGGTATGCACAGTGCTGCAAGCAATGCCAGCAGCACGCCGATTGGCACAGGGCGCCTCCCGAGGAGTTGAAGTCGATTTACAGCCCTTGGCCGTTTCACACGTGGGGAATCGACATCCTGGGACCATTCCCGCTGGCGATGGCAGATGAAGTACTTGGTGGTGGCGATTGAATATTTCACCAAGTGGATTGAAGCAGAACCAGTGGCCTAGATCACCGCACACAAGATTGAGGGTTTCGTGTGGAAGAACATTGTGTGCCGGTTTGGTGTGCCCAAGCGCCTGGTGTCGGACAATGGGACTCAGTTTGCAAGTCACCTGTTGAAGAAGCTGTGCGAAGGGGTGGGAATTCAACAGGTATTTGCATCCGTCGAGCACCCTCAAACGAATGGCCAAGTAGAGTCAGCCAATCGGGTGTTGCTCAGAGGTTTGAAGAGAAGGCTAGAGAAAGCCAAAGAGAGTTGGGCTGAGGAGGTACCCCGTATAGTCTGGGCGTACCACACCACCGAGCAGTCAGGAACCCATGAGACCCCATTCAGCCTGGTCTACGGATGCGACGCAATGATTCCAGTGGAAATCCAAGAGAGCTCGCCGAGATTCCAGAACTTTGTAGCGGAAGACTCGAATGAGGAAAGAAGGCTGAATCTGGATTTGCTGGATGAGGTCAGGGAGGAGGCAAGATTGAAACCTGAGGCGGTGAAAAGAAGGATTGAACGAAGATATAACTCGAAGGTGATGCCAAGGCAGTTCAGAGAAGGCGACCTGGTGATGAGGAAGGCTCACCAATACGAGATGGAGAACAAGCTGTCACCTAAGTGGACGAAGCCGTTCAGAATAACCGAGGCGCTCGGGAACGGCGCCTACCGCTTAGAAACTTTGGAAGGAGGGGCCATTCCTCACACTTGGAACGCCACGCACCTCAAGTTATATTACAGTTAAGAACTTTGTAAGTAAAGACAAACACGAAAGGCTTTACAATGTTTCTGTTAAAACAGTTCGGAGGGGGCACTCTTTTTTCCCTAAGGAGGGTTTTTAATGAGGTCACCCAATAAAGAAGAGTTTTCAAAGTTTAAAGTGTTTTAGATTGCATGCGTGTTGTTTTCTGAAAGTTTTGAATAAAGACCTTGTCACTTATATGTGATTTAAGGCAAGTTGAAGTTATGTTGCATGCTTTCTAAAGAGTTTCTAAGTCCCCATCGTCTTTCGGCGACTGGCAGCATCAGTTAAAGTTTCAAGTCCTCATCGTTTTTAGGCGATCGGAGGCACCAGTTAAAAGACCTCAACGCCCACGCACGTCCCGAGGCGAGATAAAGACCTCCTCGCCGTCGAGCGAGTGCAGGCGAGTTAGAATGAAAAGTCCTCAGTTTTTCTGGGGGAGAGAAGATGTAACCCCTGGGGCAATGTAGAGGCACCAGCAAAAAGTCCTCAGTGTTTCTAGGGGAGAGAAGATGTAACCCCTGGGGCAATGTAGAGGCACCAGCAAAAAGTCCTCAGTGTTTCTGGGGGAGAGAAGATGTAACCCCTGGGGCAATGTAGAGGCACGAGATAAAGACCTTCTCGCCGATGAGCGAGTTCAGGCAAGATAAAATCTTTCTCGTCTCGTACGAGTTCAGGTATGGTGTAAAGGGTGGAAGAAGTTCGGAGGGTGGCTAAGGTAGGTTCGAAGAGAACGCCTAGCCACCCGGTCCCTTGTTCTGAAGATCAGGGAAGTAGAGAAGGACCCGAAAGGCGCCTCTACCCCTAGATAAAGGAACAATGGCCAAGTTGTGAAGGCAAGAGGAAGCTGGTACCGCCAAGAGTCTTTGGCGACCAGGAGAAATTCAATCGATGGCGAGAAAGTCAAAACCCGTTTTGATAAGGCAGATTAGATGAGCTGTGTCTTAAGCCATTAGTTGGGTTGAAGTTCGTTATTTGAAGAGCGATTTCGCGCTAAGGTTCATTGAGGTTACAAGTTGTTAGAGTGATTATTGTTCGAAAGTCAGTGGTTCGAAGCAGTTAAGAATCGCGCTCGCGGAGTTACTAAGTTAATTTCGTTGAAGTGAATTATGCGAGGAGAGATAAGGTAGACAGAGAAGTTGTAAGAAGGACCACAAAGACTTTACAATAAAGTATGATCAGTTCAAGATACATGTGCAGTAAAGGGAAAAATTTATCACAAGCAAATTGGGTAAGAGAGAGACAGATGAGTGAGTGGTGAAGGGAAGCAGCGAGCGGCTAGTCTTCAGAAGGAACAATCTTCCCGTCCACCACCTCGTTATTCAGCGACACCATGGAGAGATCCAAGTCAGGATACAGGCAGGCAAATTGTTCCAAGGTAGCGTCGAATCCAGCAGCGAGAATCTGGGCGGAGCTCAGCTCAAGTTCTTCAATCTGTTTCTTGAGCCCCTCGTTCTGCTGCTTCAGCTCTTCAGCTTGTTTCTTGAGTTCTTCATTTGTTTCCCGAGCTTGAAGAAGGTCTTCAGTAACCTTCTTGGATTCCGCCTGCGCCTGGGCCAACTGTGTGGTGATCTTCCCATTTTCCTCTTTGGCCTCGGCGAGTTTGGCCATGGTGTCGTCTCTCTCCTTTTCGACTTTCCCCAAGAAGACCTCCCGATCGGCTGACCTCTTCTCAAGGTTTTTTACCTTGGCGGCATCTGCTTTGATCAACGCCTCCAGGTCAGCCACTTTGACGCGATAAGGGACCAGCTTGCTCTCCAGCTCAATGTTCTCTTGAGCTAAGAGCTGCACCTTATGGCATAGATCGGTGGCCTCCTTGCGTGCCGCTCGGAGCTCGGTGCTCATAGCATCCTCCACTCGGGAGTGATCGATCTCCGCGAGCATGAGATTGCAGGATAACTTCTCCGCCTCAATCCTTATTGTGCGATTCTCCTCTTGGAGCACGGAGATATCATCCTGGAGCTTCTTGCTGAAACTCTCCACAGCTTTGGATATGATGGAAGGGAAATCCTCCACCATCATCTTCAGTTTTGCTGAGAAGGGTTCCCACACCCTTTTTACCTCAAGAGAGAGGCTTGCTCGTGGAGGCAGCAGGGGAGCTTGTTGTTGGTTCTCGCCACCACCTTCTTGAGTTGGTTGTTGAATGGGTGCTTCTTGGCGTGGTGGCGACGTCGGGGATTCGGTGATGATGATAGGCGAGTTGTGAACACCTTCATCCCCGACTGGTGCAGCATCTGCGGTTGAGGCGTTTGAAGGAGGACCCCCTCCAGCTGATACATAGGGCGTGGAGGCGCTCGGGGGGTTCTCCATAAAGTTGGGTTCGGTAGCCTCAACCACAGGAAACGCAGCCGCCAAGGGAACTGCTTGGAATGGTGATGCGGCAACTGGGGGAGGAAGCAGTGTTGCAGGTGGTGCTGGCGTGGAAGGTGGTGTTGACGTTGGAAGAGGAGGTGGAGCAGGTGGTGAAGAAGGCGCCACCCTCTTCCTCTTGGTGATGAGGCCATCCTCAGTCGCCTCATCGTCTTCTTCTTCGTCCTCATGAACCACTTGAGGAGTTTTCCTCTTTGGTTTCCTGAGGACGAGTTTTTTACGCTGTTGGGCGGGCTGGGCCTCGGAAGGAGCTGGGCCTTTGGGGGCGATCTCCCCTGGGCAGCGGCGATCTCCACCATTGAATTTGGCACGGTCTGGGAACCCGATGCCAACCCATGGGCTCGGGCGAGCGCCCTCAACTCAGCTAGTTTTCCCTTGCCCAACATGCGGTCTGCATAATGCAAAGGTACATGGGTCAGCTCAGAGAAAAAGATAAACACATAAGTCAGTATGCAAGAAAAGCAGATAAGTGGTGCAGAAAATAAAACCAAAGTCTTGTGCACAACAGACAAGACGCCCAGCAGCAGTTAACAGAGGAATAGCACAGGGCAAAGACTTAAACGTTGAAAGCACTAACCTATGCAAGCCTCGAGTTGATCTTCGAAGAACTCGAAGGAGATGAGCGCAGTGGTAAGGAAAGTGATGTTGATGTCTGCCACGCTCTTCCAAAAGAGGCACAGATCTTTGTCCAAGGCTCCCATGTTGTCGGGGCTCCTTGGCCTCCTGAAGCTCCCCTTGGATTCTTTATTTCCCTTGTTTACCCAATACAAGGGAAAGCCGTCGAGCAGCGAGGCGTCCTTGTCGTTTGGGCGCACTTGGACAAACTTTCCGTTCAGACTCACCCAGAGGCGATCTCCTGGATGCTTAGCTTCAAACAGGAAGAGGAAAACGTCCACTGACACTGGCAGTCCCAGATGTGCGCACATGATTTGAAACGCCCGCACGAATGCCCAGCTGTTGGGATGGAGCTAGGCGGTGGCGATGTAAAGCTCGGTGAGTAGCTCCCTTTCGAAACGAGTGAAGGGAAACCTAAGTTTCACCTTCTTGAATAAGGTGGTGTATATGAAGCAAAACAGCTCACCGTTATTCCCTTTGTCGTCTGCGCAAACTGGCACGTCGGGGGGGGCAAGGTAGCACCATCATCTTGTCGTCGTGCTCCTTATGGAACGACAGGTGGGGCTCGTCCCCTTTCTTCAATCGAAGAACTGTTCCAGCAGAGTTTACTGAGGAAGTTTCCTTCAGCAAAGTCGGGGTGGCCCATGGGTATAGCTTTTTGAAGTCTGGGGAAGGAATGGGGGCTCCTCCGGCGATCGGTGGAGTGGCCTGAGCCAGGTCAGGGCGAGAGGTTGCAGGCCTATCAGCCTGGGAAGAAGAAGCACCAGGTGCTCGTGGTGGGTTATGTACTTGAGACGGAGGGTTACATGACGAGGGAGGAGGATTCGCGGTGGTCTTTGTACGAGCCATCGCGGAAACTGCAAAGGAAAAGGAAAGGGAAAGGTGAGCAGGGTTCACAGAGGCTGGCCCAATCGTGAAAGAAGGATGAAGAAACGAATGAACGAAGGTTCGTTGTAATGAAGACGAAGCCCTAAGTTACGAGAAGGGAGAAACAGAAGAAACAGCCCACAGCGTATGCACCAGACAGTTAATGGATGATGGGAATCGGTTAAAATGCAGGAAAACTCAGCAGAAGAAGTAAAGGGAGTACCTTTTTATGATCGGAGGAACGATGAAGGAAGTTGAGAATCCAGAAGGTTGAAGAGCGTCGTGGGTTTTTGCAGAAGAAGCTTGAAGCGTTTAAGAAAGCAAAGAAGTGATGGAACAATAGAAGTGAAATGGGTTTAAGGGTTTTTCGAATGGGGTTTGGAAGCGCAAACGACAACTGAAGGCTACCGTTGATGAGGCCACGTGTCGAGCGATTAGAAGAATGTTTGGTGGAGCGTCAGGAAAGCAGAAAGTACAAACGTTTGGAATTCTGCGCCAGCGCCACGTAGATCGGTAATGACGTGACTCCTTCAGTCTTTTCGCTGGACAAGTCTTCGCTTAAGACTGGGGGGCTTGTGTACCGCCCTGGTAGTCGGGTGTAATGACGTGGCGTCGAGCTATGATATAGGCGTGTTGGATGGGACACCTGGTTGGCAGAAGGGAAGGAGGTCGGGGGGTTTGCGTAGTCGCCAGTTATTAAGTTGGGGTGCTCCGATCTCCACCATACCTAAACCGGCGGTCACCGAGTTGAAGATGAAGTCGCCAGATGTGAATCCAGGCGACCAAGTGATTAGAGATCGCCGGAACAAGGACATCGCCGAAGATGAAGGCAGATGGTCATTTCCCAGTTAGCCAGAGGATGAGCTTGGGAGATAGCCCACTTACCCGGTGAAGCTGGTAGGGCAGATCATGAAGGCGGCCGACGAGACCACAGGGAAGGTGTGTACGAAGGCACCCGAACTCGCCATCCAGAAGAGATCGCGCTCCAAGGCATCTATGCACTGATTATACCATGCATAAGTAACTTAGCCAAAGAAGAGTCAGAAGTAGCGCCCAAGTCAAGGATGCTCCAGATGATGGCACGTGTACAGCTGGATGCGAGCCACGTGTCCAGATGTGTAACTGCCAGGAGAGAGAAAGTGCCCAGGTATATAAGAGTTCCCAACGAACTTCTGAGGTACGCACGTTCAGATTGTTTCTTTATGCTTGCGAGTCTTGAGTATACTGAGAGAGAACTGGTCACGGTTCCTTAGAGTTCTTGAGTCTTACTCTTGAGTAATTGGTGGTTCAGGCACTGACTTGGGCGTTGGAGCGCGATCGGCCGCAGCGGCGCCGTTTCATCTTTTGCAGGTTCTTGAGGTGGATCGCGGTGAAGGACGGAGGCAAACACGGCGCATACCTCGATCCAAGTTTGACGAGGCAAAAGCTCCAGCGTTTTGGTCAACAGGCAGGATCACCAGGCGTCTGGATCTGGTCCCAAGACCTTGTCGCCCACCTTCTCCGGCGCCTTCAGCCTGGCTGCTATATTGGGAATGGCGATCAGGTCCGCCAATCCCATCACAAACTTATGCTTTGGTAGGCGATTGTACTCCCTGGGGCTCCCTGGGCCCCTACCCTTGTTTTTCCTGGGATCATAAGGATGGCGGGTCCTTTGATCCCTCCTGGCCGCCGCTGTCTCCAGCACCCTCTGTGGCTGGATCCTGGTCTGGGCACGTGGCCTAGCGGGGGCCACGCTCCCTCTTTTCTCGGCGACCTCACTTTCATCGGCGATGTGGGCCACCGCAAGTCGCCTAACTTCAGCAAACGTGGCGGGGTGAGCCCTGATCAGCGCCTCGCAGAAAGGTCCTGGCAGCACGCCCTTCTTGAAGGCGTAGACCAACATTTCTTCGTCCTTGGCCGGCGAGCGGACCATCTGCGCCCCAAAACGATTTAAGTAGTCCCTGAGGGACTCTCCCTGTTACTGCCTTATGTCGAACAGATCATAAGACACCCTAGGGGGCGCCTTGTTCACTATGTACTGCTCGACGAAAAGCTTTGAAAACTACTGGAAGTTGGTTATGTGACCTGTAGGCAGGCTCACAAACCATTCCAGTGCTGTCCCCTGGGGCGTGCTCACAAACATCTTGCAATACACAGCGTCCGAGCCTCCTGCCAGCATCATCTGTGTGTGGAACATGGTGAGATGCGCCTCAGGATCCTCCACGCCGGTGAAAGTAGCCTTCACGGGTACCACGCTCGCAGGGATAGGCGTGTCTGTGATCGCCTGCGCAAAAGGCATGGGGAAAACGCGAGGTGGCGACGACGGCCTGTTGACCAAGACGCTGGAGCCTTGCCTCGTCAAATATGGATCGACTTCTGCACCGTGTTAGCTTCGGTCCTTCGCTTTGATTCGCCTCAAGAACCTGCAAAAGACAGAACAGCGCCGCTGCGGCTGATCACGCTCCAACGCCCAAGTCAGCGACTGAACCACCAAATACTAAGAGAAAACTCAAGAACTCTAAGGAACCGTGCAAAATTCTCTCTCAGCGTACTCAAGTCTCGCAAGCGTAAAGAAGTAATCTAAACGTGCGTACCTCAGAAGTTCGTTAGAATCTCTTATATACCTGTGCACTTTCTCTCTCCTGACAGTTACACATCTGGACACGTGGCTCGCATCCAGCTGTACACGTGTCACCATCTGGAGCATCCTTGACTTGGGCGCCACTTTCTTATTCTTCAGGCTTTTGGCCAAGTTACTTACGCGTGAAACAACTCAGCGCATAGCTGCCTTGGAGCGTGATCTCTTCTGCGTGGCGAGTTCAGGTGCCTTCGTACACACCTTCCCTGTGGTCTCACCGACCACCTTCATGATCTACTTCTCTTGCTTCACCGTGCATGTTCAGGTAAGCCGTTACCCGACCTCAGCCTCTGGCCAGCTAGGAAATGACTATTTGATGATTTCATCTTCGGCGATGTCCTTGTTTCGGCGATCTCTAACCACTAGGTCGTCTGGGTTCGCATCTGGCGACTTCATCTCAAACCCGGTGACCGCCGGTTTAGGTATGCTAGAGCTCGGAGCACGCCAACTTAATAACTGGCGACCACACGAGCCCCCCGACTTCCTTCCCTTCTGCCAGCCATAGGCCTTGCTCAACACGCCTACATAATAGCTTGCTGCCACGTCATCACTTCCGACTACCAGGGCGGTACATAAGTCACTTGGACAAAGTGACTCTCTCTAATACATTCACACCTATTTATTTAATATCCACACCTCCTACAAGAGTCATTCAAATGATGCTCTTTTATTTATTGCTTGGCCTTCCCCCTCATGGTTTGAACTTGGGCTTCTTGGGCTTGGGCCTTCTTGGGCTTGGGCTTGGGCTTTGGGCTTGGGCCTCATCTTTTGCAAAGACTAATAAGAAGAACTTTAAATGCTTTGGCCCTTGATAACATCTTTTTGATTCTCATCAGGGCTCACATAATGGAATAACCCTAAGTTGGGTTGCGGCGCTGAGGGACCCTCTGCGCAGAATAATGATCAAGTCAGAAGAGCACGTGGTAATAAGCACGTGCTCATTAAATGTTTCAGTGAAAGTATGCCAAGGTACGCGCTAATTCAGTTAAGATTCGAACGTTCCAAGGAATATTTTTATACGCTTTCAATGCGCTTTAACGCGTTTTAAACACGAGAGATGTATAAAAAGGGACCTTCGGGCATTTGAAAGGGGATCCAAGTTTTGACCTAATTCTCGCAGTTTTACACAGAACAGCACAAACCCTAGTTGTTTTCGCTGCGCACCCACTGTGAGCACAAGACGATTAGGGCAACACAGTTTGATTATTCAGTATAGTTTTCGACCACCTTCAGAGGGTGTGTCACCTTTGATGTTTCTCGCTAGCTGAGTTGATCGTTGAAGTGCAAACGGCCGGGAGGGCGCCCCTTTGTTCAGGTATCACAGACGGAGCATAACGAAGGTGCCCTAGCTCGCAAGGACAAGCCACGCGCAAAGACAACCCTGGTCAACAGGCGGGAACACTAAAAAACAGTAAGCCAATTAATTGTGATAAATTTTGTAAAATCACTGCCAGGTTACTGTATTTTTTTCGGCAGAATTACACACTGTTCGTATTTCATTTATCATTTTTTTTGTACTTTGAATTTTGAAGTACTTCTTTTTTCTAATTTTTTTATAACACTTTGAAGAACTCAAATCTAGAATTTCAGAAATTTCCAGCAAGTAAATCAATTGCAATAAGGCGAAACAGTCAACACGTTTTCAAGAAACAGAGAAATCCTAACAGGAATGAAAAAACAGAATTAAGTGTTAGAAAAGATGGCTTTAAACTAGAGTGGGGGTGAATTGTTTAAAGGGGTTTTCGCAAACTTTTCAAAGCTAGAATGAACTTATTTCAGAAACCAATTGATTCAGCAATTCAGTTAGCCAAAACAGCAAGCAAAACTGTAATACTAGAAAAAACAATCGATTGTTTCTTCGAAACAATCGGTTGTTTATACCAGCAAACAACAAACAATTGAAATTAAAGTTAGGGATAGAAAGATTGTACACAGTTGTTTATACTGGTTCACTCCAAACTAGAGCTACATCCAGTCTTCTTAGAAACCCTGAGGATATCCACTAAGCAACCACACCTTTGATCACTTACACCACAACCAAGAGAATGACCTTGAACACCTCAAGAAACACACTCTCCTTGGCCAACACTAAGATTGCTGATCTTGAACACCTCAAGAACACACAGCCAATCTCAGCAAAACACACACACGAATTGTTTTGCAGTTTACAAAGATTACACTTGTTACAGATGAAAATCTGAAATCAATACAAGTAGAATCCTATTCAGCACCTTGATCAATCTCTCAACTCTTTAGCAATCTCAGAACTCTTTGAAAAACTCTCAGATCAAAACTATGTTTCAAGATACTTAAAACTTCAAAAACAGTTTTTCAGAATATATCTAAGAATATAGTTTGTTATCAAATCTTAACAAACTCTTAATTGCATTTAAAATAGATTGGTCAAAGCATTTAATGATTGGAGCGTATTCAGTTAAAGCATTTAAAGCTCAGTCAAAGAAAACAGTTTTTCTGTTATGGTTTCAAAACAAACAATCGATTCTTTCCTCGAATCAATCGGTTGTTTTGTTACTTAACAAAATTCACCATTCAAAAACAGTTTTCAAACTTTCTCAAAACACCTAAGTGTAAACAATCGGTTGTTTCGACAAAACAATCGGTTGTTTCGACAAAACAATCGGTTGTTTCAACTTAGTTTAAAAAACATTTTGCTTTGTTAAAATTGAGATGCTAATTGCTTTGAGATTTAATCTAAGTGTTGATTACAACATTAAACTACCCCAGAACAGGCTTAAACCAACAAAGCAGCATCAAGCAAAGCAGAGGCTTCATCATCCTTCAAAGGATTTGGATTCTTCAAAACATTGAACACCACTTGGTTCAACATTAAGAACTTCAAAAGACATAATAGAAGTGATGTTTAAGAACTTGTATGGGTCTAATACACAAGTATGAACTCAATACTAAAAAGAAAATGCATCAAAGGATCAAGAACAAACTCAGAAAACTGCAACACAGAAAATCAAGAAACAAAAATTACAACAAAAGGACTACAAAGAATTGATAACATTGTTGGGAGAAACATGACTTGACAAAACTTTATAAGGATTCACAAATCAAAAAGACACAAAAACAATGTAATATCAAAAAGAAAACAGCAAGAAAACTCAAAAATAACCTAAAACAGAAAGGAAACAACAAGAATAGAAAGTTCTTGAATTAAAGAGCCTACAAACAACTCAAAAAACAAACAAGAATAAACCTAAACTCTAGATACCACATGATATGATTCCAATAGCAAGATAGAGATATTTCATTGACATATTATGGATTCAACTTGAGTTGGAATATGATTAGGCACTTTTCTAGAATTGGATCAATGTTCTTTCATTCAAGAACTAACCAAAACTTGAGCCACAAGCCAAAACTCATGTAGAAACCCATTTCTTGTCAAATGAACCGATTAAAATGCACAAGAACTCAATTGAACCGATTAAAATGACTTACAATTGAAAAGAACCAAACAAAAGCATGAAAGAAATGAAATGAACCGATTAAAACAGTAAAGAAAGAAGATGAACCGAACAAAACAAGAAAGAAAGCTAAAGAACCGCATAGAAGTGCAAGAAAAGACCTAAGACATGTTTTAAGAGTTTATATGGACATGGAAATGGATGAATAAGATGGAAAAGAGAAGGGAACTTATGTGGTTGGAGTTCTTGGAGATGAACACGCCACTTGAAGGATGCAAGACTTCAAGATGAGTGTAGATGCCGCCACTTGAGGTTCCAAGATGCACTCAAGAAGAGACTAGAAGAGGAGAAAACAAATCTCACTCACTCAATCAACAATTTGGGAGAGTTTCATTACTCAAACAATCAATTATGTATTTAGAAGGACCTAAGCCCTCCTTATATAGGAGAAGGACCGGTCATGAAGTTTACAAAGCTTACACAACAAGCTAACCAAAAGTCCCTTGCATGCTACTCACTTCTAGAGCCTATAGTGAGACATGAAGGGTCAACTTCTAGAAAGTTCTAAACTAATGTCTGATCCTGCCTGTTGACCAGAACGCTGGAAACTGCCTCGTCAAAGGATCGACGTGTGCACCGCTTCGAACCTCCGTTCCTCTTCTAGATCCACCTCAAGAACCTGCAAAGAAACAGAGCGGCGCCGCTGCGGCCGATCGCACTCCAACGCCCAAGTCAGTGACGGTATCACCAAATACTAAGAGAACAAGAACCGTGCAAATCCTCTCTCACAGTCAGCTCTACAACTCGCAAGCGTAAAGAGTATAAACTGAACATGCGTACCTCAGAAAGTTCGTTGAGAACTCTTATATACCTGGTTGTTTTCTCTCTCCTGGCAGTTACAGACCTGGACACGTGGCTCGCATCCAGTCGTACACGTGCCATCCTCTGGAGCCTCCTTGACTTGGCACTGCTTCTACTCTCATTTTGGCTAAGTTACTTATGCATGGTACTGCCCAGTGCATAGCTAACTTGGGAGTGCGATCTCTACTGGAACTGGCGAGTTAGGGGCCTTCATACACCTTCCCTGTGGTCTCGCCGGCCGCCTTCATAATCTGCTTCTCCTTCATCTCTGGCGATGTGCTTCCTCTGGCGATCTCCTGAAACTACATCTGGCGACTTCATCTTTAACCTGGTGATCGCCGATTCTGGTAAGCTGGAGATCGGAACACGCCAATTTAACAACTGGCGACTACACGAGCCCCCCGACTTCCTTCCCTTTTGCCAACCTGGCGCCTTGCCAACACGTCTATACTGTAGCAGGGTGCCACGTCATCACTCCCGACCACCAGGGCGGTACACAAGACCCCCAGTCTTAAGCGAAGACTTGTCTAGCGAAAAGACTGAAAAAGTCACGTCAACACCGGTCTACGTGGCACTGACGCAGAATTCCAAGCGGTTGTACCTTCTGCTGCTCTGACGCTCCACCAAACCCCTCACTCATCGCTCGACGCGTGGCTTCATCAACGGCTCTCTTCAGTTGTCGTTTGCGCTTCCTAAACCCATTTCGAAAAAACCCTTAAACCCATTTTCACTCAACACTGTTCCATCACTTTCCCTCGCATTCACGAACGCTCTAACTTCCTTCTGCGAAAAACTCTCAGCGCTCTCCAGCATTCTGAATCACCATCAACCTTCATCGTCTTCCTGATCATCAAAAGGTACCTACTTTCCTTCTTCTGCTGGTTTTCCTTGCATTTTAACCGATTCGCATCATCCTGTAACTGCCTGGTGCATACGCTGTGGGTTGTTTTTCCATTTCTCCTTTTGCATAACTTAGGGCTTCGTCAATCGTCGCAACGAACCTACATTCGTTCGTTTTTCACCTTCCTTCTATGATCGAGTCAGCCTCTGTAACCCCTGATCATTTTTCCTTTCTTCTTCCTTTGCAGCTGCTACCATGACTCGCACAAAGATCACCCCGAATCCTCCTCCTTCATCACGAAACCTCCCTTCACAAGCACACCACCCACCACGAGTTCGTGGCGCTTCATCTTCGCAGGCTGAGAGGCCTGCGTCTTCCCGTCCTGTCCTGGCCCAGGCGACTCCACCTATCGCTGGAGGAGCCCCCGTTCCCCTGCCAGACTTCAAAACCATGTATCCTTGGGCCAACTCGACCCTTCTGAGGGAGACATCCTCTGTGAACACTGCGGGAGCAGTTTTGCGGCTGACTAAGGGGGACGAGCTTCATCAATCATTTCACAAGGAGCACGACAAGAAGATGATGGTGCTGCCTTGCCCCCCCGATCTGCCTGTTTGTGCCGATGACAAAGTAAGCGCCGATGGGCCCTTCTGCTTCGTCTACACGACCTTATTCAAGAAGGTGAAGCTCAAGTTCCCTTTCACCCGATTCGAGAGGGAACTTCTTATCGAGCTCAACATTGCCGCCGCCCAGCTTCACCCCAACAGCTGGGCGTTTGTTCGAGCTTTTCAAGTGATGTGCGACCACCTGGGGTTGCCCGCATCGGTGGACGTGTTCCTATTCCTCTTCGAAGCCAAGCACCCAGGAGACCGCCTGTGGGTTAGCTTGAACGCGATTGCTGGGAGGTCCATCTTTGCTATCTTCCAGCAATCCTACAAGGACTGGAAGGGGAAGTTCGTCCAAGTGCGCGCGAATGACAAGGACGCCTCCCTTCTCGACGGCTTCCCCTTGTACTGGGTGGACAAGGGGAAGAAAGAGTCCAAGAGCTGCTTCAGGAGACCGAGAAGTCCTGACAGCATGGGAGCATTGGACAGAGATCTCTGTCTCTTCTGGAAAAGGGTGGCGGACGCCAATATCACTTTCCTTACCACCACCTTGATCTGCTTCGAATTCTACGAAGACCAGCTAGAAATTCGAATAGGTTAGAACATTAAAAACTATTGTTTAAATACTGCTTCTGTTTAACTGTTTCTGGGCGTCTTGCGCGTTATGCACAAGACTTTGGTTTTATCTTTCCTGCACATATCATCTGCTTGTGTACTACCTTATGCACTTATTTTTTCTTTGAGTTGACCCATGCATTTTCGTTCCATGTAGACAACATGTTGGGCAAAGGCATGCTCGCTGAACTGAAGGCGCTCGCCCGAAACCATGGGTTGGCGACGGGTTCTCAAACGGTGCCCAACTCGGTGGTGGAGACAGCCATCGTCCAAGGGCGATCACCACCCAAGGAACCTGCCCAACGCAAGAAATTGGTCCTCAAGAGACCTAAAAGGAAAGCCCCTCAGGTGATCCACGACGAAGAGGAAGAAGATGACGAGGCCACCGAAGACGGTTTGGTCTCAAAGAGGAAGAGGGTGGCACCTTCTTCACCGCCTGCTCCACCTCCTCTTCCAACCTCCACACCTCCATCGACGCCTGCTCCTCCTCCATCATCGCCACCCCCACAGGCTCCTGCCTCACCAGTCCAAGCGGTCCCACTGGCCACTGCGCCACCTGCAGCTGAGGCCCAAGAGCCAAACTTCCTGGAGGACCCCCCAAGCACCTCTACACCATATGTGTCAGCTGGAGGGGGTCCCCCTTCAAACGCCTCAGCTGCAGAAGATGCTCCAATCGGGGATGAGGTTGCTCATACCTCTCCGATTCTGATCACCGAATCCCCGATCCCGTCGCCACGCCAGGAAGCAACTACTGAAGAACCTGCTAAGGATGGTGGCGACGAGAACCCACAACAGGCCCACCTGGTGCCTCTCCAAGCAGCAAACCTCCCTTTGGAGGTCACAAGGATGTGGGAGCCTCTAACTGCCAAGCTGAAGACCATAGCAGAGGATATCCCGGCGATCATAACCAGAGCTGTGGAGAGCTCAACCAGGAGGCTCCAAGACGACCTCTTCAACCTCAAAACCGAAAACAGCACCATGAGGGTCGAGGTGGAGAAGTTGTCTTTCAGCCTGACGCTCGCAGAAATCGAACACTCCCGAGTGGAGGATGCAATGAACACCGAGCTCAGGCTGGCGCGCAAGGAGGCCACTGACCTTCGCCACAAGGTGCATCAACTTGCTCAAGAGAAGGTCGAACTGGAGAGCAAGATTGTGCCTCTTCGCGTCAGGGTGGTTGACCTGGAGGCTCTCATGAAAGCTGACGCCGCTAAGGTGCAAAAATTGGAGCAGAGGTCAGTCGACCGAGAGAAATTCCTTGGGCAAGTGGAAAAGGCGAGGGACGACGCCATAGCTGATCTTGCCGAGGCCAACAAAGAGAAGGGAAAGGTGGCTGCTGAATTGGCCCAAGCACAAGCGGAATCCAAGAAGGTTACTGAGGACCTTCTCCAGGCTCAAGAGACCAACGAACAACTCAAAAAACAGGTTGAAGAGCTGGAGCAACAGAATAAAGAGCTGAAAGAGCAAACTGAAGACCTCAAGAAGCGGATTGAGGAACTTCAGAGGCAAATTGAAGAACTCAAGCTAAACTCTGCTCAAATTCTGGCTGCTGGATTCGAAGCTGCGCGGGAACAATTTGCTTGCCTATTCCCCGACCTGGATCTCAGCATGGTGTCGCTGAACAATGAAGTGGTGGATGGAAAAGTCGTTCCTGCTGAAGACTAATCAACTCTTCTTCATCTGCTACCTTTGTGCTTTCCCTTGTATTATAACTTGTAATAAACTTTTATGTCCCCTCGCATATATGTTCCAAACTGTTATTCACTGCTATCTGTTAATGACAAAGGTTTACGTTTTTCCTTTTATAACTTCTTCACTCGCTTCAACTTTCCTTGCTTGTTTAATTTCAAAGAAATGACTTAGGAAAACTGTAGGTACAACCTTTGACTTAACTGCTTCGGATCACTTCAGCCCTAAGCAACAAACACTTAACAATTCGTAACCTTAAGGCAATTAACCTTACCGTAAAAATATCCTTCAAGCAATGAACGGTAACTCAGTTGCTGGCTTAAACACCGCTCCACTCGACCTGTTTCATCAAACAGGTCTTTTAACCTTCCCGCCGCTGTTCGAGCTCTTCCTGATCGCCAAAGACTGTTGGTGATATCAGCTTCTTTCTAGCCTCATGCTTTAGCCATTGTTTATTTGTCTGGGGGTAGAAACGCCTTTTGGGATCCTTCTTTGCCTCCCTGAACTTCAGAACGAAAGACCGGGTGACTAGGCGTTCTCTTCGAACCTACCTTAGCCACCTTCCAAACTTCTTCCACCCTCTGCACCATACATGAACTCGTTCGAGACGAGAAGGATTTTATCTTGCCTAAGCTCGCATGTAGGCGAGAAGGTCTTTAACTCGCCTGAACTCGCTCATCGGCGAGAAGGTCTTTAACTCGCTTCTACATTGCCCCAGGGGTTACATCTTCTCGCCCCCAGAAACACGAAGGACTTTTTACTGGCGCCTCTACATTGCCCTAGAGGTTACATCTTCTCGCCCCCAGAAACACGGAGGACTTTTTACTGGTGCCTCTACATTGCCCAAGGGGTTACATCTTCTCGCCCCCAGAAACACTGAGGACTTTTTACTGGTGCCTCTACATTGCCCCAGGGGTTACATCTTCTCGCCCCCAGAAACACTGAGGACTTTTTGCTCTTCCTCGCCTGCACTCGCTCGACGGCGAGGAGGTCTTTATCTTGCCTCAGAACGCGCGAGGGCGTTGAGGTCTTTCATCTGGTGCCTCCGATCGCCGAAAGACGATGAGGACTTTAAAACTTTAACTGGTGCCTCCAATCGCCGAAAAACGATGAGGACTTAAAACTTACTGTTCAATGGAAAACATGAATAAAACCTTTACTGGTGCCTCCAATCGCCGAAAAACGATGAGGACTTAAAAACTTTAACTGATGCCTCCAATCGCCGAAAAACGATGAGGACTTAAAAACTTTACTGATGCCTCCAATCGCCGAAAAACGATGAGGACTTAAAAACTTTTACTGGTGCCTCCAATCGCCGAAAAACGATGAGGACTTAAAAACTTTAACTGGTGCCTCCAATCGCCGAAAAACGATGAGGACTTAAAAACTTTACTGATGCCTCCAATCGCCGAAAAACGATGAGGACTTAAAAACTTTTACTGGTGCCTCCAATCGCCGAAAAACGATGAGGACTTAAAAACTTTAACTGGTGCCTCCAATCGCCGAAAAACGATGAGGACTTAAAAACTTTTTAGAAAGCACGCGATATATCTTTACTCGCCTTAAATCACGTACAAGTGACAAGGTCTTTCTTCAAAACTTTTGGAAAATAGCACACATGCAATCTGAAAACGCCTTGTACTTCGAAAACTTTTCTTTTATTGGGTGGCCTCGTTAAAAACCCTCCTTAGGGAAAAAAGAGTGCCCCCTTCAGACTGTTTCATCAGAGACATTGTAATATGACTTTGTGTTTGTCTTTACTTACAAAGCTCTTAACTATAGTACAACTTCAGGTGTGTGGCGTTCCAGGTGCGAGGAATCACCCCTCCTTCCAGCGTCTCTAAGCGGTAGGCGCCGTTCCCGAGCGCCTCGGTTATTCTGAACGGTCCAGTCCACTTGGGTGACAGTTTATTCTCCATCTCGTACTGGTGGGCCTTCCTCATCACCAAGTCGCCTTCTCTAAACTGCCTTGGCATCACCTTCGAGTTGTATCTTCGTTCAACCCTTCTCTTCACGGCTTCAGCCTTCAACCTCGCCTCTTCCCTGACCTCATCCAGTAGATCCAGGTTCAGCCTTCTCTCTTCATTCGAGTCTTCCTCTACGAAGTTCTGGAATCTCGGCGAGCTCTCCTGGATCTCCACCGGAATCATGGCATCACACCCATAGACCAAGCTGAACGGGGTCTCATGGGTTCCTGACTGCTCGGTGGTGTGGTACGCCCAGACTATACGGGGCACCTCCTCAGCCCAACTTCCCTTGGCTTTCTCTTCAAACCTCTCAACAACACCCGATTAGCTGACTCCACCTGGCCATTTGTCTGAGGGTGCTCGACGGATGCAAACACTTGTTGAATTCCCACCCCTTCGCAAAGCTTCTTCAACAGGTGGCTTGCAAACTGCGTCCCATTATCCGACACCAGGCGTTTAGGCACTCCAAACCGGCACACGATGTTCTTCCACACGAAACCTTCGATCTTGTGTGCGGTGATCTGGGCCACTGGTTCTGCTTCAATCCACTTGGTGAAATACTCAATCGCCACCACCAAGTACTTCATCTGCCTGATCGCCAGCGGGAAAGGTCCCAGGATGTCGATTCCCCAAGTATGAAACGGCCAAGGGCTATAGATCGACTTCACCTCCTCGGGAGGTGCCTTGTGCCAATCGGCGTGCTGTTGGCATTGTTTGCAACACTGGGCATACTTCTTGCAATCTTCTCTCATCGATGGCCAGTAGTAGCCTGCACGGAGAGTCCTCGCGGCCAGAGCTCGACCCCCAACGTGGCTTCTGCATATACCCTCGTGGAGCTCTGCCATGATCCTCGTGCACTTCTCGCCGTGTACGCATTCCAGGAGTGGGTGAGTGAACCCAAACCTGTACAGATCGCCATCAATCAATGTGTACTTGCTGGAATTCTTCTTTACCTTCCTAGCCTCAGTCGGATCCAGCGGGAGAAGGCCATCTGCCAGGCACCGCTTGTACTGTGTTATCCAAGTGTCCAGCTCATGGGTAGCGCAGACCTGCATCACATTCACCTTCTCTTCTCGGCATGCTCTAATTCTCGGCAATCTCAGAGTTTCTTGCGTTAAGGACTTATGGCTTCTCGCTGCTTTCTTCGTCGACTTGCTTATCTGAAGGACCAGGTGATCTGCTACAAATGCCCTTGGCATCTTCAGAGTTTCTTGAATCACCGTCCTCTGCCTACCCCCCTTGCCTGAGCTGGCGAGCTTAGCAAGCAAGTCAGCTCGGGCATTCTGCTCTCTGGGCACATGTACTACTTCAAAGGAGGCAAAGGAACTCTTCAACTCCTACACGTACGCCAAGTAAGCCGCCATTTGTGGATCTTTAGCCTGGAACTCGCCTGTTACTTGCCCCGTGACTAGCAGTGAGTCACTCTTAGCCATCAGCACCCTAGCTCCCATCTCCTTGGCCAGCAGAATCCCGGCGATCAGCGCCTCATACTCTGCTTGATTGTTGCTGGCTTTGAAGGCGAACCTCAGAGATTGCTCGATCAGCACGCCGTTGGGTCCTTCCAATATGACTCCAGCACCGCTGCCCTGCTGGTTCGACGATCCATCCACTGAAAGTACCCAACGGAAATCGTCTCCTTCAACCCGCGTCGCCTCTGACGAGAGCTCAACCACGAAATCTGCAAAGATTTGCCCCTTGATCGGGCCTCGGGGCTCATATTTAATATCAAACTCTGACAACTCTACTGCCCACTTCACCATCCTTCCCGCAACGTCGGGTTTCTTCAAGACCTTCTGGATGGGCAGGTCAGTCATCACCAGTATTGTGAAACTATGGAAGTAGTGGCGCAACCTTCTCGCCGAAAACACCATAGCCAGCGCAGCCTTCTCCAGGGCCTGATATCTCGTTTCGGGGCCCTGCAACACCTTGCTCACAAAATAGATAGGCTTCTGAGCCTGATCTTGATCCTGGGCGAGCACCGCACTCACCGCCCTCTCAGTTACAGCAAAATACAACCTAAGAGGGATTCCCACCAGCGGTTTACACAGAACCGGCAGGCTCGCCAGATACTCCTTCAGTTTGACGAAAGCTTCCTCGCACTCTTTCGTCCAAACAAACTTATTATTGCGCCGCAGACATTGAAAATAGGGATGCCCCTTTTCTCCGCTAGCTGACACGAAGCGAGATAGGGCTGCCATCCGACCTGTTAGCTGCTGGACTTCTTTCACCGTAGCTGGGCTCCTCATCGCCAAGATGGCGGCACACTTGTCTGGGTTGGCTTCTATTCCTCTTTCAGTCAAGAGGAAACCCAAAAACTTTCCAGCCTCCATGCCGAAAATGCATTTCTCCGGATTGAGCTTTAACTTGAACTTGGCGATCGTCGTGAACAATTCTTCCAAGTCTGCAACGTGCTTGCTTTTTTCCTGCGAGGTCACGACCATGTCATCGACGTAAGCTTGCACGTTCCTTCCCAGCATTGGTGCAAGTACTCGATCCATCAGCCTCTGGTATGTGGCCCCCGCGTTCTTTAGCCCAAACGGCATCACCTTATAGCAATAGTACGACCTCTACGTCATGAAGGCTGTCTTCTCTTCATCCATGGGATGCATCTTGATCTGATTATATCCTGAGAAGGCATCCAGGAAACTCAGCAACTTACACCCTGCAGCACTATCGACCAGGGCATCTATGCTTGGTAAAGGATACGAATCCTTTGGGCAAGCTTTGTTCAGGTCGGTGAAGTCGACGCACATGCGCCATTTCCCGTTACTCTTCTTCACCAGCACGACATTTGCCAACCATTCAGGGTACTGGACTTCCCTGATGTGGCCTGCAGCGAGGAGTTTCTGTGTTTCGTCCCTGATCGCCTGCCTCCTCTCCTCGTTGAACTTTCTTCTCCTTTGTCGCACCGGTCTCACCAAATTGTCCATCGCCAGATGATGGCACAAGAAGTCGGGATCAATCCCGGGCATGTCCGAAGCGGACCATGCAAACGCGTCCAGATGCCGCTCAATCACCTTGGCGATCTGGTCCTGGAGCTCGACCTCCAGAGATCTTCCCAGCTTAAAGATCTTCCCTCCGATCTCCTTTTCGAGCCACTGCTCGACAGGTTTTGGCCTGGATTCTCTGGCGATCACCGCCCTGGCGATTCCCTGTTCCCTCGCTTCCTCAGTGCAATTCCGCGCCTCTTCCTCCTCCAGACCAGCATTCCTCTCCCCCAGCTCAGCGTCCACCATCTCCACATCTCTTCCGGCGGCCTCCTCTGTCACCGTCGATCTGGGCTTCACACCGGGAGGTGGGGTGGTTGTTACATAACTCATCGATCTCTTATTTTTCAGGCTATTCTCATAGCACTTTTTCGCTTCTTTCTGATCAGACTTGATCGTGATCACCACCCCTTCCATGGACGGCAACTTTACCTTCATGTGCCGAGTCGACGGGATGGCGCCTATCCTGTTAAGCGTGGGCCTTCCTAACAGGATGTTGTATGCTGAAGGGGCGTTTACGATGAGGTACTTGATTTTCTCCGTCCTCGACCCAGCCTCATCTGTAAACGTGGTTCTCAGCTCAATGTACCCCCTGACCTCCACCTGGTCACCAGCGAACCCATATAGGCACCCTCCATAGGGCCTTAGCTGGTCAAGGGGCAACTCCAGCTGCGTGAAAGTCGGCCAGAACATTACGTCTGCCGAGCTTCCTTGGTCCACCAGAACTCTGTGGACCTTCCTTTCCGCTGTAACCAACGAAATAACTATGGGGTCGTTGTCATGGGGCACAACGTCCCGAAGATCCTGTTTGGTGAACGTAATGTCCACTTCCGGCGAGTGATCTTCAAACATATCCACTGTCATCACCGATCGCGCGTACTTCTTCCTCTGCGATGCGGTGCATCCATCACCCGAGAAGCCCCCTGCAATGGTGTGGATCTCCCCGTGGATAGGCATCTCGTGTTGCTGGGCTTCTCCACCTGCTGGCTGGGAACTCGACGCTCCCCCCGTCCTCCTGTCCAGCAGATAGTCATTTAGGAACCCGCTCTTAACCAGATCGTCGAGCTGATATCCCAAGGACAGACTCGAGTCCAAAGTGTGGCCAAAACATTGGTGGAACTCACACCAGGCGTCTGGCTTTGACCCCAGCACCTTGTCGCCCACCTTCTCAGGCGCTTTCAACCTAGCAGATATGTTAGGAATGGCGATCAGGTCCGCTAGTCCCATGACAAATTTATGCTTAGGCGGGCGATTGTATTCCCGGCGTGCTGGTTGCTGGCGCCCCTGGCTCTTTCCCTTGTTCCTCCTGTCGTAAGGATGGCGAGTCCTCTGGTCCTTCCTGGCCGCCGCCGCTGTTTCCAGCACCCTCTGCGGCTGGATCCTGGTCTGGGCGCGTGGCCTGGCGGGAGCCACGCTGCCTCTCTTCTCGGCGACTTCACTCTCGTCGGCGATGTGAGCCACTGCAAGTCGCCTGACTTCAGCGAACGTCGCGGGGTGAGCCCTGATCAAGGCCTCGCAGAATGGTCCTGGCTGCACGCCCTTCTTGAAGGCATAGACCAACATTTCTTCATCCTTGGCCGGCGATCTGACCATCTGCGCTCCGAAGCGATTCAGGTAATCTCTGAGGGACTCCCCATGGTACTGCCTTATATCAAACAGATCATAAGACACCCTGGGCGGTGCCTTATTCACGATGTACTGCTCGACAAAAATCTTCGAGAACTGTTGAAAATTGGTTATGTGGTCGTTAGGCAGGCTCACAAACCACTTCATCGCCGTTCCCTGGAGCGTACTCACGAACATCTTGCAGTAGACGGCGTCTGACCCTCCCGACAGCATCATCTGCGTATGGAACGTGGTCAGATGAGCCTCTGGATCCTCCACGCCGGTGAAGACAGCCTTAACCGGAACCACGCTCGTGGGAATAGGCGTGTCGGTAATCGCCTGAACAAAAGGCATAGGGAAAATACGAGGTGGCGTCGATGGCGCCACCTCTTCAGCAGAAGAACGCCCTTGCTGCTCCCGAAGAGCTTGACGCAGCTCCTCAGTCACCTTGCTAAGCTCCTCGTTCCTGGCGCGAGAGGCGACCAGGTCCTCATGTATTCTCGCCTGCTCTACGCGTGAGGCTTCCACAGTTGCCTGCAACGAACACATCATCTCTGCCATCTGCGCCATGGTCATGGCGGCGTCGCCTTCAGCAGCGACAGGCGCCACGGGGCTTGAACGATTGCTTCTCATTTTTCTCATGAACTTCAGCGAATCACAGGATGCAGCGAACAACACTTCAACCACGATCGAATCAGCGATCAATCGGAGAAAACAGTGCGAAACTGCGCAAGAAAACTCAAGAACACCGTAAACCTTCAAAGAGAACCACAACTTCACCAGAAACCACCGCTTCCCCACGGACAACCAAACGAGCGAAAGAACTCGAACTTCCACCAAACAAATTACGTGTAAACAGCAGGAAACCTCACTCCACCGATCGAAAAGCCGAACGAACGGTATAAAGCGCGAATTTACCGAACGAAACTCAAGCAAACAGCGAACGATGGTTGCACCAGCACACAACCACGCAGAAAACTTCGAAAACTTCCAAGAACTCACGCTGTGGATGGGAGCAAGTTTTACACGGCCCCACGGTGGGCGCCTGATGATCCTGCCTGTTGACTAGAACGCTGGAAACTGCCTCGTCAAAGGATCGACGTGTGCACCGCTTCGAACCTCCGTTCCTCTTCGAGATCCACCTCAAGAACCTGCAAAGAAACAGAGCGGCGCCGCTGCGGCCGATCGCACTCCAACGCCCAAGTCAGTGACGGTATCACCAAATACTAAGAGAACAAGAACCGTGCAAATCCTCTCTCACAGTCAGCTCTACAACTCGCAAGCGTAAAGAGTATAAACTGAACGTGCGTACCTCAGAAAGTTCGTTGAGAACTCTTATATACCTGGTTGTTTTCTCTCTGCTGGCAGTTACAGACCTGGACATGTGGCTCGCATCCAGTCGTACACGTGCCATCCTCTAGAGCCTCCTTGACTTGGCGCTGCTTCTACTCTCATTTTGGCTAAGTTACTTATGCATGGTACTGCCCAGTGCATAGCTAACTTGGGAGTGCGATCTCTACTGGAACTGGCGAGTTAGGGGCCTTCATACACCTTCCCTGTGGTCTCGCCGGCCGCCTTCATAATCTGCTTCTCCTTCATCTCTGGCGATGTGCTTGCTCTGGCGATCTCCTGAAACTACATCTGGCGACTTCATCTTTAACCTAGTGATCGCCGATTCTGGTAAGCTGGAGATCGGAACACGCCAATTTAACAACTGGCGACTACACGAGCCCCCCGACTTCCTTCCCTTTTGCCAACCTGGCGCCTTGCCAACACGCCTATACTGTAGCAGGGTGCCACGTCATCACTCCCGACCACCAGGGCGGTACAATGTCTAAAGATGCTTTACAAAAAGAGGTATCTTTTGGTTTCCCTCTTAGCACCTACCTAAACACTATTCTATATTATTTACAAATTTATACAAAAGAAACTATAAAGAGAGACATTAATTGAAGCCTATTCTTGAAAGCTTGTAGACTTCTTTGGCTTTAGGCTTGGTCCTCTCTTTATTTTATGTCTTCTTTAAATTTTGAGAAGACTAGAAGGAAGAACATCAAATGTGTGGGTGAATGACCTCTTCCTTCATTAATAAAAGCCTCTCCTATGTGATCTCCATCAGAAGGGCCACGGGCTGTAAATCGATCTCAGTTCCTCTGGAGGCGCCTTATGCCAGTCAGCATGCATCTGACACTGCTTGCATTGCTGGGCGTATCTCACACAATCCTCCCTCACCGATGGCCAATAAAACCCTGTGCGAATCACCTTGGAAGCTAGTGATCTTCCCCCGACATGGCTTCCACAAATCCCCTTGTGAAGCTCTGACATGATCCTCATGCACTCGTCGCCGCTCACAAACGTCAGGATTGGGTGTGTTACGGCCGGTTGACCTGGGTCGTCTCTACGAGTGGCTTGTCCTCACGGGCTAGAGCACCTTCGTTCTGCCTTGTCTATGAGTACCTGAAAAAGAAGAACAAAGGGGCGCCCTCGCGGCCGTTTGCACTCCGACGCTCAAGTCAGCCAGCGAGAAACATCAAAGGTGACGCACCCCCGTATCGGAGCACTTGAACGAATGATCTGAGGGTGGTCGAAAACTGTACTGAAGGACTAAAACTGTGTTGCCCTAATTGCCTTGTACTCACAGCTGGGTGCGCCGTCAAGAACAACTACGGTTTAGTGCTCTGTGTCATTATGAAAGCGTACCCCTGCAGATTCTGTTAAGGTTACCTTTATAGCTAGGTTTCTTCTCTCTCCAGGCCGTTATGCTTTTGGACGCGTGACTCGCATCCAGCCCTGCACGTGTCGCCATCTGGGCTGGGATAGCAGGTAGCGCCCAGCCCTATACGTGTCGTCATCTGAGCTAAGGCAACTTGAGCGTCATTTCTCCATTGCTCCCAACCCTACACGTGTCGTTATCTAGGTTGGAGTAACTGGTGACATCCAACCCTACACGTGTCATCATCTGGATTGGGGCAACATAAACATCATTCTTTGCGCAGGGGCCATGCATGTTCTAGCTGGGGAAACCTTGCCACCAACGAATGTCCACTTTGGGAATCCTGTCGCTGATGTGCAAGGTGTTTCCCCCAACCCACTCGACTTTCATGCCCCAAGCTGGTGCCACCATCGTCTTACTGAACTTACACACTTGGAATTACCCTTCTGAGCCTTCGACAGCCTTAACTAAGTTCGCTGGGAGACCCGGCGACGTGCTCCTTGTGGCGGTGTGTAAACCACTCGATCTCCTAGCATTCTCATACGGCGACTGCGACGCAACTCTAGTGACCGCCGGTTACGCACACTGGAGATCGGAGAACGCCAATCCACCGATCGGCGACTATGCCCACTTCCGAGCCATTCATCTTTTCTTGCCTACGCGTTCCATTGAGCACGCCCCACTCGAGCACGTGCAAGACACGTCATCACGCCTGATGACCTGGTCGGTACACGGCCCATGGGCTTCCCTTATCTGGAGTGCAATGTATAACCTTATGGCCACTTGGGCTCTAACTTGAGCGCTGTATTTCTCGCGCCATCATACTCCGTGGGTGCCCCTTTGACTCGATCATCTATTCTGTGCGGAGGGTCCCACAGTGCCGCCACCCAACTTTAGGGCGATGTCTACACTCGACGACGTCTTACTTCTGCGTGATGCTTCTCTTGGGCGATTGGCGATGATCCATCTTGGAGGTGACACATCTCGGCGATAACCGATTATTTATACTGCAGAACGCCGCTTCTACATACGGCGACTACGTTGACTTCTTGACCACCTACCTTTCTCTTGTCCACGTCATCACACCCGATGACCTGGTCGGTACAGGGTGCGTGAACCCATGCCGGAACAGCACTCCCTCGATAAGAGTGTACCTTGCGGAGTTCTTCTTTATCCTCTTTCCCTCTCCAGGCTCTGCTGGGAGAATCCCATCCGCAATGTATCGCCTAAAAGGCGTCATCCACGTGTCCCCTTCTTCCAAGGCACATACCTGCACACGCTTCTCTTCCTCGGGCGAGGCCGCATAGGTGCTGATGCAGGGTGTCCTCGCCGTATCTTGAGTCAAAGAACGATGGCTCCTTGGCTCTCCTCTCACTGCGCTAATGTGAAGAACGCCCGCCTATTATCCTCCACAAATTTTCGCGGTGCTTTGAGCGTTTCTTGAATGACTGTCCTCTGCCTTCCGCCTTTCCCTGAGCTGGCCAGCTTGGCGAGCAGGTCAGCTCTGGCATTTTGCTCTCTAGGGACATGCACCAGCTCAAACATAGCGAAATCTCCCTTCAATGCCTGGACATATGTTAGATACGCCGCCATCTGCGGATCCTTTGCCTGATACTCCCCAGTCACTTGGCCTGTGACCAGCTGCGAGTCACTCTTCGCCAAGTGGCTCTGCGCACCCATCTCCTTGGCTAAGAGTATTCCAGCGATCAACGCTTCGTACTCAGCCTGATTATTGCTTGCCTTGAAGGCGAACCGTAGGGCTTGCTCAATCCACACCCCATTAGGCCTCTCCAAGACTATCCCAGCACCACTTCCCTGTTGGTTGGAGGATCCATCCACTGAGAGCTTCCACTGTGATCCTAACTCCACCTCCTGGGGAGCACTTCCTGGTGAGAGCTCTACGACAAAGTCGGCATATACTTGCCCTTTGATGGATCCCCTGGGCTAGTAATGAATATCGAACTCTGACAACTCCACAGCCCAGGGAACCATCCTTCCGGCGACGTCTGGCTTCAGCGGTACCTTCTGGATGGGGAGGTCCGTCATCACCACCACTGTAAAGCTATGAAAGTAGTGACGGAGCCTCCTGGCTGAGAACACTACCGCCAGCGCCGCCTTCTCCAACGACTGTTATCTCGCCTCTGGGCCTTGCAAGGCCTTGCTTACGAAGTATATGGGCCTCTGCACTTGATTTTGTTCTTGGACCAGCACAGAGCTAATGGCCTACTCCATTACCGCAAAGTACAATCGAAGGGGCTCGCCTACCCGTGGCTTGCACAACACGGGGGGCGTCGCCAGATACTCTTTCAGCTTGAGGAAAGCTGTTTCTGTTGAAGATGGTTGCTGCCCCTTCAAGATTGTGTTTGATGAAGACCTATATGTAGTGTTTGATGAAGATTTTTATGTACATTTCATGTATTTTTGCTTTGCTTTAAGTATGTCTTAGTTAGTGCTTAGAGGTTGTCTAAGAGTGGGCTTTTTGCTGAGTAACTCACCTCATAACCACTGGCCATGTGATAAGAACAAGCATAAGTTTTCTTAAACTGTTTTTCACATGTTTTACACAAAAACACGTTTACTGCATAAAAATAAATCTGTTCTTTTCAAAAATAAACAGATTCATTTTTTCACTGATGCCTTGGCTAAGTCCTGCAAAAATTAGATTTTGTGCATCAGGTATTTTGACTAAGTTTTCTTCTTTTCAAAACGACTGAGTTTCAAATAGTTAAACTTTCTCTGTTTTCGTTTTGAAAAATAAATTTGTTCATCTGTAAATGAATAGACTCTTTTTGCCTCTGGTGCCATGTCAAGCTTAAACGTTTTTCAGTTTTATCTTAGCACCAGAATGGTTGACTAAGTCTCCTCACTTAACAAATTCTCTAACTGCTTTTGAAAATAATGCTGTTCTTTTTATTTTCAATCTGTTCATTTTATAACAGCTTTAACTGTTTTTCAAAAATCTGTTATAAGTTGGCTTTCTATAAAATGCAAACTTGTTTTCTGAGTTAAACAACAATTCATACATTTGCAAAAACAAGTTTTTGACAGCAGAGAGTTAAGTGTTTACAAAGGATTAGCATTTGTTCTTCAAAGATTTCAAAAATCACAAAGTGCTTGTTCTTGGTTTGGTTCCAAAAGCTTGGTGTGAGGTGCAGCTACTGTTCTAGCAATCTTGCCTACTGGTTTAAGGCAGATTTGTGTATCCTCAATCAGGTGTAGTCGTTTCACATCTCTTTCTTGTAATAGTTTGGTTGAACACTCTTCTTGATAGGTGTTCTTGAAGAGTGGGTGTGTGTGTATGCTGAAATAGGTTTTTTCAGCAAGAGTACCTAAGTTCTTGTAGGTTTCAAGAACAGTGGGAATTGTACTTGGTTGTACTGTGTGTTAGTGATTTCCACCTGTTGTTGGTGAAGACTGGATGTAGCTCAGTTGAGTGAACCAGTATAATTGCTTGTGTTCATTCTCTCTCACTCTCTGCAATTTCGTTTCTGCATAATTGATAAAACAGCAAAGAAATAAATCTGTTCAATTGAAAATAAATCTGTTCTTTCTGGGCACTGTGCATACTGTTCTTGATTTCTGAAAAAGTTGTTTGAATCTCATAAGAACATATATAATCTGCTAAAAGCCATTGGAACAGATTGACTGTGATAGGTTGCACAAGAAACTGTCAATGCTATTAATTGAACCTTAAATAATTGCTTAAAGCTGAAACTTGCTGTTCTGTGATTCATTGTTCTTAATTTCTGGAAAATTGCTTGACATCAAGAAGAACACTCATAATCTGTTAAAAGCCACTGGAACAGGTTGTTTGCAAAGGTCACTCAATTAACTAGCATGCTATCAGTTGAACCTTAATCACTTGCTTGAAATTGAAGCTTGCTGTTTTGTGTTTCACTGTTTTTCAAATCTGATATCTGTGTGTGTGCATCTGGAAAATCTCACTGCATAATCTTGTGATTAACCTTGTTGAATTAAAAGCTTTTCAAACAAAACAGTGCTGAAATAAATCTGTTCATTTTCACATAAATCGATTTATTTTCTGTGAAACTGTGTTAAACACTGTTTCTGCGAGAAAGTTTTAAAAGGTCAATTCACCCCCCCTCTTGAACTTTGGCATTATTAAACCCAACAGTTTCGCATTCTTCTGTCCACACGAAACGGTTGTTCCTCTTGAGGCACTGAAAGTATGGATGGCCTTTATCTCCACCGACTGACACAAATCTTGACAATGCCGCCATGCGCCCAGTTAGCTGCTGCACTTCCTTCACCGAGGCTGGGCTTCGCATGGCTATGATGGCTGCGCACTTGTCGAGGTTCGCCTCTATCCCCCTCTCAGTGGGCATAAATCCCAAGAACTTCCCCGCCTCGACACCAAAAACACACTTCTCCGGGTTTAACTTGAGGCGGTACTTGGCTATTATGGCGAACAACTCCTCCAGGTCAGCTGTGTGTCGCCCTCTTTCCTGAGAGGTCACCACCATGTCATCAACATAGGCGTGCACGTTTCTTCCCAGCATAGGCGCGAGGACCCTATCCATCAGTCTCTGGTAGGTGGCGCCTGCGTTCTTCAGCCCAAATGGCATGACCTTGTAGCAGTAGTTACACGTCTCGGTCATGAACGCCGTGTTGCTTTCATAGCGTGGATGCATCTTGATCTGATTGTACCCCGAGAGTGCATCCAAGAAGCTCAGCATCTTGCAGCCCGAGGCGCTGTCCACCAACGCGTCGATGTTGGGCAGTGGATACGAATCTTTGGGGCACGCCTTGTTCAAATCTGTGAAGTCGACGCACATTCTCCACTTCCCATTCGCCTTCTTCACTAAGACGACATTGGCCAGCCACTCAGGGTACTGGATTTCCCTTATGTGTCTGGCGCTTAATAGCTTCTTCATTTCTTCCTTTACGACGAGGCGCCTCCTTCGTTGAACTTTCTCCTCCTTTGTCGTACAGGGCGAACCTTGGTGTCCATGGTGAGATGGTGGCACAAAAAATCTGGGTCGATGCTTGGCATGTCCGAAGCGGACCATGCGAACGCATTTAAGTGGTACGAGATCACTACTGCCACTTCGTCCTGTTCTTCCTGGCTCAACGAACTCCCTAGCTTGTACACCTTGCCACCAATATGCCTCTCCACCATGTTGTCCACTGGTTGGGGTCGCCTATCTCGCACGCTCTCTGCACGAGACTCGCCTCTGCGATCTTCTCTTATAGGCATCGCCTCGTCGGCTTCTTCAGGCAAAGCTTCCTCTTATACTTCTTCCATGAGCGAGGCCCCCTCGGATACTTCTTCCATGGTCGAGGCCTCTCCATGCGTTTTTCCTAAGCGTTCATTTTCCCTAGGCGTCGCCTCTGCGAGTGAGGCCTTCGTAGGCGTTGACTCCGCAGGCGTCGCCTCTTCCAGGGGGTCTACCTCCATCGGCGTATCTGAAATGTGCGGTCGCTCCAGCACCATGACCACGCCTCTCTTTGTCTTCAAGCTATTTTCATAGCATTTTCGGGCCTCTTCCTGATCTGATTTGATCACAATCACCTTGCCACTAAGATCTGGCAGTTTCATCTTCATGTGGCGTGTGGAGGACACTGCTCTTAACCTATTCAACGTAGGTCTTCCCAGCAAGATGTTGTAGGCTTAATTGGCATTCACAACTAAGTAACGAATACTCTCGGTACGTAACGCCGTTCCATCAGTAAACGTCGTCCTCAGCTCCAGATAGCCACGTACCTCAACCGGGTTTTCTGCGAACCCATACAAGCATCCAGTGTAGGGCCTGAGCAGGTCAGGAGACAACTGTAGCTTGTTGAAGGTCGACCAAAACATGACATCTGCAGAACTGCCCTGGTCGACGAGAACTCTATGTACTTTTCTCCCAGTTGTGACAACCGAAATGAACACGGGGACATTATCATGTGGGACGACATCCCGTAGGTCAGCCCTTGTGAACACGAGGTCCGACTCCCACGAGTCATCCGAACCTTCCTCAGCAACTGAACTTACTGACCTCACATACCTCTTGCGCTGAGAGGCAGTAGGCCCTCCTCCAAAAAAACCACCAGAGATGGTGTGTACTTCTCCATGGATCGGCATTTCATGCGCTTGGTTCTCCTCTGGCACTGTTAGGGCTGCGGCCGTAGCAGACCCAGGAAGGTAATCCTTCAAAAATCCATTCTTCACGAGCTCATCTAGCTGATGTCCTAGCGCCGAACAGTTATTGATGCGGTGCCCAAACGCCTCGTGGAATTCGCACCACGAGTCTTTGTGAGGTCCCAACACCTTGTCAGACTTCACCGGTGGCCTTAGCCTATCAGCTATGTTAGGCACAGTAATAAGATCCTTGAGCTCCACCACGAAGCTATGCCTTAACGGCCTATTCCCTTCCCTCGCTGGCCTGTTCCCCTCTGCTCGAACCCTAGTCCGGGGCCTCCTTGCCTCGTACGGCGCTTCCTGTCTTGATTCTTCCTTCCCATCGTGGCCTCGTGGACCCTGACGGGTTGTGCACGTGACTGCGCTCTTGGGCGCGCGGGCGTAATACTTATGCGCTTCTTGCACACCTCGCCCTCAGAGGTGATGTGTTCCACCGCACGACGCCTTATCTCAGCAAAGGTTTTGGGGCGGCTTCGTATGATCGACCCACAGAAAGGTCCAGGGCACATTCCTTTCCTGAACACGTAGACGATCATAGGCTCCTCTGTGGTGCCAACCTTCACCACCTGCACCCCAAAGCGATTGATGTACTCCTTGAGGGTCTCACCCTGATACTACTTTACATCGAACAAGTCGTACGAGACTGGTGGTGGAGCCTTGTTTGCTAGATACTGCTCCCTGAACAGCTGTGAAAGCTGCGCGAAGGAGGTGATATGGCCATTCGGAAGGTTGATGTACCAGTCCATGGCCATCCCAGTCAAGGTGCTCATGAAGAGCTTTCATTTTACGGCGTCGGAGCCACCTACCAGAATCATCTGCGTGTGGAACGCAGTGAGATGTGCTTTGGGGTCCTCCATCCCCGTGAAGGTCACCTTGGGCCCTGCGAACATGTTGGGGATCACCGTCTCCAGAATCAACTGCGAGAAAGGCGTAGAGAACTCCCTTGGTGGAGTGAAACGCTCGGGCTCATCTATGTCGCGTTGCCCTGAGTTGTTGCACAACCCATGGCGCAACTCCTCGTTCGCGCGACAGAGCTCCTCATTTCTCGCCTGAGACGCCGCGAGATCCGCCTGCATGCGCTCTTGCTCAACCTTCGACCCCACCATTGCCTCCTGTAATCCCTGCATCATATCCATGACCTGCTGCATGGTCATCTCTTCAATCTCAGCGCGCGTCGAACCTTGCCTCGTGGTCCTCATCTTCTGCGATGTCTTGAAACTCCAAGGAACTCAAGAAAACGTTGGGAACTCGAACTGAACAAGCTGATCTAAAAAACTGTGACTGCAAAACCTTTCACACTTGTGGTGGGAGCTGATGTTTTAAATCGGGCCCCACGGTGGGCGCCAAATGTTCCCGCCGGTTGACTGGGAAAGTCTTCGTGTGTGGCTTCTACTCGCGAGCTAGGGCACCTTCGTGTTCTCCTCAGATCTTCGCCTCCCTCCACCGCGAGCACCTGAAAAGAAGTGAACAAAAGGGGCGCCATCGCGGCCGTTTGCACTCCGACGATCAAGTCAGCAAGCAAGAAACACCAATACACCTCCGTCTCAGAGCATCGTGAATGGATGCTCTGAAGGTGGTAAATAATTGAATAACTGACTTTTTCCTCTAATCACTCGCCTACTGAGAGTCAGTCCGCCAGCAACTAGAGTGTGTGTATGAAAAACTGAGTCTGGATCCTTGTCTCAAACATCTAAAGACCCTTTTAAATGCTTAAAGCATTTAAAGAGTTTTAAAGCGCATTGAAAGCGTTTAAAACGTTTAAAGCGTTTAAAACGTTTAAAGCATTTAAGGCGTTTAAAGTGCTTTAAAGCGTTCAAAATGTAAACTGAGTAAAAACGTACCTTAGTAAACTTTCAGAGAAACTTATACACCTTGATGTTTCAGTGCTCACTACCATGTGTCCTTCTGGCTTGATCGCTACTCTATGTGGAGGGCCTTACAACGCCGTAACCCAACTTAGGGATATTCCATCGTGTAAGTCCTCCTTCCTCGAAGTGCATCTGGCGCGAGGCGTGACTTTCTGGGTGCCAACTCATGCGCCCCAGCCTCTAGTCACTCGCCCTGGGAGTGTATCTACCTTCCTCTCGTACTACGCACATGGTTCGCCCCTGGGTGTGGCCCTCTCATGGGTCGTATCTGTCCCAGGGGTCTCCAGAGGTGGCGTGGGTACTTCACGAGTCCGGTTACCCCCTACTGGTACTAGAACTATGGCCTTGAAGCCACCTCTCTCTTCTCTTCATTACTGTTCTAAGGTACTAGGGTCCGAGGCCTCCTCGCCCGTACCGTGGCCTCTTATGGTGTTGCCCCCTCCACGGTCTTTCCTACCCGTGGGTATCGGGGGGTGACACCGTCGACGTCTGAACTTGGCGACGCCTCATCCTGGCAATGCCTCATCCTGGCAATGCCTCATCCTGGCAACACTTCAACCTGGCGACGCCTCCACCTGGCGACGCCTCAAGCGGTCAACCTGTTGACTTTCCTCCCTGGGCCCCCTTGATGGGTCCCACCATATGTTTGACTTTGGCCTTGACTTTGACTTTGGTCAACGCCCGGGGACGGGACGGTACAGTTGAGCTGTCAAAACTAAAACAACCGATTGATTCGTGGAAACAATCAATTGTTTGTTTTGGTACCATAACAGAAAAATGGTTTGTGCTTTGACTAAGCATTAAATGATTTTCCAACTGCTTACGCTCCAGTTATTAATGCTTTGACCAATCTTTAAATGCAATGAATAGTTTGTTAAGATTTGATAACAAACAACATCTTTGAATATATTCAGAAAAACAGATTTGAGTTTTTAACACTTACACAAGTTTTGAGATTTTCAAAGAGTTGAGATTTCTTAGAGATTGAGATTGATCAAAGAGTGTGAGATACGATTTTCTCTTGTATTGATTTCAGATTTGCTTCTGTAACAAGTGTAATCCTTGTATCTGTTGAACAAGAACCTTTGTGTGTTTGCTGAGAAGTGTTGTGTGTTCTTGAGGGGATCAAGATCAACATTCTTAGTGTTGGTGTGTTGGCCAAGAGAAGTGTGTGTCTTGAGGGGATCAAGGTCACTTTCTCAGTTGTGTTGTAAGTGATCTACGTTTGATTACTTAGTGGTGTTCCTCAGTGGTTTCTGAGAAGACTAGATGTAGCTCTGGATTTAGAGTGAACCAGTACAAATCTGTGTGGGCTTTTTATCTATCCCTTAACTCTTTAAATTCAGTTTTGATATTTGTAAACTGGTATAAACAACTGATTGTTTTTGCGAAACAACCGATTGTTTTGCTGGTGTTGTGCTTTTAGCTTTGTGTTTTGAAAAACTGATTTCTTAATCAAGATATTCTCAAAGTAATTTCATTCAAGGCTTAAAAGTTTTCGAAATCCCTCTTTAAACCATTCACCCCCCCTCTAGTTTAAAGCCATACATTCTAAGAATTGGCATCGAGAGTTTGGTTCTTGAAAGTTATTCATGTTGATCCAAAAATATTTTTTCTATGGCTGGTAAACAATCTTTTGAGGAAGGTGCTTCAATCTACAAACCACCTTTATTCTGTGGATTGAATTACAAGTATTGGGAAGCCAGAATGAAAATCTTTGAGGAATCTATTGATCAAGGAATTTGGGATTCAATTGAGAATGGTCCTTACACTCCAAAGTTTAAACAGAATGGTTCTTTCATTTCATAACCTTGGTCTCAATGGACCAATGATGAATGTAAAATGGCCAAGCTTGATTGTACTGCTCAAAACATAATAGCTTTTGCACTAGATACTAATGAGTTTTTCAGGGTATCAAAATGCAAAACTGCTAAAGAGATGTGGGACACAATCAAGGCTGATCATGGAAACAATGAACCAAAGGAGGCAAGGTCAAAGAGTCAAGCAAGAAGGAAAAGAAGGCAAAACAAGAAAAGCCTCAACTTCTGCTTCATGGCCAGAAAGGAGGATGACTCAAGTAGTGTAAGTTCATCTAACTCCTCAAACTCTGAAAATTATGGTCAATTGTTTCAAGCCTTTCAATAAACGCATGAAGAAGCCAACCGATTGGCCCTCTTGAACAATCGGTTAAAGGAAAAGAGTAGTTGGCTTGAAAACAAAGTCAAAACACTGGAAGAGGAATTCGAAAATTCAAAATCAGATTTTGAAAACCTTGAAATTGTTTACAAAAACTCCTCTTGCAAGTGTGATACTCTTGTTTGCGAAAATTGCGAAAATCTTGAAAAGAAGGTCCACTATCTTGTTAAAACTGTGGATAAGATTTCTAAGGGTCAATCCAACTTTGAGAATGTCTTGGCATCTCAAAACTGTGTTTTTGGAAAAGCTGGATTGGGCTTTAACCCACAAAACAAACAAGATAGATTTTCAAAATCATTTTCGAAAAAGCCAGAAAAACAATCGATTGGACCATCGAAACAACCGATTGTTACATGCTTCTATTGCATGAAAAGAGGCCATTCTGTGAGGTTCTGTAAAATCAAAAAATATGTTGTTCCTAGGGGCTTTATGAAGTGGATTCCTAAGTGCAGTAAAGGTTCAATTGATGAATGTAAACCAAATGGACCCACATTCATAAGGGGACCAAATCTTTGTACATGAAAATCTTCTTTGTAGGAAATCTTGGAGGAGAGCAACCAACAATGGTACTTGGATAGTGGATGTTCCAAGCACATGATAGGGGACAAATCAAAGTTCTTGAGCATCTCCTTTAAGCAAGAAGGGCATGTCACCTATGGGGACAACTACAAAGGAAGGATTCTTGGGAGATGATCCATAGGAGACAAAGACATCTTGGTCATCCATGATGTGCTCTATGTAGAAGATCTAAAGCACAATCTGTTGAGCATTAGCCAACTATGTGACAAGGGATATCAAGTGATGTTCAAGTCAAACACATGTGAAATTTGTCTACCCAACACCAAAGAGGTACACTTGGACTCTTTTCTTGGAATCAAAGAGTGATGCCTTTTCTGCATTCAAGAAGCTAACAAGAAGGTTGAAAAATACAAAGAACAACAACATACGCTCTATTAGAAGTGATCATGGAGGAGAATTCCAAAATAAGAAGTTTAGCAAGTTCTGTGAAAAGATGGGAATTCTGCACAATTTCTCTGCACCAAGAACTCCACAACAGAATGGTGTGGTAGAGAGGAAGAACAGGTCTCTTGAAGAGCTAGCAAGGACAATGCTTAGTGAATCATCTCTTCCTAATTACTTTTGGGCGGATACAGTGAGCACTTCTTGTTATGTGATGAATAGAGTGCTTATTAGGCCCATTTTCAAGAAGACTCCATATGAACTCTTCAATGGAAGGAAGCCTAACATCAACCATCTCAGAGTTTTTGGCTGCAGTTGTTTCGTTCTCAAGAATGGAAAGGAAAACTTGGGGAAGTTTGATGAGAAAGTGGATCTTGGCATCTTCATAGGGTACTCTCTCACAAGTCATGCATATAGAATCTACAATAAGAGGTTGATGACTGTAGAAAAATCAGTTCACGTTGTCTTTGATGAGGTAGATCACAGAAACATCCAAATCCCGAAGACCAGAGCTGAAGAGGATGAACAAAGCATCAGTTTGGAGAAGCTGGAAATCTGTGCAGAAAAACAACTGGTTGATTCGCAGAAACAACCGATTGAAATTCTGCAATAGAGTGAGATGCCCAAAGAGTGGAGGATTTCTAGAGATCTGTCAGTGGAAAACATCATAGCGCAGATAAAGGAAGGTGTCTCCACACGTAGCTCCATCTCAAACTTCTGCAGGCACACAGCTTTTGTCTCTCAAATTGAACCTGATCCTGCCTCTTGACCGGGACGCAAGAACCTTGCCTCGTCAAACCTGGATCGACTTCTGCGCCGTGTTAGCCTCCGTCCTTCACCGTGATTCACCTCAAGAACCTTCAAAAGACAGAACGGCGCCGCTGCGGCCGATCACGCTCCGACGCCCAAGTCAGCGACTGAACCACCAAATACTAAGAGAAAACTCAAGAACTCTAAGGAACCGTGCAAAATTCTCTCTCAGCGTACTCAAGTTCTCGCAAGCGTAAAGAAGTAATCTAAACGTGTGTACCTCAGAAGTTCGTTAGAATCTCTTATATACCTGCGCACTTTCTCTCTCTTGACAGTTACACATCTGGACACGTGGCTCGCATCCAGCTGTACACGTGTCACCATCTGGAGCATCCTTGACTTGGGCGCCACTTCTTACTGTTCAGGCTTTTGGCTAAGTTACTTATGCATGGAACAACTCAGTGCATAGCTGCCTTGGAGCGTGATCCCTTCTGCGTGGCGAGTACGGGTGCCTTCATACACACCTTCCCTGTGGTCTCGCCGGCCGCCTTCATGATCTACTTCTCTTGCTTCACCGTGCATGTTCAGGTAAGCCGTTACCCGACCTCAGCCTCTCGCCAGCTAGGAAATAACTATCTGACAACTTCATCTTCAGCGATATCCTCGTTTCGGCGATCTCTAACCACTAGGTCGTCTGGGTTCGCATCCGGCGACTACATCACAAACCTGGTGACCGCCGGTTTAGGTATGCTAGAGATCGGAGCACGCCATCTTAATAACTGGCGACCACACGATCCCCTCGACTTCCTTCCCTTCTGCCAGCCATGGGCCCTGCTCAACACGCCTACATAATAGCTTGCTGCCACGTCATCACTTCCGACTACCAGGGCTGAAGCTATGCATGAATAGTTAAATCAGTTTGCAAGGAATGAGGTATGGTTTCTTGTCCCTAGAACAGATGAAATGAACATTATAGGTTCAAAGTGGGTTTCCAGGAACAAGTTGGATCAAGATGGTGTGATCACAAGGAAAAAAGGAAGGCTAGTTGCCAAAGACTAGAATCAAGAGGAGGGCATAGACTATGGTGAAACCTTTGCCCCTGTTGCAAGGTTGGAGGTTGTGAGGCTGCTGTTTGCTTTTGCTTGTATGAGTGGTTTTAAGTTCTTCCAAATGGATGTCAAGAGTGTTTTCTTGAATGGCTACATCAATGAGGAAGTGTATGTGGATCAACCACCGGGCTTTGAAGATCATAAACATCCCAACCATGTCTTCAAGTTGAAGAAAGCTTTGTACGGACTGAAGCAAGCTCCAAGGCAGTGGTATGAGAGGCTTAGCAACATTCTGCTATCTCATGGTTATGAAAGGGGAACGGTAGACAAGACTCTCTTTATCAAAAAGTCAAATGCAGAAATAATTCTTGTGCAAATCTGTGTTGATGACATCATTTTGGGTGCTACACAAGATAGTTTGTGTGAAGAATTTGTGGTTGCAATGAAAGGTGAGTTTGAAATGTCTATGATGGGAGAACTGTCTTACTTTCTTGGATTGCAGGTTAAGCAAACAAAGGATGGGATCTTTCTATGTCAGTCAAAGTATTCCAAGGAGATTCTCAAGAAATTTGAAATGGAGAGTTGCAAAGAAGCAAGCACTCCAATGCCATCAAGCTGATACATGGATGATGATACTGCTGGAAAGAGTGTAGATCAAACTAAATACAGAGGATTGATTGGCTCTTTGCTATATCTAACAGCTAGTAGGCCAGACATCATGTTTGCAGTGTGTCTATGTGCTAGATATCAAGCAAATCCTAAAGAGTCACTTCAAAGCTGCAAAAGAATTCTGAAATATCTCAAAGGAACATCATATGTTGGGTTATGGTATCCTTCTCACTCTTCAATTCATTTAATTGGTGATTCAGATTCTGACTTTGCTAGATAGAAAGAGCACAAGTCGCACTTGCCACCCTTTTGGCTCAAGCCTAGTCTCATGGCATAGCAAGAAGCAAGCTTGTGTTGCTCTCTCTACTACTGAGGCGGAATATATTGCTGCTGGAAGCTGTTGTGCACAGATTCTGTGGCTCAAACAACAACTAGCAGACTTTGGATTACAAATCAGCAAAGTTCCTTTGATGTCTGATAACACAAGTGCCATCAATCTTACCAAAAATCAGATTCAGCACTCAAGGACCAAACATATTGAGATAAGGCATCCTTTCATCAGGGATCATGTAAACAATGGGAACTGTGAAGTGAAGTTTGTGGCGACCAAACTACAGTTAGCTGACATCTTCACAAAACCTCTACCAAAAGAGAGGTTCTTCTTTCTAAGAAATGAGTTAGGTATTCTTGATCTTAATAATCTCTCTTAAATCTGTTTTGTTATTGTTAAAGTCTATTTGTGAAGACAAATAGGGGGAGAATAATTTGTTCTTGTGTATCCTTATTAGAAACTGTTTAATTCTGTTAAAATATCTGATATAAAACTGTTTTTTGTTGCTACTAATAGAAACAACCGATTGTTTCGAGTAAACAACCGATTATTTATCAGGTTATATGCTTTAAATGTGTGAAATCTAACCTGCTGTTGTAAGAAGCATTAGATGGTAGATATGCTATTTTTGCAGTTACTGCTTCAGATTCAATCAGATGAAACACAAGCACCAGGGATTTGTCTTCATCAAATAGGGAGAGATTGTTGAACAAAGTGGTGTTCAAGCTTTGAAGAATCCAAACCCTTTGAAGGATGTTGAAGGCTAGGCTGTGCTTGGTGTTGCTGAGTTGTCTTAGATAGGATCTGGGGTAGATTGAGTTATGTAATCCACTCTTGATTGAATCCAAAGCATAGGCATTCTCAATTTTTTTAAAGGAAATGTGTTTTTCAAACTAAGTGAAAAACTACCGATTGTTTTGTCGAAACAACCGATTGTTTTATACTCAGGTGTTTTTAGAAAAGGTTGAAAACTATTTTTCAAATGGTTGAGCTGTCAAAACCAAAACAACCGATTGATTCGTGGAAACAACCGATTGTTTGTTTTGGTACCATAACAGAAAAATGGTTTGTGCTTTGACTAAGCATTAAATGATTTTCTAACTGCTTACGCTCCAGTTATTAATGCTTTGACCAATCTTTAAATGCAATGAATAGTTTGTTAAGATTTGATAACAAACAACATCTTTGAATATATTCAGAAAAACATATTTGAGTTTTTAACACTTACACAAGTATTGAGATTTTCAAAGAGTTGAGATTGCTTAGAGATTGAGATTGATCAAAAAGTGTGAGATATGATTTTCTCTTGTATTGATTTCAGATTTGCTTCTGTACCAAGTGTAATCCTTGTATTTGTTGAACAAGAACCTTTGTGTGTTTTCTGAGAAGTGTTGTGTGTTCTTGAAGGGATCAAGATCAACATTCTTAGTGTTGGTGTGTTGGCCAAGAGAAGTGTGTGTCTTGAGGGGATCAAGGTCACTTTCTTGGTTGTGTTGTAAGTGATCTAGGTTTGATTACTTAGTAGTGTTCCTCAGTGGTTTCTGAGAAGACTGGATGTAGCTCTGGGTTTAGAGTGAACCAGTATAAATCTTTGTGTGCTTTTTCTCTATCCCTTAACTCTTTAAATTCAGTTTTGATATTTGTAAACTGGTATAAACAACTGATTGTTTATGCGAAACAACCAATTGTTTTGCTGGTGTTGTGCTTTTAGCTTTGTGTTTTGAAAAACTGATTTCTTAATCAAGATATTCTCGAAGTAATTTCATTCAAGGCTTAAAAGGTTTCAAAATCCCTCTTTAAAGCATTCACTCACCCCCTCTAGTTTAAAGTCATACATTTTAATAGTGATGACACAGGAAATCGGGGTCGATGTCAGGCATATTTGAGGCTGACCATGCGAAAGCATCCATGTGTCGTGCTATGACCTCAGCAATCTGGTCATGTGCTTCTTGGCTCAAAGACTTGCCAAGCTTGAACATCTTACCCCCGATCTCCATCTCCAACACTTCTTTTGCAGGCTCGGGTCATTTCTCCCGGGCGATCTCGAGGCTGGCGACCCATTCTTCCCTTAGAGGTTGGGTGGTGACTACGCACACTCCTCTCTTGGTTTTGAGCTTGTTCTCGTAGCACCTTTCGGCCTCCTTCTGATCAGACTTCTTTGTGATCACGACCCCTTCAAGGGAAGGCAACTTCATCTTCATATGCCTCGAAGAGGCTACCCCTCCAATCCTGTTCAAAGGAGGTCTGGCCAAAAGAATGTTATAGGCCAAGGGAGCGTTAACAACAAGATACCTGATGTTAGCAGTGTGGGACGATGTGTCGTCAATGAAGGTTGTCCTTAACTCTATGTACCCCCACACTTCTACCTGGTCTCCCACGAAACCATACAGACAACCATCGTAAGGCCTCAACTGGTCAGGAGACAGGTGCAGTTTATTGAAGGTCGACCAGAACATGACGCCAGCCAAGCTTCCCTGATCAACAAGGATGCGGTATACCTTTATGCCCACTGTCACCATGGAGATCATCACTGGGTCATTGTCGTGTGGGACTAAGTCCTGCAAGTCAGTCTTGGTGAAGACAAGGTCGGGTTCGGGCGTTTGGTCCGACCTCTACGCCTCCACTGTCATCATTCCCATGGCATATTTCTTACGCTGGGAAGGGGTACACCTTCCTCTGAGAATCCTCCAGTGATGGTGCTGATCTCTCCATGGGAACCTCGTGCCCCTGATCTCCCGCTAGAGCCGCTGTCGTCAGGGCCAACTACGGCTCTTATAGGTAGTCTTTCAAGAAACTGCTCCTGACCAACTCATCTAACTGGAATCCCAATGCCAGACAATTGCGCAGGTTGTTGCCAGAGGTTTGGTGGAACTTGCACCAACCGTTTTTACTGGGCCCTAGCCTCTTATGGGTCTTCGGTGGAGGCTTCAGTCTGCTCCTTAAGGTCCACTCGAAAACTGTGTCTGGTGGGGGTGTTTTCTCTTGTACGTGCCTAGGTTTGGGTCTTCCTTGCTTCGTACGGTGGCTGTGCTCCCGGGGCTTTCTTCTCTGTCGTGGCCTCACGTACCCTCATGGACTGAGGACGACCTGTTCCCCGAGGTCGGACAGGGCAAACGCTACCACATTTTTTTGTGACCTCTCCTTCTGTGACGATGTGGGCCACAGCTCGACGCCAGATCTCGCAGAAGATCTTGGGGCGACATCTTATTCACTGAAGGGTCCTGGCAGCACTCCCTTCCTGAAGGCATGCACCGTCATGTCTTCATCCTTGTTGTGCAGCTTCACCACCTGTGCCCCAAACCTGTTTAAGAAATCTTTCAATGTCTCTCTCTAGTATTGCCTTATGTAAAAAGATTGTAAGAAACTGGAGGGGGAGCCCTATTGTCAATGTACTCTTCTCTGAACAGCGTTGAGAATTGATCGAATGAAGTAATGTGTCCGTCAAGAAGATTGATGAACCAGTCCAACGTTGTGCTTGACAGCGTACTCATGAACAACTTGCAGTGCACGACTTCGGAGCCTCCCAAAAGCATCACCTGGGTGAGGAAAGCTGTGATATGAGCCTCTAAGTCCTCTACACCCGTGAAGGTAACCTTCGGGCCCATGAATGTGGCAGGTATCACAGTGTCCATGATCACCTGAGAGAACGGCACGGGGCGAGCTCTAACTGCCATGGGCGGGGTTCGCTCATCCACCATACGTTCTCCTGCATTCTGTAGACTCATGCGCAGTTCCTCATTGGTTCTGCACAACTCTTCGTTCCTCGCTTGCGACGCGGTTAGGTCAACCTAGAAACAGTCCTGATCAACCCTGGACGCCGCTACTGCCTCCTAAAGGGCACGTATGTGTTGATCAAGAGTGATCAAAGGCTTTGAAGAATCCAAATCCATGTGTTTGATGCAGGGCTGGAGTTGCTGCTGTGTTTAGGATAGATCTGGGTAGTTTATTTGTGTAATCCACTCTTTGTTGAATCTAAAGCTAAATGTGTTTTAAAACCTTTTTGAGTTTAAAGTGTTTTTCAAACTAAATGAAAAACAACCTGTTGTTTTGTCGAATCAACCGATTGTTTTACTCTTTGGTGTTTTTGAAAAGGTTCAAAACTGTTTTGGTTGGTTGACTTGCTATCAAACCAAAACAATCGATTGTTTTGTAATTTCAATCGATTGTTTGTTTGCAAATCCTAACAGAATTTTCTTTTGTTAGTTGAGTATGCTTTAAATGATTTTCAACTGAATACGCTCCTCTATTAAATGCTTTAGCCAAACTTTGAAAGCTATAAATAGTTTGTTTATGTTTTATAACAAACAAGAAAAAGAATATTTGAGTTTTTCATTTGTGAAAAATTGCTTTCAAGTTTTGAACATTCACATTCAACTTTGGTTTTTCTCAAGAGAAAGTGGAATAGGATTACATTTGTATTGATTTTAAATTGTTCAGTAAACAAGTGTAATTCCTTCTGAATACTTTGTAAATTCTGGTGTTGTTGCCAAGGAGTCTTGTGTGCTCTTCAGGTTATCAAGATCAACATTCTTGGTGTGTGCTGTGTCAAAGGAAGTGTGTTTCTTGAAGGGTTCAAGGTCACTTCTTTGGTAGTTTGTGTGTAATCTGTATTGATTGCTTAGTGGATTGCCTAGTGGCTTCTGGGGACTGGATGTAGCTCTTGGTTTAAGAGTGAACCAGTATAAACTGTTTGTGTATCTCTTTCTTCCCTTAAACTCATTTAAATTTAGTTGTTATTGCTTTGCTGGTATAAACAACCGATTGTTTCGAAGAAACAACCGATTGTTTTTCTGGTGCTTTGCTGTTTTGTGCTTTATATCTTGGCTAACTGAATTTCTGATTGAGTTTTGTTCCGGCCTGTTGACCTGGGTCGTCTTTACGAGTGGCTTGTACTCACGAGCTAGAGCACCTTCGTTCTCTCTTGTATATGAGTACCTGAAAAAGAAGAACAAAAGGGCGCCCTCGCGGCCGTTTGCACTCCGACGCTCAAGTCAGCCAGCGAGAAACATCAAAGGTGACACACCCCCGTATCGGAGCACTTGAACGAATGCTCTGAGGGTGGTCGAAAACTGTATTGAAGGACTGAAACTGTGTTGCCCTTATTGCCTTGTGCTCACAGCTGGGTGCACCGTCAAGAACAACTAGGGTTTAGTGCTCTATGTAATTATGAAAGCGTACCTCTGCAAATTCTGTTAAGGTTACCTTTATAGCTAGGTTTCTTCTCTCTCCAGGCCGTTATGCTTTAGGACGCGTGGCTCGCATCCAGCCTTGCACGTGTCGCCATCTGGGCTGGGATAGCAGGTAGTGCCCAGCCCTACACGTGTCGTCATCTGAGCTAAGGCAACTTGAGCGTCATTTCTCCATCGCTCCCAACCCTACACATGGCATCATCTAGATTGGGGAAACTCAAACGTCATTCTTTGTGTAGCAACCAGCCGCACAGCTAAGTCTTCAACTCAAGGGGCAACCTAGCACGTAATGCGTTGTGAAACACCACCCGACAAGGCGAGTATCGGATGCAAGAAGGTGCATCATCTCTATGATATCGCTCGTCGCGAATGGCACCCTCCTTACTGCTACGCCATGCATGTTCTAGCTGGGGAAACCTTGCCACCAACGAATGCCCACTTTGGGAATCCTGTCGCTGATGTGCAAGGTGTTTCCCCCAACCCACTCGACTTTCATGCCCCAAGCTGGTGCCACCATCGTCTTACTGAACTTACACGCTTGGAATTACCCTTCTGAGCCTTGGACAGCCTTAACTAAGTTCGCTGGGAGACCCGACGACGTGCTCCTTGTGGCGGTGTGTAAACCACCCGATCTCCTAACATTCTCATACGGCGACTGCGACGCAACTCTGGTGACCGCCGGTTACTGTACCGTCCCGTATCCAGGCGTTGACAAAGTCAAGGTCAAAGTCAACACAGGGCGTCGCCTAGGTGAAGAGACACCAAGTGCCAGCGTCGCCAAGGTCAAGGCGCCGCCTAGTTAAGGCATCGCCCTGTTAAGGCGTCGCCCAACCAGGGCGTCGCCAAGATCAAATATCACTAAAGCAAGGCAATCACAGTGTGGTTCCCCGATAACCATGGGTAGGAAAGACCATGGAGGGAGCGACGCCGTGGGAAGGCCTCAGGTCCCGATCAATCTTTGAAAAGATTTTAGAACCATGTAATTCATCCAACAAATCATCTAGTCTAGGTATGGGATGCCTATACTTAATGGTTATGTTATTTATGGCCCTACAATCCGAACACATTCGCCATGTGCCATCCTTTTTTGGCACTAAGATGATAGGCATAACACAAGGACTCATGTTATCTTGCACCCACCCTTTCTCAATCAAAGCCTCAACTTGTTGGCGAATTTCCTTGGTTTCACTTGGATTGGTCCTATATGCTGGACGATTTGGTAAAGAAGAGCCCGGTATCAAATCAATTTGGTGCTCAATCCCTCTCAAAGGTGGAAGTCCTTTTGGAGGATCTTGAAACACATCTTTGAACTCTTCTACCAAATTTTCCAAGCAATGAGGACTATCAACAAGTGATTCTACTCTAAGAGTTCTAGGGATGGCTAAAAAAAGAGGATGATGAGCCACTATTTCCCTTTCAATGTCACGCCTAGACACAAGGAGTGTAGGCTTAGAACTCTTATCTTTTTTATTTTTTTGATCTTTTTCACTCTCCCTCTTTTTCTTCATGATAACTTGGTCCTCATGGACTTCTCTTGGAGAGAGAGATTTTAAAGTAACCTTGTGACCATGGAATTCAAAAGATAGTTTGTTGGTAAAGCCATCATGTAAAACTTTTCTATCAAATTGCCAAGGCCTTCCCAAAAGAACATGAGTAGCTTCCATGGGCACAACATCACATAATACCTCATCTTTGTATTTTCCAATGGAGAAATGGATGAGGACTTGTTTATTAACAATTATTTCTCCTACTTCACTAAGCCATTGTAACTTGTAGGGCTTTGTATGAGAGATAGTAGGCAATCCAAGCTTATCTACTACTCTTGTACTAGCCACATTTGCACAACTACCCCCATCCACTATCAAGGAACAAATGTTGTTTTGAATAAGACATCTTGTATGGAAAATATTTTCCCTTTGACTTTCATCAAAAGGTTGTGAAACTTGTCCAAGAAGTCTTCTCACAACTAACAAGTCCCCTTCAAGTGGACATTCACTCTCTTCCTCACTAGATGCATGAGAATGCAATGAATGCTTTGGAGAATCCGAATCATGCTCACTAACTACAATGCCCTCATGCATGTACATACTTCGTTTGGAAGGACAATTTGCAGCAATATGACCATAACCCATACATTTAAAGCATTTAGTGTTAGATGTTCTAGTGGGAGACTTAGGTCTAGAAGTAGATGGCTTAGATTCCTTGGGTTTGAAAGAAGAATCTTTGGAAGGATGTTTAGAAAAAGAAGTTTTATTTCTCCAAGACTTGGAGTAGTATCCATCATTGGAAGCATTTTTAAAAGAGTTTTTCTTAGCAAGTTGGGCTTCCACCTTCATTGCAAGATGAACTAAAGAGCCCAATGATGAATACTCTTGTAACTCAACAATGTCTTGAATATCCTTCCTAAGACAACTCACAAACCTAGCAACCATGGCTTCTTCACTTTCTTCTAATTCAATTTTAAGCACAAGCGTCTCAAGCTCCTTATAATATTCATCCACATTTAGCGTGCCTTGTTGAAACCGTTGGAGTCTCAACATGAGGTCTTTCCTAAAATGTGGGGGCACAAACCTAGCGCGCATATGATCCTTTAAAGAGTTCCAAGAGTCCACGGGAGGACCCTTGTGATAGATAATGTCCTTTACAATTCCATGCCACCATTTCATGGCATAATCACTAAACTCTAGGGTGGCTAGCTTGAGCTTATGCTCATCTTGGATCTCATGGATCTCAAAAATTTGTTCACACTTAGCCTCCCAATCTAAATACACATTTGGATCACTAGAACCATTAAAACAAGGTAGCTTGACCGAAGGAAGCTTGGACTTTGCATCATGGTAGAAGCCATTGTCGTAGTGAATTCTTTCCCCTTGGTGATGATGTCTTTGTCCATGGACTTGGGGTGGAGGTCTCCTTCTCCTATGCTCATCTTCACGGCCAACATCATTTGAAGAAGCTCTTGAAGATGGTCTATGAGAATGATGTCCATCATGGATAGAAGGAGATGGTCTAGTTTGTTGGACCTCCATCTTTTGCATTTTCTCCTCCAAGCATCTAATTGTTCTTTGAGCTTCATGTAATTCACCAAGAATTGAAGCTTTGGAAGGAGAATTCTGCTTGTAGGATGCATCACTTGAAAAGCCAGCCATATGTAATTAAAAACAGCAAACACACAAAAACAGCAAACAAGTTAAAAATTAGCAAAAACAGTGAGCTTTTGGCAATGAAACTGCCGAAGTGAACTAAGGCTGAAAAAGATATCACTCTCAAAGAAATAATGTTCTTGCACCAATCTGATCTTGAAGCCTTGGAATCCTCAAATGAAATATGTCAAAGCAAGCACACCAATCTTAAGAGCAAACCACCACAAAACCAAAGAAACAATAAAGACAAACAAGAAAAGGTATAAGCAAGGAAAGGTAATTGCAAAAGGAATACTATATGTAAGACAAACTCAAAGAGTAAGAATGAAAGACAATCAAGAAAATAAAGAACTCAATGAGAAAAGTAGGCACACAAAAGAATACCTAAGGAAAAGCACTAGAGTAGATGAAGAAAACAAAAATATTAGCTACTGGAAAATTTTTTTTTTATGCAAACTGTGCTTGATATTCACTGATTTAACTGGAACGTTGTAGAGCGAACTGGATTATGAAATTTATACCACAGAAACTTCAAGATGTTAACTCAAAAATGGCACTGGAATCAATTAAAAACAGTAAGCCAATTGAGAGAAATAAATTTTTTAAAATCGCTGCCAGATTACCGTATTTTTTTCGGCAGGAATGTACACTTTTTTTATTTTATTTATCATTTTTTGTGTACTTCATATTTTTTAATGATTCTTTTTTCTATTCTTTTCTAACACTTTGAATATCTCAAATCCAGAATTTCAGAATTTTACAGTACGTAAATCAATTGCAATAAGGAAAAACAGTAAGCACTTTTTTCAGAAACAGAGGAATCCTAATAGGAATAAAAAACAGGATGATGAACTAGCAAAGACATAATAGAAAATGATGTATTGGAACTTGTATAGGTCTAGAATACAAGTATGAACTCAATTCTAAAAAGAAAATGCACAAAGGATCAACATCAATTCAGAAAATTATATGACACCAAAGCAAGAAACAATCAAAACAATAAAAGTACTACTAGAAGTAATGACATATATGGAATAACATGACTAAGACAAAACTTGACATGATTCAAAAATTAAAAGACACATCACAAATTGTAACAAGTGAAAGGAAGCTTAAGGTAAACTCTAGGAAGGATAATGCCATTCCAAAAGAGCAACCATACTCATAAGAATTATGAGTGCCATAAACCTTTCCACAAACACTTGGTGTAAAAGAAAAACAGCAAGAATACTCAAGTAAAATTCTAAAACAGAAACTTAAATTGCAAGAAATTAAAAAGAGCTCTTGAAATAAAGTGCACACAACTCAACAATTAAACAAGAATGAACCTAAGACTCATGATACCACATGATGTGATTCCAATAGCCACATAGAACAAGATTCTTGACATTTTTAGGAATCACCTTGAGCTGGAAAATATAGAGGCACTTTTCTTAGAGTTGGATCATTGTTCTAAGACAAGAACTCACCAATAACTAGTACCAAATCCCAAACTCATTTGGATGAACCAAATATTGTCAAATTGAATCAACAAAGAGATTAAAACTGGAATTGACCGAACAGAATTGAACAAATGATCAAATGAACCGAACCAAAACAGAAATTAAAAACAGAAACAGAACATAGTGCTGGAAAAAATAGAAAAACCGAAACTGAAAAATTCTAGAACACAAAGCAACATGAACAATTGAAGAAGAAGAAAGGAAGGAGAAGAGAATGCTCATGAAGATGGAAGGAGGATGGATGATCTCGCCACTAGAAGTGTGGAATGCTCCTAGATGAGAGTGATGCCGCCACTTGAGGACTCCATTGATCCATCAAGATAAGACTAGAGAAGAAGGCTCCAAAAGCTCTCCAAAGGTCACTCAAAATTTGAGTAGAGTTTTCTTAGATTAATTCCAATCTGAAAAATACAAAGAGAGCACCTCTATTTATAGCCTAAGGTGCTGAAATATAAGCTACACAAATTCAAAAAAAACTCCCTCCCAAAAAGCTTCTAGAATTTGCGCCTAAAACAAAGCATGAGGAAGGTGTGACCTCTTCCTTCACTTTGGCACCTCCTTTTCTACTCCTACACCTATCTACTAACACACCCCCCCTAAGACTCCTAACTAAAGACTAAAAGATGCTAAAACAAAAGAGGTTTCTAATGTTTCCCTCTAAGCACCTTCAACTAAAGAAATTACAAAAAGAGAAAATAAATGTCCTCTAGCTCCCAAAGCTTTGAACATGCTTCTTGTAATCCTTTGAGGTGGACTTTGACCTCCATGGGCGTCTTCTATTTGTGCCTCCACCTCCTCTTGATCTTGTTGATTGGCCTCCATGTCCTCTTGGGCTTGATCTCCATCAGATACGACTCAAGAGGAGGGTCACGCCCAGGGTAGCCAGGTGCAGGGTACGAGAGGAAGTCAGATACGCTCTCAAAGTGAGTGACTAGATTATTGGGGGCGTAAGTTGGCACCCAAAAAGTCACCCCTTACACAGTAGCACTCCCAAGCAGGAGGACTCACACGAAGAAACGCCCCCAGATGGGGTCATGGCGCTGTGAGGCCCTCCACGTGTACAGCAGCCAGGTCAGAATAGAAACGCCATTCAGCCAGGTGCCAGGTAATTAAAGTCATTTAATACAATTTCCGTTTTGAGCATTTAAGGTACTATAAAGGCTCCCAAGCATTTTTAACATCTTAAATGCGCTGCATTTTATAATTAAATGCACTAATTGAATGCGCTACGTTTTATAATTAAATGCGCTTTAAGGTGCTTTGAATGCGGGGGTAGCTTAAATAGCGCTTCGAATGTTGGAAAAGGGGTTCGAACTTTTGGCAAATTTTCCAGAGACACTCTAGTTGCTTGCTTGAGCCTTGAGGTTACGCACAAGGGACTAGGGAAAGATTGTTTGCCAGAGACGGAGGTGCACAGTTTTGGTGTTTCTTGCTGGCTGACTTGAGCGTTGGAGTGCAAACGGCCGCTAGGGCGCCCTTTTGTCTTCTTTTTGCAGGAATCCACAGGTAAGCAGTGGGAAGGAGTCCCTAGCTGACGATTGAGGTCGCGCACGAAGACGTCCCAGTCAACCGGACGGAACAGTTACGCACACTAGCGATCGAAGAACGCCAATCCACGGATCGGAGACTATGCCCACTTCCGAGCCATTCATCTTTTCCAGCCTACGCGTTCCATTGAGCACGCCCCACTCGAGCATGTGCAAGACACGTCATCACGCCTGATGACCTGGTCGATACACAGCCCATGGGCTTCCCTTATCTGGAGTGCAATGTATATTTGGAGACATGATCATCTGAAATGTACAGGCATATTTGGACGACATGGTCGTGACCGTAGAAGAGAAGGATCAGCACGTTGCTGATTTGGAACCCAGAGAAGTGCGTATTTGGGGTGGAAGCAGGGAAGTTCCTAGGGTTTTTGCTCACTGAACAAGGGATAGAAGCGAACCCGGACAAGTGTGCAACGATCATAGGAATGAGGAGGTGAAAGAAGTATAGTAGCTGACGGGGCGTATAGCTTCCTTGTCCAGGTTCTTATCAGCTAGTGGAAATAAGGGGTACCCTTATTGATACCACATGATATGAACCAAGAACATGATATGAACATGTTATGAACCCTAAACATGATGGAGATCAAGTAGAACAGGATTTCACTAATGGAGGAAGAGGCCATCCACCCAAGCCTTTAAAGTTCTTCCTTCTAGTCTTCTAAAAAAATAAAGAAGAATTAAATAAAGAGAGGACCAAGCCCAAAAACAACAAGAAGACTACAAGCATTCAAGAATGGGCTCCAATTAATATCTCTCTTTGTAATTTATTTTGTATAAATTTGTAAAACATATAGGAGTAGTGTTTAGGAAGGTGCTAAGAGGGAAACCAAAAAGACACCTCCATTTCAAAAGCACCTTAGGCGCTAGTTTAGGAAAAGGATAGAAGAAATGACTCTTTCTATTCCTTTATGGCTTAGGCGCTAGTTTAGAAGGAACTAGAAAGTAACCTTTCAAGCTCCTTCTCTTTTGTACATTTGTGACCGACCCTCTCTATTATAAAAGGGGTGCTTGGGTCTTTGAAATAACAAGTTTGAAATTGAGTTTTTAGAAAGGAATCTCTACCGAATTTATGAGTGAGTGTGAAAGGCTTATGTCTTCTCCTCTTCTAGTCTTATCTTGAGATATTTCTTGGATTCTCTAGTGGCGGCAAAACTTATCTTGAAGCCAACCATCCTTCAAGTGGCGTGCACAATTCCAAGAGCTACAACCACATAAGTTCCATTTTCCTTTTCATCTTCTTCTTCCATACCCATTCCAAATCAAACTCTAAAACATGTCTTTGTTGTTTCTTGTTGTTTCAATCGGTAGAACTTGTTTAGTTTGTATTTATGTTCGGTAGTTTGTATTGGTTTGCTGTTCTTGTGGTTCTAGTTGTGTTTGTTGAAGTTTTAATCGGTGCATTAGTTTTCTTCCCTTGTTTCATTCGGTTCATATGTTGGAAAAATGGGTTTCTATATGAGTTTGGCTTGGTTCTTGTGTTCTTGATTAAGTTCTTGAATGGGTAAAGAATCTTGATATTCATGACCCAGCTCATATTAAATTCATAACACGTTCATATCATGTTCTTGGTTCATATCATGTGGTATCATGAGTCTTAGGTGTGTTATTGTGTATTTGAGTTGTTTTTGGGCACTTTTAATTCAAGAACTTTACATTCTTGTTCTTTAATTTCAAATACCTTGCCTTTATTGTCTTTAGCATTCTATTTTTCGGTTTATTTAGGGTATTTATTGCTGTTTTTCTTGTTCTTAATACATTGTGTTTGTGTCATTTTGATTTTTGAATCTCTATAAGTTTTGCCAAAGTCATGTTTCTCCAAAAGTATTATCAATTCTATGTAGTCCTTTTGTTGATAATTTTGGTTTCTTGATTTTTTTTTAATTGAGTGCAGTTTTATGTGTTTGTTTTCTTGATCCTTTGGCACATTTTATTTTTATATTTGAGTTCTTACTTGGATTTTAGATCTATACAAGTTCTTGAAACATCAATTCTATTATGTCTTTTGAAGTTCTCAATTCTGTTTTTCATTCCAAATAGCTTTCCTATGTTTTCTTGAAAATGTGCTGACTGTTTGGGTTTATTAAAATTTCTGTGATTACTGGAAACTTAAGAAATTCTGGATTTGAGTTCTTGAGAGTGTTACAAAAAAGTAGAAAAAAGAAGTGAGTCAAAATTACAAATAGAAAAAAAATGATAAATCAAATACATCCAGTGTGTAATTCTGGCACAAAAAATACGGTAAAGTGGCAGTAATTTTGCAAAATTTATCACAATTAATTGGCGCAATATTTTTGTGTGATTTCAGTGCCATTGTTGAGATAAGATCTTTAACTTTCATTAGTTTAAATTTCATAATCCAGTTTGATTTCTTCAGTTCCAGATAAATCTGTAAAGTCACGCACAGTTTACATAAAATTCCAGTAGTTCTGTTTTTTTTCTTCATCTACTCTAGTGCTTTTCTTTAGGTTTCTTTTGTGTGCCATCTTTTAATTGAATACCTTATTTTTCTTGATTGTCTTTTCTTCACTATTCTTTGAGTTTGTCATATATTTTGTATTCCTTTTGATATAGCCCTTTCTGTTAGAATGTATGGCTTTAAATTGGAGAGGGGATGAATGGTTTAAAGAGGGTTTTCACAAACTTTTAAGTCAAGAATGACATTATTTCGAGAAACACTTGAATCAGAATTCAGTTTGCCAAAACACAAAGCAAATAAGCACAGCACCAGAAAAACACTCGGTTGTTTCGCAGAACACTCGGTTGTTTATACCAGTTCACAAAAACAAAATTGAATTTAAAGAGATTAAGGATTGATCCTGCCGGTTGACTTAGCGCTAGAGCGTTGCCTCGTCACGAACCTCCTCACCAGCTTGACTCCACGTGCCCTTCAAGTCCACACCACAGAAAGCCTCTCTGAGAACCTGAAAGCACAAGGTGGCGCCTCTGTGGCCGATGGCGCTCCGACGCTCAAGTCAGTAACAAGAACACCCAAAAACTGAGAGAAAATATGCTCTGTAGACCGTACTAAAGGCACACAACCCTAGCAATGAGCTGTAATGAAAATGTACCTCTGCAAATTCTGTTAGTTTACCTTTATAGCTAGGTTTCTTCTCTCTCCAGGCCGTTATGCTTTTGGACGCGTGGCTCGCATCCAGCCCTGCACGTGTCGCCATCTAGGCTAGGATAGCAGGTAGCGCCCAGCCCTACACGTGTCATCATCTGAGCTAGGATAACTTGAGCGTCATTTCTCTATTGCATCCAACCCTACACGTGTCATCATCTGGGTTGGAGTAGCAGGTGGCATCCAACCCTACACGTGTCGTCATCTAGGTTTGGGCAACTTGAACGTTATTTCTGTGTTGTAACCAGCCGCGCGGCTAAGTCCTCTACTCAAGGAGCAAGCTAGCACGCAATATGCCCTAGAACACCACCTGACAAGGCGAGTATCGGGTGCAGCAGAATGCTTGTTGTTAGTGGTACCTTCCTTATTGCTACACCATGCATGTTCCAACTGGGGAACCTTGCCACCAGCGAATGTCCACTCTGGGAATCCTGACACTGACGGGCAAGCTGTTCCCTTCAACCTACTCGACCTCCATGCCCCATGCTAGCGCAACAATCATCTCGTTAGACTTACATGCTTGGACTTACTCTTTTGAGTTCCCAGCAGCATTAACTAAGTCTGTTGGGAAATCAGGCGACGTGCTTCTTGCGGCGATGTTATTCAATCTCGGCGACAATCGATCATGTTCGTTGCAGCACGCCGCTTCCACGAACGACGACTACATTAGCTTCTGAACCACTCGCCCTTCTCTAGCCACGTGCTCTGCTAAACACGCCTCACGTAGTCACGTGCTAGACATCAGCGAGAAGACTAAAGAGGTTTGAATCCGGCGGCCTACGTGGCTTTGCGCGTTGGCGCTCGTACTGTTCACTGACTTGACACTTCACCAACTTCTTCGATCATTCAACACGTGGACTCATCAACGGCCATTATTCATTGTCGTTTGCACTTCTCGCAACGTTCGAAACCCTTTTATCACCTCTACTGATATTTGCTGCATTTTATTCGGTTTGCATCATCCATTAACTGTCTGGAGCATACGTTGTGGGATGTTTTCTCTGCTTTGTTTTCTCTTTTCTGTGTTTAGGGTTTCTGAACCCTTTCTCTGCGAGCCCCCCTTGTTCTTCCATCTCCTTCTCTTCTGTCGAGTCTCTCTGTTTACGAACTCTCATATCTTCCCTTTTCGTCTTCTTGCAACTTCCTCGATGGCTCGTTCAAAAATCACACCAAAGCCTCCTCCATCTCCTCGCAACCCTGGGACGAAAACCCGTAGGGCAAACCCTTCCTCTTCCCGCGACCCCCCAAGAGATTCTAACGTCCCTTCCGACCGAGTCGCGAGACCCGCGTCCTCTCGACCTAGCCAACCACAACCAAACCCACCACAAACCAGCGCGATGGTGAAGCCTCTTCCAGACTACAAACGACTGTATCCGTGGGCCTCCGCAACCCTGCTGGGTGAGACTTCATCCATCAACTCTGATCGTGATATCCTTCGTCTTAAGAAAGGTGATCAGGATCACCTCTCTTTCAGCAAAGAGCACGATGACAAAGTATCTGTGCGCCCTTGTCCTCCCGGTGAGCCCATCTGGACCGATAATCAGGGGAGCGACGACGCCCCTTTCTGCTTCGTTTACACCACTATGTTCAAGAAGGTCAAGCTTCGGTTTCCCTTCACACGCTTTGAGAGGGAGCTCCTGACCGAGCTCGACAAAGCCCCCGCCCAGCTTCATACCAACAGCTGGGCGTTCGTCTGGGCTTACCAAATTATCTGCGCGCACTTGGGACATCCGGCCTCAGTGGACGTGTTCCTCTTCTTGTTCGAGGCGAAAAACCCGGGCGATCGTCTATGGGTTAGCCTCAATGGGGTCGCTGGGAGGTCCATTATCTCTATCTTCCAGCAATCCTATAAGGACTGGAAGGGGAAATTCGTGCGTGTATGCTACAGCGACGAAGACCCTTCCCTTCTTGATGGGTTCCCCTTGTATTTGGTGAACAAGGGAAAGAAGGATTCGAGCTTCAGGAAGGCCAGGGGGCCAGAAAAATGGGAGAGCTCGACAAGGACTTGTGCGATTTCTGGAAAAGAGTCGCCTCCTCCAACGTGATTTTGCCCACTTCCTCCATCATCGCCTACGAGTTTCTCGAAGGCCAGCTAGACGTTCACATAGGTTTGTCCTTAAGTCCTTGAGTTCCCTTAGCTTATACTTGCATCGCCCTGTCTTTGCTTTGATGTTGCTGTTCCGACTTCTGTATGGTTTTAACTTTCCCCATGCATTGTCTTATATTGCTTATCTTTCTGTGCATTGTTAACTGCCGAATTTTTGTGCTGATTGGTAACTGTGGGCCGCTAATGCAGATAAGATGTTGGGGAAGGATAGGATGGCTGAGCTACGCGCCATAGCCAAGTCCCACAAGCTTGCGGCGGGCTCCCAAACGGTCCCAAACTCTGTCGCGGAGATCGCCGCTGCCCAAGGCCAATCTCCGCCAGTTGGTCCATCCGCAGCTGCTGCTCTTCCAGCTCCCCAGCGCAAGAAACTACCCCTCAAGAAGGCTAAGAGGAAAACCCCCAGGGTAGTGTCAGACGAAGAGGCGAACGAAAGCACCGAGGACGGGCTAGTCTGCAAGAGGAACAGGAGGCCTGTGATTGAGCCCCCAGCAATTGAGAGCGCCGCTCCAAACTACATTGAGAACCCCCCCAGCGCCTCCACGCCATTCGAGTCCATTGGGGATGTTCTCGCTTCAAACGCCTCAGTTGCTGAAGCCGTTCCTGAGCAACTTGCTGATACGCAAGCCTCTTCCCAAGCCGCCGAAGAACTTCTGGCTTCACCACCACGCCTCGAAGCTCCCCCCGCCATTCAACCTTGTGAGGGTGGTGGTGAGCACCAACCTCCGCCTCCTCCAGCAACCTCAAGCCTCCCAGCCCCTCTTCGAGAAGCCTTGAAGTCCTTCACCGTGCGCCTAAGTGCCATGGTTGACGTCGGCAAAGGGCTAAGGGACTCCTTGGAGAAGTTTGAACTCGATAATCGACTCAATCAAGAGGTGGCAAGCACCGCGAAAGCCGAAGCCGAGAAGACCAAGTGCGACATGCTGATGCAAGGCTTCGAGTTTTCGCGGGTCGAAAACGCCCTCAAGGACGAGCTCCAAAGCGTGCGCAAGGACAACAAAGAACTGCGCAAGAAACTTCACGACAAACTCCAGGACGCCGTCGAGCTAGAGAACAGGATCGTCCCTCTGAGGGAGAAAATTGCCACGCTGGAGGAGGCAAAGAAAATTGACGCCCAAAAGATGGCCAACCTGGAGAAGAGGTCAATCGAGAGGGAGACTCTTCTGGGAAAGGTTGAGCAAGATCGGGATAAGGCCTCCCAGGAACTAAGTGAAACCGCTGCTATGCTTGCCCGAGTTCGCGAAGAAAACAGCAGGCTCAAAAAGAAGGCCGACGAGCTCGAGCTTGAAGTCACCCAGGTTCGTGAAGAGAACAGTGGGTTCAATACGAAGATCGACGAGCTTCAGCTTGAGGCTGCCCAAGTTCTCACTTTCGGCTTTGGTGCTGCTTTGGAGCAGTTTGCTTGCAAATATCCCGACCTTGATCTCTCCGAGTTCTCGGTGTACAACGAGGTGGTGGACGGCAAGATCGTACCCCCAATTGACTTATCGCCTTGAAACCTCTTGTGTTTTACCTTAGTCTATATGTAATAATTTTCACTCTGTTCAAACTGTTTGATATCTATGTGCACATACATTTATATATATATATATATATATATATATATATATATTGTACCGCCCTGGTAGTCGGAAGTGATGACGTGGCATCCAGCTACAGTATAGGCGTGTTGACAAGGCGCCAGGTTGGCAGAAGGGAAGGAAGTCGGGGGGCTCGTGAAGTCGCCAGTTATTAAGTTGGCGTGTTCCGATCTCCAGCATACCAGAACCGGCGATCTCCCGGTTAAAGATGAAGTCGCCAGATGTAAACTCAGGCGACCTAGTGATTGGAGATCGCCAGAGCAAGCACATCGCCAGAGATGAAGGTGGTGCAGATTATGAAGGCGGCCGGCGAGACCACAGGGAAGGTGTACGAAGGCACCCTAACTCGCCAATTCCAGTAGAGATCGCACTCCCAAGTTAGCTATGCACTGGGCAGTACCATGCATAAGTAACTTAGCAAAATGAGAGTAGAAGCAGCGCCCAAGTCAAGGAGGCTCCAGATGAAGGCACGTGTACGACTAGATGCGAGCCACGTGTCCAAATCTGTAACTTCCAGGAGAGAGAAAGTAACCAGGTATATAAAAGTTCTTAACGAACCTTCTGAGGTACGCGCGTTCAGACTATACTCTTTACGCTTGCGAGTTATAGAGCTTACTGTGAGAGAGAATTTGCACGGTTCCTGTTCTCTTAGTATTTGGTGATTCGGTCACTGACTTGGGCGTTGGAGTGCGATCGACCGCAGCGGCGCCGTTCTGTTCCTTTGCAGGTTCTTGAGGTGGATCTCGAAGAGGAACGGAGGTTTGAAGCGGTGCGCACGTCGATCCCTTGACGAGGCAGTTTCCAGCGTTCCGGTCAATAGGCAGGATCATCAGGCACCCACCGTGGGGCCGTGTAAAACTTGCTCCCATCCACAGCGTGAGTTCTTGAAGGTTTTCGAAGTTTTCGCGTGGTTATGTGCTGGTGCAACCATCGTTCGCTGTTTGCTTGAAATTTGTTCGGTGAATTCGCGTTTTATACCGTTCGTTTGGGTTTTCGATCGGTGAAGGGAGGTTTACCTGCTGTTTACGCGTAATTTGTTCGGTGGAGTTGAGTTCTTTCGCTCGATTAGTTATCCGTGGGAAGAGCAGTGGCTTCTGGTGGAGTTGCAGGTTTCTTTGGAGGTAACGGTGTTCTTGAATTTTCTTGCGGAGTTTCGCACAGTTTTTCCGATTGATCGCTGAGTCGATCGTAGCTGAAGTAAGTGTTGCTCGCTGCATTCTGTGATTCGCTGAAGTTCATGAGAAAAATGAGAAGCAATCGTTCAAGCCCCGTGGCGCCTGTCGCTGCTGAAGGCGACGCCGCCATGACTATGGCGCAGATTGCAAAGATGATGCGTTCGTTGCAGGCAACTGTGGAAGCCTCGCGCGTAGAGCAGGCGAGAATGCATGAGGACCTGGTCGCCTCTCGCGCCAGGAATGAGGAGCTCAGCAAGGTGACTGAGGAGCTGCGTCAAGCTCTTCAGGAGCAGCAAGGGCGTTCTTCTGCTGAAGAGGTTGCGCCGTCGTCGCCACGTCGTGTTTTCCCTATGCCTTTCGCTCAGGCGATTACTGACACGCCTATTCCTACGAGCGTAGTCCCTGTCAAGGCTGTCTTTACCGGCGTGGAGGATCCAGAGGCTCATCTAACCACGTTCCATACGCAGATGATGCTGTCGGGAGGGTCAGACGCCGTGTATTGCAAGATGTTCGTGAGCACGCTCCAGGGAACGGGGTTGGAATGGTTTGTGAGCCTACCTAACGGTCACATAACCAATTTTCAGCAGTTCTCGAAGGTTTTCGCCGAGCAATACATTGTGAACAAGGCACCGCCCAGGGTGTCTTATGATTTGTTTGATATAAGGCAGTACCAGGGAGAGTCCCTCAGAGACTACCTGAACCGCTTTGGAGCGCAGATGGTCAGATCGCCGGCTAAAGATGAAGAAATGCTGGTCTATGCATTCAAGAAGGGCGTGCTGCCAGGACCATTCTGCGAGGCCTTGATCAGGGCTCACCCTGCAACGTTTGCTGAGGTCAGGCGACTTGCGGTGGCTCACATCGCCGACGAGAGTGAGGTCGCCGAGAAGAGAGGGAGCGTAGCTCCCGCTAGGCCACGCGCCCAGACCAGGATCCAGCCGCAAAGGGTGCTGGAGACAGCAGCGGCGGCTAGGAAGGACCAGAGGACTCGCCATCCTTATGATAGGAGGAACAAGGGGAGGGGCCAGGGACGCCAGCAACCAGCACGCCGGGAATACAATCGCCCGCCTAAGCACAAGTTTGTTATGGGATTGGCGGACCTGATCGCCATTCCCAATATATCTGCTAGGTTGAAAGCGCCTGAGAAGGTGGGCGACAAGGTGCTGGGACCAAAGCCAGACGCCTGGTGTGAGTTTCACCAGGGCTTTGGCCACACTTTGGACTCGTGTTTGTCCTTAGGGTATCAGCTCGATGATCTGGTTAAGAGCGGGTTCCTAAATGACTATCTGCTAGACAGGAGGACGGGGTGAGCGTCGAGTTCCCAGCCGGCAGGTGGAGAAGCCCAGCAACATGAGATGCCTATCCACGGGGAAATCCACACCATCGCAGGAGGCTTCTCAGGTGGTGGATGCACCGCATCGCAGAGGAAGAGGTACGCGCGGTCGGTGATGACAGTGGATATGTTTGAAGATCACTCGCCGGAGGTGGACATTACGTTCACCAAGCAGGATCTTCGGGACGTTGTGCCCCATGACAACGATCCCATAGTCGTGTCATTGATTACGGCGGGAAGGAAGGTCCACAGAGTTCTGGTGGACCAGGGAAGCTCGGCAGACGTGATGTTCTGGCCGACTTTCACGCAGCTGGAGTTGCCCCTTAACCAGCTAAGGCCCTATGGAGGGTGCCTATATGGGTTTGCTGGTGACCAGGTGGAGGTCAGGGGGTACATTGAGTTGAGAACCACGTTTACAGATGAGGCTGGTTCGAGGACGGAGAAAATCAAGTACCTCATTGTAAACGCTCCTTCAGCATACAACATCCTGTTGGGGAGGCCCACGCTTAACAGGATAGGCGCTATACCGTCGACTCGGCACATGAAGGTGAAGTTGCCGTCTATGGAGGGGGTGGTGATCACGATCAAGTCTGATCAGAAAGAAGCAAAAAAGTGCTATGAGAATAGCCTGAAAAACAAGAGATCAGTGAGTTATGTAACAACCACCCCACCTCCCGGTGTGAAGCCCAGATCGACGGTAACAGAAGAGACCGCCGGAAGGGACGTGGAGATGGTGGACGCTGAGCTGGGGGAGAGGAACGCTGGTCTGGAGGAGGAAGAGGCGCGGAATCGCCCTGAGGAAGCGAGAGAGCAGGGAATCGCCAGGGCGGTGATCGCCAGCGAATCCAGGCCAAAACCTGTCGAGCAGTGGCTCGAGAAAGAGATCGGGGGAAAGATCTTCAAGCTGGGAAGATCTCTGGAGATCGAGCTCCAGGACCAGATCGCCAAGGTGATTGAGCGGCATCTGGACGTGTTTGCATGGTCCGCTTCGGACATGCCCGGGATTGATCCCGACTTCTTGTGCCATCATCTGGCAATGGACAACTTGGTGAGGCCGGTGCGACAAAGAAGAAGAAAGTTCAACGAGGAAAGGAGGCAGGCGATTAGAGATGAAACACAGAAACTCCTTGCTGCAGGCCACATCAGGGAAGTCCAGTACCCTGAATGGCTGGCGATTGTCGTGCTGGTGAAGAAGAGTAACGTGAAATGGCGCATGTGCGTCGATTTCACCGACCTGAACAAAGCTTGCCCAAAGGATTCGTATCCTTTACCAAGCATAGACGCCTTGGTGGACAATGCTGCAGGGTGTAAGTTGCTGAGTTTCCTGGATGCCTTCTCGGGGTATAATCAGATCAAGATGCATCCCATGGATGAAGAGAAGACAGCCTTCATGACGGAGAGATTGTGCTATTGCTATAAGGTGATGCCGTTTGGGCTGAAGAACGCGGGGGCCACGTACCAGAGGCTGATGGATCGGGTGCTTGCACCGATGCTGGGAAGGAACGTGCAAGCGTATGTCGATGACATGGTCGTGACCTCGCCGGAAAAGAGCAAGCACGTTGCGGATTTGGAAGAATTGTTCACGACGATCGCCAAGTTTAGATTGAAGCTGAATCCGGAGAAATGCATTTTCGGCGTGGAAGCTGGAAAGTTTTTGGGTTTCCTCTTGACTGAAAGAGGTATAGAGGCCAACCCTGATAAGTGCGCCGCCATCTTGGCGATGAGGAGCCCAGCTACGGTGAAGGAGGTTCAACAGCTAACAGGTCGGATGGCAGCCCTGTCTCGCTTCGTGTCAGCTAGCGGAGAGAAGGGACATCCCTATTTTCAGTGCTTGAGGCGCAATAACAAGTTTGCCTGGACGAAGGAGTGCGAGGAAGCCTTCGTCAAGCTGAAGGAGTATCTGGCGAGCCCGCCGGTTTTGTGCAAACCGCTTGTGGGAATCCCTCTCAGGTTGTATTTTGCTGTAAATGAGAGGGCGGTGAGTGCGGTGTTCGCCCAAGACCAAGATCAGGCTCAGAAGCCTATTTATTTTGTCAGTAAGGTGTTACAGGGCCCCGAGACGAGATATCAGGCCCTGGAGAAGGCTGCGCTGGCTGTGGTGTTTTCGGCGAGGAGGTTGCGCCACTATTTCCATAGCTTCACCATACTGGTGATGACTGACCTGCCCATCCAGAAAGTTTTGAAGAAGCCCGACGTTGCGGGAAGGATGGTGAAATGGGCAGTGGAGCTGTCAGAGTTTGACATCAAGTATGAGCCCCGAGGCCCGATCAAGGGGCAGATCTTTGCAGACTTCGTGGTCGAGCTCTCGTCTGAGGCGGCACGAGTTGAGGGGGACGGCTTCCGTTGGGTACTCTCGGTGGATGGATCGTCGAACCAGCAGGGTAGCGGTGCTGGAGTCATTTTAGAAGGGCCCAATGGCGTGCTGATCGAGCAATCTTTCAGATTCGCCTTCAAAGCCAGTAACAATCAAGTAGAGTATGAGGCGCTGATCGCCGGAATTTTACTGGCCAAGGAGATGGGTGCTAGGGTGATGTGAATGTAACTACAAGAACACATGATTCTTGACATTCTTAGGAACAACTTGAGCTGGATTTGAAAGGCACTTTACTTTAGAATTGGATCAATGTTCTAAATTCAAGAACTCACCAAACTAAGCACCAACCAAGACTCATATGGAAGTCCATGTATTGTCAAATTGAATCAAAACAAAAGGAAAGAAGAACAAGAATTAAAACTGGACAGAATTTAAAAGATAGCTACTGAACCAAAACAGAAATAAGAACACAATGCTGGAAACACAAAATTAAACGGTAGAAAAAGAAGTAAACTCTAGGAATCAAAACTACCGAATGGAAAATTGAAGAAAATGGAAGAAGAACACTTATAGAAGAAGATGCTTGCTGGATTTTGAGAATTGGAAGAAACCATTCACGCCACTTGGAACCTTGAACCAAGATAAGTGATGGAGTGCCACCACTTGAAGCTCACCATAGCTCACAAGATAAGGCAAAGAAGATGAAGACTCAAAACTCACAAATTCTCTCCAAAATTGAGTATAGTCTCTCTACTATAAAATTCCAATCTGAATTTTACAAAGGCAAGCACCTTATTTATAGCCTAAGAGGTGCTGAAAAATAGGTGGGAAAATTCAAATGAACTCATTTGAAATTCCCACCAAAAACAAGTCACATGGGAGGTGTGACCTTTTTCTACTATGACACCTCCTAAAAACTACACCTACACCCCCCTACTAAGTCACATGGACAATGTGACTCTCTCTAATACATTCACACCTATTTATTTAATATCCACACCTCCTACAAGAGTCATTCAAATGATGCTCTTTTATTTAATGCTTGGCCTTGCCCCTCATGGTTTGGACTTGGGCTTCTTGGGCTTGGGCCTTCTTGGGCTTTGGGCTTGGGCCTCATCTTTTGCAAAGACTAATAAGAAGAACTTTAAATGCTTTGGCCTTTGTCCATTTCTTCTATTGATAACATCTTTTTGATTCTCATCATAGGGTGCTGATGGCTAAGAGTGACTCGCTGCTAGTCACAGGGCAAGTAACAGGCGAGTTCCAGGCTAAAGATCCACAAATGGCGGCCTATCTGGAATTTTTGCAGGAGTTGAAGAGTTCCTTTGCCTCCTTTGAAGTAGTGCATGTGCCCAGAGAGCAGAATGCCCGAGCTGACTTGCTAGCTAAGCTCGCCAGTTCAGGCAAGGGGGGTAGGCAGAGGACGGTGATTCAAGAAACTCTGAAGACGCCGAGAGCATTTGTGGCAGATCACCTGGTCCTTCAGATAAGCAAGTCGACGGAGAAAACAGCGAGAAGCCATAAGTCCCTGACGCAAGAAACTCTGAGATCGCCGAGAATTAGAGCATGTCGGGGAGAGAAGGTAAACGTGATGCAGGTCTGCACTACCCATGAGCCAGACACTTGGATAACACAATACAAGCGGTGCCTGGCAGATGGCCTTCTCCCACTGGATCCGACTGAGGCTAGGAAGGTAAAGAAGAATTCTAGCAAGTACACCCTGATTCATGGCGATCTGTACAGGTTTGGGTTCACTCACCCGCTCCTGGAATGTATACATGGCGAGAAGTGCACGAGAATCATGGCGGAGCTCCACGAAGGTATATGTGGAAGCCACGTCGGGGGTCGAGCTCTGGCCGCAAGGACTCTCCGTGCAGGCTACTACTGGCCAACAATGAGAGAAGACTGCAAGAAGTACGCGCAGTGTTGCAAACAGTGCCAACAGCACGCCGATTGGCACAAGGCGCCTCCCGAGGAGTTGAAGTCGATTTACAGCCCTTGGCCGTTTCATACGTGGGGAATCGACATCCTGGGACCTTTTCCGCTGGCGATCAGGCAGATGAAGTACTTGGTGGTGGCAATTGAATATTTCACCAAGTGGATCGAAGCAGAACCAGTGGCCCAGATCACCGCACACAAGATCGAAGGTTTCGTGTGGAAGAACATCGTGTGCCGGTTTGGAGTGCCTAAGCGCCTGGTGTCGGACAATGGGACTCAGTTTGCAAGTCACCTGTTGAAGAAGCTTTGCGAAGGGGTGGGAATTCAACAAGTGTTTGCATCCGTCGAGCACCCTCAGACAAATGGCCAGGTGGAGTCAGCTAATCGGGTGTTGTTGAGAGGTTTAAAGAGAAGGCTAGAAAAAGCCAAGGGAAGTTGGGCTGAGGAGGTGCCCCGTATAGTCTGGGCATACCACACCACCGAGCAGTCAGGAACCCATGAGACCCCGTTCAGTTTGGTCTATGGGTGTGATGCGATGATTCCAGTAGAGATCCAGGAGAGCTCGCCGAGATTCCAGAACTTTGTAGAGGAAGACTCGGATGAAGAGAGAAGGCTGAACCTGGATCTACTGGACGAGGTCAGGGAAGAGACGAGATTGAAGGCTGAGGCGGTGAAGAGAAGGATTGAACGAAGGTACAACTCGAAGGTGATGCCAAGGCAATTTAGAGAAGGCGACCTGGTGATGAGAAAAGCCCACCAGTACGAGATGGAGAATAAGCTGTCGCCTAAGTGGACGGGACCGTTCAGAATAACCGAGGCGCTCGGAAACGGCGCCTACCGCTTAGAGACGCTGGAAGGAGGGGCGATTCCTCGCACCTGGAACGCCACGCACCTGAAGTTGTACTATAGTTAAGAGCTTTGTAAGTAAAGACAAACACAAAAGTTATATTACAATGTCTTTGATAAAACAGTTTGAAGGGGGCACTCTTTTTTCCCAAAGGAGGGTTTTTAATGAGGCCACCCAATAAAAGAAGAGTTTTCGAAGTATAAGGCGTTTTCAGATTGCATGCTTGCTGTTTTCAAAAAAGTTTTGAAGAAAGACCTTGTCACTTGTACGTGACTCAAGGCGAGTTAAAGATATATTGCATGCTTTCTAAAAAGTTTTAAGTCCTCATCGTTTTTCGGCGATTGGAGGCATCAGTTAAAGTTTCTAAGTCCTCATCGTTTTTCGGCGATTGGAGGCATCAGTTAAAGTTTTTAAGTCTTCATCGTTTTTCGGCGATTGGAGGCATCAGTTAAAGTTTTTAAGTCCTCATCGTCTTTCGGCGATCGGAGGCACCAGTTGAAAGACCTCAACGCCCTCGCGCGTCCTGAGGCAAGTTAAAGACCTCCTCGTCGCTGAGCGAGTGCAGCCAAGGAAGAGCAAAAAGTCCTCAGTGTTTCTGGGGGCGAGAAGATGTAACCCCTGGGGCAATGTAGAGGCAAGTAAAAGACCTCCTCGCCGTCGAGCGAGTGTAGGCGAGAAAGAGTGAAAAGTCCTCAGTGTTTCTGGGGGCGAGAAGACGTAACCCCTGGGGCAATGTAGAGGCACCAGTGAAAAGTCCTCAGTGTTTCTGGGGGCGAGAAGATGTAACCCCTAGGGCAATGTAGAGGCACCAGTGAAAAGTCCTCAGTGTTTCTGGGGGCGAGAAGATGTAACCCCTGGGGCAATGTAGAGGCACCAGTAAAAGTCCTCAGTGTTTCTGGGGGCGGGAAGATGTAACCCCTGGGGCAATGTAGAGGCACGAGTTAAAGACCTTCTCGCCTATGAGCGAGTTCAGGCAAGATAAAATACTTCTCGTCTCGAACGAGTTCAGGTATGGTGTAGAGGGTGGAAGAAGTTTGGAGGGTGGCTAAGGTAGGTTCGAAGAGAACGCCTAGCCACCCGGTCTCCTGCTCTGAAGCACAAGGAAGTAGAGAAGGATCCGAAAGGCGCCTCTACCCCCAGATGAAAGAGCAATGGCCAAGGTGTGAAGGCAGGAAGAAGCTGGTGTCGCCAAGAGTCTCTGGCGACCAGGAAACGTTCAAGCAATGGCGAGAAGTCAAAGACCCGCTTGATGGAGCAGATCGGGTGTAACGACGTCATAAAGCCAGGGGTTGAGTTAAAGTCCATTGCTTGGAGTATCATTTTACGCTAAGGTTCATTGCCTTAAGTTTGCGAGTTGATAAATGTGATTATTATTCGAAGTTTAGATGGTTCGAAACGGCTAAGTTACGCAGAAGGAGAAATGGAAAAAGCAACCCACAGCGTATGCACCAGACAGTTACAGGATGATGCGAAACGGTTAAAATGCAAGAAAAACCAGTGGAAGAAGGAAAGTAGGTACCTTTTGATGATCAGGAAGACGACGAAGGATGATGGTAATTCAGAATGTTGGAGGGCGCTGAGAGTTTTTTGCAGGAGGAAGTTAGAGCGTTTGTGAATATGAAGAAAAGTGATGGAACAGTGTGGAGTGAAAATGGGTTTAAGAGTTTTTTTCGAAATAGGTTTGGGAAGCGCACGTTGATGAAGCCACGTGTCGAACGATGGGTGAGGGGTTTGGTGGAGCGCCAGAGAAGCAGAAGGTACAACCGCTTGGAATTCTGCGTCAGTACCACGTAGACCGGTGTTGACGTGACTCTTCTAGTCTTTTCGCTGGACAAGTCTTCGCTTAAGACTGGGGGGCTTGTGTACCGCCCTGGTAGTCGGAAGTGATGACGTGGCATCCAGCTACAGTATAGGCGTGTTGACAAGGCGTCAGGTTGGCAGAAGGGAAGGAAGTCGGGGGGCTCGTGAAGTCGCCAGTTATTAAGTTGGCGTGTTCCGATCTCCAGCATACCAGAACCGGCGATCTCCCGGTTAAAGATGAAGTCGCCAGATGTAAACTCAGGCGACCTAGTGATTGGAGATCGCCAGAGCAAGCACATCGCCAGAGATGAAGGTGGTGCAGATTATGAAGGCGGCCGGCGAGACCACAGGGAAGGTGTACGAAGGCACCCTAACTCGCCAATTCCAGTAGAGATCGCACTCCCAAGTTAGCTATGCACTGGGCAGTACCATGCATAAGTAACTTAGCAAAATGAGAGTAGAAGCAGCGCCCAAGTCAAGGAGGCTCCAGATGAAGGCACGTGTACGACTAGATGCGAGCCACGTGTCCAAATCTGTAACTTCCAGGAGAGATAAAGTAACCAGGTATATAAGAGTTCTTAACGAACCTTCTGAGGTACGCGCGTTCAGACTATACTCTTTACGCTTGCGAGTTATAGAGCTTACTGTGAGAGAGAATTTGCACGGTTCCAGTTCTCTTAGTATTTGGTGATTCGGTCACTGACTTGGGCGTTGGAGTGCGATCAGCCGCAGCGGCGCCGTTCTGTTCCTTTGCAGGTTCTTGAGGTGGATCTCGAAGAGGAACGGAGGTTTGAAGCGGTGCGCACGTCGATCCCTTGACGAGGCAGTTTCCAGCGTTCCGGTCAACAGGCAGGATCATATATATATATATAGTCTTCTAATTTATCTGTCGTGCAATCAACTGGTTTAACTGGATGGTTTTTCCTCAACTCAATGTACTTTGTACCAACCGGTACTTAACTCTCTGCGAACCACCTTAGCTTAAACTAACGGTTAATTCGAAACAATAACGTTTAATACGAAATCACTTACTCGGCAATAAGGGCGTAGGTCGATCTTAGCATCTGAAACCTCTCTCGCCCGACCTGCCAAGGGCCAAAGGCATTTCTATATCGTCGCCCAGAACTTCGCTGATGCAGCCCTCACCATGCGATTCTCTTTCTACTTCAATCCCAAACCATGGGCTTCTGGCGACGTCATCTTCCTTTTATCTGAAAACGTCCCCTGCGGGCCGCCTTCTGATTTCATCTTTGCTCACCTGAGAGGAGAGCTGTCTTTCGGATCGCTCTCTACCTTCTCTGAGTCTTTACCCTGAGATAACTTACATCATTGTTCCCTCATCTGGGGGTAGAGCCGCCTTTCAGATCCTTCTCTACCTCCCTGAGTTTCAGAACAATGATTTGGGTGGTGGGGTGCCCTCTACGAACCTCACGAACCACCCTTTAACTTCTAATTTAACTGGTCTTACTAGGTCAATATTGGTGTCTCACTCAAGGGGAAAAGAGTTCTTCTCCAACCCTCCTTTCCCATACTTCAGATTGTTAACACCCCTGACTTTTTAGTTTCATCTTGCCTGAACTCACTCGAGGGTGAAAAGGACTTTTCCTGATGCCTCAACTTGCCCAGGGGCTACATCTCCTCCTCCCCTGGATGCACTGAGGGCTTTCAACTTGCCTCAATTTGCTCACGCAAAGAGGTCTTGTGATCTGTTCTTGCCTATGCTCGCTCATGGCGAGGAGGACTTTAATCTTTTCTCGCCTACGCTCGCTCGAGGCGAGGAGGTCTTTTAAATCTCTTTCTCGCCCACGCTCGCTCAAGGCGAGGAGGTCTTTTAAATGTCTTTCTCGCCTACGCTCGCTCAAGGCAAGGAGGTCTTTTAAATCTCTTTCTCGCCTGGTGGCGGTCAGAAAAATTTTAATACTTGTGCCTCCGATCGCCGGGTGGCGGTGAGGACTTAAAAAACTTTGTTCCTATGCCTCCGATCGCCATATGGCGATGAGGACTTAAAACTTAAACTTGCACCTCCGGTCGCCGGGTGGCGATGAGGGTTTTTATGACTTCATGTTTCGAAAGTTTTGTACTGGATGCATGCAATTTGGATTTACCATTTTTAATATTTCCCCACAAACTTGAAAAACAAACAGCATGCAAACATAATAACTGGGAAACTTCGATAAACTTCGAAACCTTCTTTATTGGGTGGCCTCATTAAAAACCCTCCTTAGGGAAAAAAGAGTGCCCCCTTGAAAAATTGTTTAAACTGATACATCTTAAACTGTTGGAGTTAATTGCTACTTACAATGCCTTAACTGTAGTAAAACTTGAGATGGGTGGCGTTCCAAGTGCGAGCAATCGCCCCTCCCTCCAGCATCTCCAAGCGGTAGGCGCCGTTCCCGAGTGCTTCGGTTATTCATAATGGTCCTGTCCACTTGGGTGACAATTTGTTTTCCATCTCATACTGGTGGGCGTTCCTCATCACCAGGTCGCCATCTCTGAACTGCCTCGGCTTTATCTTGGAGTTGTACTTACACTCGACTCTTCTCTTTACTGCCTCGGCCTTCAGCCGCGCTTCCTCCCTGACCTCGTCCAGCAAATCCAAGTTCATTCTCCTTTCTTCGTTCGAGTCTTCCGCCACGAAGTTCTGGAATCTCGACGAGCTTTCCTGGATTTCAACTGGGATCATCGCATCGCATCCATACACTAAGCTAAACGGGGTTTCGTGGGTTCCCGATTGCTCAGTAGTATGATATGCCCACACTATGCGGGGAACCTCCTCAGCCCAAGACCCCTTGGCCTTTTCCAACCTCCTCTTCAATCCTCTCAGCAGAACCCGATTAGCGGACTCCACTTGCCCATTCGTTTGCGGGTGTTCCACGGAAGCAAACACCTGTTGTGTCCCGATGTCCTTGCACAACTTCTTCAACAGGTGGCTTGTGAACTGAGTCCCATTGTCTGATACTAGACGCCTGGGCACGCCAAAACGACACATAATATTCTTCCACACGAAACTCTGGATTTTGTGCGCGGTGATCTAGGCTACTGGTTCTGCTTCAATCCATTTCGTGAAGTATTCGATCACCACAACCAAATACTTCATTTGCCTGATCGTCAACGGGAAAGGCCCCAGGATGTCGATTCCCCACGTGTGGAACGGCTAGGGGCTGTAGATTGACTTTAACTCTTCTGGGGGCGCCTTGTGCCAGTCGGCGTGCTGCTGGCATTGCTTGCAACGCTGGGCATATCTCTTGCAATCTTCCCTCATTGTGGGCCAGTAATAACCTGCATGGATAGTCCTTGCCGCCAGAGATCGACCTCCAATGTGGCTCCCACAAATCCCCTCATGGAGCTCAGCCATAATCCTCGTGCACTTCTCTCCATGTACGCATACAAGAAGAGGGTGTGTAAATCCGAACCTGTACAGCTCGCCGTCGATAAGGGTAAACTTGCTGGAGCTCTTTTTTATCTTTTTGGCCTCTGTTGAGTCCATTGGAAGCACGCCATCCCCTAAATAGAGTTCGTATGGCGTTATCCACGTATCTGACTCATGGATAGCGCAAACTCGCATTGTTTTCACTTCTTCCGCTGGGCGCGCTCTGACCCTCGGCGTCCTCAAAGTTTCCAGCGTTAGGGATCTATGGCTCCTCGTCGTTCTTACCGTCGACCTGCAAACATGAAGAACATGGTGGTCTGCCACGAATGCTCGAGGCGCTTTTAAAGTTTCTTGAATGACAGTCCTCTGTCTGCCCCCCTTGCCCGAACTGGCGAGCTTGGCTAGCAAGTCAGCTCGGGCATTTTGTTCTCTTGGCACGTGCACCACTTCAAACAAAACGAAAGATCTCCTTAGCTCATGCACGAACTCCAGGTAGGCTGCCATCTGCGGATCTTTGGCTTGGAACTCGCCAGTTACCTGTCCAGTGATCAACAGCGAGTCGCTCTTGGCCATTAGCACCTTCGCCCCCATCTCTTTCGCCAACAGGATACCGGCGATCAAGGCCTCATACTCTGCTTGATTGTTGCTTGCTTTGAAAGCAAACCTCAGTGATTGCTCTATCAACACACCATTGGGTCCCTCCAAAATAACCGCAGCCCCGCTGCCCAGCTGGTTAGACGACCCATCCATCGAGAGTACCTAAGGAAAGTCATCCTTGGCGTTTTGCGCTGTTTCGAAAGACAGCTCGACCACGAAATCAGCGAAGATTTGCCCCTTGATCGATCCCCGGGGCTCGTACTCAATGTCGAATTCCGACAGCTCCACCGCCCACTTCACCATTCTTCCAGCTACATCTGGTTTCTTCAATACCTTATGGATGGGCAAGTCAGTCATTACCAACACCGTAAAGCTCTGGAAGTAATGGCGCAGCCTCCTCGCCGAAAATACAACCGCTAACGCTGCCTTTTCTAAGACCTGATACCTCACTTCTGGGCCTTGCAGCACCTTGCTAACAAGATAGATGGGTTTTTGGACCTGATCTTGATCCTGGACGAGCACTGCACTTATTGCCCTCTTAATTATGGGAAAATACAGCCTGAGTGGCGTTGCTGCTTGGGGTTTGCACAGAACTGGTGGGCTCGCCAAATATTCTTTTAGCTTTATAAAGGCCTCCTCACACTCCTTCGTCCAGACAAACCTGTTGTTCCTCTTCAAGCACTGGAAGTATGGGTGGCCCTTCTCTCCACTTGCCGATACGAATCGGGACATGGCGGCCATCCGCCCCGTGAGCTGCTGCACCTCCTTCACAGTGGCGGGGCTCCTCATCGCCAAAATGGCGGCACATTTCTCGGGGTTGGCCTCGATTCCCCTCTCCGACAGGAGAAATCCCAGAAATTTCCCTGCCTCCACGCCAAAAACACACTTCTCAGGATTCAGTTTCAGCTTGTACCTGGCTATGGTGATGAACAACTCTTCCAAATCGGCGACGTGCTTGTTTTTCTTCAGGGACGCACGACCATGTCGTCAACGTATGCCTGCACATTCCTTCCAAGCATAGGTGCGAGCACCTTGTCCATTAGCCTTTGGTACGTGGCTCCCACATTCTTCAACCCGAAGGGCATCACCTTATAGCAGTAACATGACCTTTCCGTCATGAAGGCAGTCTTCTCTTCATCCATGGGGTGCATTTTGATTTGGTTGTACCCTGAGAAGGCATCCAGAAAACTGAGTAGCTTGCACCCTGATGCACTGTCTACCAGGGCGTCTATACTCGGCAAAGGATAAAAATCCTTTGGACAGGCCTTGTTCAGGTCTGTGAAGTCAACACACATCCGCCATTTTTCGCTACTCTTCTTGACCAGAACGACATTGGCGAGCCATTCTGGATATTGGATCTCCCTGATGTGGCCTGCTGCATGGAGTTTTTGTGTTTCTTCTTTGATCGCCTGCCTTTCTTCCTCGTTGAACTTTCTCCTTCTTTGGCGGATGGGCCTGACTTGGGGATCCATTGCTAAGCGATGGCACAAGAAATCAGGGTCGATTTCAGGCATTTCTGAAGCAGACCACGCAAATACATCCAGGTGTCTACTTATCACCTTGGTGATTTGGTCTTGCGTCTCGCTGTCTAAGGTTCTCCCCAGCTTAAAAGTCTTGCCGTTGATCTTCTTCTCGAGCCATTCCTCCACTGGCTGAGGCTTCTTTTCTCTGGCGATCAGCGCCCTCGCAATACCTGCTTCCCTGGCGGTCTCGAAGCAGTTTCTTTCTCCCTCCAACCGAGTGGCGCTCTCGGACCTCGCCTCTATATCCTCCATTGGCACATCGCCCTCGGCGACCACCTCTAACGCCGTATCCGAAACTCGCCGGTCTTCCCGCGCAGGCTCCACGCCAGGGGGCGGCGTTGTGGTTACGTGACATATAGATCTCTTGTTCTTGAGGCTGTTCTCGTAGCACTTCTTCGCCTCCTTTTGGTTAGAACAAATGGTGATGATCAAACCTTCCATGGACGGTAGTTTGACCTTCATGTGCCTTGTCGAAGGCACAACTCCTGTTCTGTTGAGCGTTGGCCTTCCCAAAAGTATATTGTATGCTGATGGAGCGTTTACTACAAGATATCTGATCTTCTCTGTTCGTGAAGCCAAACCATTTGTGAACGTCGTCCTCAACTCAATATACCCCATGACCTCCACTTGGTCGCCGGCGGGCCTCAGCTGGTCAGGGGACAGTTGTAGCTTCTCAAAAGTCGGCTAAAACATTACATCTGCCGAACATCCTTGGTCAACTAGCACCCGGTGGACGGTCCTTCCCGCCGTGACAAGCGAGATCACAATAGGGTCGTTGTCGTGAGGCACAACGTCCCTAAGGTCCCCTTTGGTGAACGTGATGTCCACGTAGGGCGAGTGATCTTCAAAAACTTCCACTGACATCACTGACCTTGCATACTTCTTGCGTTGCAATGCAGTGCACCCCCCGCCAGAGAATCCACCAGCTATGGTGTGGATCTCACCGTGAATGGGCACCTCGTGCTACTGCCCTTCGTTGCCCGTCGGTTGGGATCCTGACGCTTGGCCCGCTTGCTTCTCCAGCAAGTATTCTTTCAAGAAACCGCACTTGACCAACTCGGTGAGTTGGTGTCCCAAAGCCAAACACGAGTTGATAGAGTGGCCAAAGCTCTTGTTGAACTCGCACCACGCGTCTGGTTTTGGTCCCAAAACCTTTTCCGTCGTCTTCTCAGGCACCTTGAGCCTGGCAGCAATGTTTGGGATGGCGATCAGATCGGCCAACCCCATCACAAACTCGTACCATGGAGGGCGATTAGTCTCTCTGGGCCGCCCCGGCCCCTTGTTCTTAATCTTTTTAGGGTCATAAGGATGGTGCATCCTTTGGTCCCTCTTCCCCGCCGCCGCCTCCATGACCCTCTGCGGCTAGACCCTTGCCTGGGCGCGCGGTTTAGCTGGGGCCGCGTTTCCCCTTTTCTCAGAGACTTCGCTCTCGGCGACGATGTGAGCCACAGCACGTCGCCGGATTTCAGCGAACGTGGCGGGGTGAGTCCTGATAAGCGACTCACTAAAGGGCCCAGGTAACACACCCTTTTTGAAGGCATGTACAAACATTTCTTCATCTTTACCTGGAAAACGGACTATCTGAGCTCCAAATTTGTTCAGGAAATCTTTCAAGGACTCCCCTTGGTGCTGCCTTACGTCGAACAGGTCGTAAGACACCAATGGTTGTGCCTTGTTCACTATATATTTCTCAACAAACATTTTGGAAAACTGTTGAAATGAGGTAATGTGGCCAGTAGGTAAACTGACGAACCAATCCAACGCTGTTCCACTAAGAGTGCTCATGAACACCTTACAGCAAACCGCGTCCGACCCCCCCGAGAGCATCATCTGAGTGTGGAACGCAGTGAGATGGGCCTCAGGGTCCTCCACCCCGGTGAAAGACGCCTTCACCGCCACTGTATTGGCTGGGACCACCGAATCCATGACCTCTTGGGAAAATGGCATGGGAAAGCTGCGCGGTGGGGATGGGGGTGCAGATCTGTCCCCGACCGCACGCTCCTCCCGCTCTTGAAGAGCTTTACGCAACTCTTCGTTGACCCTGTTGAGCTCCTCATTCCTGGCTTGCGAGGCCACCAGTGCCTCGTGCATCCTTTCCTGTTCAGAACGTGATGCGGCCACGTTCTCCTGCAGCGCCCTCATCATGTCCATGACCTGTGTCATAGACACAGCGTCCTCATCTGTTGACGGCACAACTGAACTAGACCGCGTTGTCCTCATCCTTTCTCAGCAAACTCAGCAACTCAAAGAAATTCCAAACAAACGGTGAAAACTCTAGGAACCGACTGCGACAGTGAGCAGTAAAACAGAAAGCACCAAAACCTCAACAAACACGAACTATGGTTGGGAATCACCTTTTATACGGCCCCACGGTGGGCGCCAGATGATCCTGCCGGTTGACTTAGCGCTAGAGCGTTGCCTCGTCACGAACCTCCTCACCAACTTGACTCCACGTGCCCTTCAAGTCCACACCACAGAAAGCCTCTCTGAAAACCTGAAAGCACAAGGTGGCACCTCTGCGGCCGGTGGCGCTCCGACGCTCAAGTCAGTAACAAGAACACCCAAAAACTGAGAGAAAATATGCTCTGTAGACCGTACTAAAGGCACACAACCCTAGCAATGAGCTGTAATGAAAATGTACCTCTGCAAATTCTGTTAAGTTTACCTTTATAGCTAGGTTTCTTCTCTCCCCAGGCCGTTATGCTTTTGGACGCGTGGCTCGCATCCAGCCCTGCACGTGTCGCCATCTGGGCTGGGATAGCAGGTAGCGCCCAGCCCTACACGTGTCATCATCTGAGCTAGGATAACTTGAGCGTCATTTCTCTATTGCATCCAACCCTACACGTGTCATCATCTGGGTTGGAGTAGCAGGTAGCATCAAACCCTACACGTGTCGTCATCTGGGTTTGGGCAACTTGAACGTTATTTCTGTGTTGTAACCAGTCGCGCGGCTAAGTCCTCTACTCAAGGAGCAAGCTAGCACGCAATATGTCCTAGAACACCACCTGACAAGGCGAGTATCGGGTGCAGCAGAATGCACCATCTCTATGACATCGCTTGTCGTTAGTGGTACCTTCCTTATTGCTACACCATGCATGTTCCAACTGGGGAACCTTGCCACCAGCGAATGTCCACTCTGGGAATCCTAACACTGACGGGCAAGCTGTTCCCTTCAACCTACTCGACCTCCATGCCCCATGCTAGCGCAACAATCATCTCGTTAGACTTACACGCTTGGACTTACTCTTCTGAGTTCCCAGCAGCATTAACTAAGTCTGTTGGGAAATCAGGCGACGTGCTTCTTGCGGCGATGTTATTCAATCTCGGCGACAACCGATCATGTTCGTTGCAGCACGCCGCTTCCACGAGCGGCGACTACACTAGCTTCTGAACCACTCGCCCTTCTCTAGCTACGTGCTCTGCTAAACACGCCTCACGTAGTCACGTGCTAGACACGTCATCACACCCGATGACCTGGTCGGTACAAGGATAGAGAGAATGCACACAGAGGTTTATACTGGTTCACTCCAAACCCAGAGCTACATCCTGTCTTCCCAGAAACCACTGGGGAATCCACTAACCAATCAACCCTAGATTACTTACAACACAACCAAAGAAGTGACCTTGATCCCCTCAAGACACACACTTCCTTTGGTCCAACACAACAACACTTAAGAATGTTGATCTTGATCCCCTCAAGAACACACAGCACTTCTCAGCAAAACACACAAAGTTTCTTTCAAAAAGATACAAAGGATTACACTTGTTACAGAACAAATCTGAAGTCAATACAAGATGAAAATCCTATCTCACACTCTTTGATCAATGCAATCTCAAAGCAATTCTCAACTTTTCAAAATCTCAAAAACAGTTGTTAAAACTCAAATCTGTTTTTTTGTATTTAAAACAAAGTTGTTTGTTGCATAAACTTAACAAACTATTAATTGCATTTAAAGATTGGTCAAAGCATTAAAAACTGGAGCGTAAACAATTAGAAAATCATTTAAAGCTCAATCAAAGCACAAAACAATTTTCTGTTATGGTCCCAAAACAAACAATCGGTTGTTTCCACGATTCAATCGGTTGTTTTGATTTTGACAGCAAGTCAACCATTGAAAACAGTTTTCAACCTTTCTAAAAACACCTAAGTATAAAACAATCGATTGTTTCGACAAAACAACAGGTTGTTTTTCACTTAGTTTGAAAACCACTTTTCTTTTAAAAGGATTGAGAATGCTTATGCTTTGGATTTAATCAAGAGTGGATTATACATAAAATCTGTCCCAGATCCTATCTAAAAGACAACACAGCAACAACATGCACATGTAGCCTTTCATCAACCTTCAAAGGGTTTGGATTCTTCAAAGCTTGAACACACTTGGTTCAACAATCTCCCCCTATTTGATGAAGACAAATCCCTGATAGCTTGTGTTGGATTGATTGAATCTGAAGCAGTTCCTGCAAGACATAGTTTAAGCAAAGCACTTCTGATATAGGGTTAGAACAGAAACAATATATCAGAGCAGAAAAACCTATAAGGCTTTCTTTAACCAACCATACAAACTGTTTTGTAGAATTTAAAAAACGAAAAACATCACAGCATAAATCTCCCCCTATTTGTCTTCACAAATAGACAAAAAGAAGAGATATAAAGATAATTGTTCTTCATAAAATAGAATTAAAAAGCAGAAGTAGAAAAACTGATATAACACCGAAAACAATCGGTTGTTCTGAGACATCAACCGGTTGTTTTTCCTCTTTAGTCATCTTTGGCATATTGTAGATCAAAAATCTGGTTCTAAACCGCTTCAATCTGTTCATCCAAAGTCATGAAGCGTGAATCCATGTTGTTGAACCTGTTATCAATGCTTTGGAAGTTGCTTACACACAGATCATGGAGATTTCTTTGATTCTCCACAAATCCATCAAGCCTATTGATCATGTATCTTTCAAAAGAAGACATGGTTGGCATTCCATCTTCCTGATTTCCAGCACTGGGTCCAACATCTTGATTTGTTTCAGGTTGATCTTCATGTTGAAAATCCATATCAGCAGCATGTTCCTCTTCATCAAGATCAACAGCAACACTTGATGAGGCACCATGGTCACCATCTTTGCTTACCCATTTGCCACCTATTTTGGTGAATCCCATTTTGCTGAGAGATCCATTGTTCATCTCTTGAGTTGACTTGACCAACTCAGATGTCTCATCTTCTAGGTTCACTTCAAAAAGCAACAAAAATTTAGAAATCAAAACAACATATGGATAGTGATAGTCACTTAACCTCATGGCCTTTTGCATGTGTTCCTTGATGATGTGGATCCAATTGATTCTGATTTTCTTCATTATGTAGTAGATATACACAAGGTCTTCCTCTGTAAGAACAGAATGATTGCTCCCCCTTGGAGTTAGAATCCAGGTTACAATAAGGGCCAACAACCTTTCATCAAGCCTCAAGCCTCCAACCGAACTAGTCCTTACTTGAGCATTTTGATTCTTCAAACAGCTCTTGTAGTATTGGACTTTGTTGAAATCATCTACTACACCAAGGTTTCCCTCGTTGATTCTAAGGCCAGAATACTTCAGACCTGCCACTGCAGTCCACACATCATAGGTGATCTCCATATCTACACCCTTCACATGAGAGACAAGGTTGTTTCCCTCAAATTTGAGATTTGTGTAGAACACTCTAATCAAATCTAGGTAGATGTTCCCCTTCATCTCCAAGAACTTTCTGAGAGATTGATCTTTGAGCAGCCTCCTTACATTATCTAGCTTTTGGCTTTTCAACCAATCAAAGGAAACAACTTTGGGGTTGTTCATCACCTTTGTGCTAGTCTCAAACCTATACCTTTCTATAACATCATTATCTCCAGAAAACCATCCTTCTAGTCTCCATTCAGACCTTACTGCTCTGGTTTTAACTCTCTTTAAAGTGGGAGGAGTTGATTCCATGATAGCAGAAAAGGAGCAGAGAGAAACTCACACAAGAGGAGCAAGAGATGGCTCAATTGGTTGTTCTTGTGAAAGAGATCAGCTTTATGACTTGTTGTAACTTCTTTCTAAACGTGATCAGCTTTCAACACATGTTCATTGACCAAGGATTCTTTCTTTAATTTGATCTGCAACAGACAGAAATTCAAAAAAGAAATTAAATTGATTTCTTCACAGTGTTGTCAGACACAAAACAATTGGTTGTTTCGAGGAAACAATCAGTTGTTTTTCTGCAGCAGTGAAACTGATTTGAATTTTTAAACATGAGCAGAAAGAATTCAAAGTAGATGGAATTGAACATTTTAAAAGAGATATTTAAGCATGAATATGAACTTAAACAGAAATTAAAGATAAAGATAAGGAAGGTCTTGTCCTTTATGATGCTATTTCAATGAGTCATATGCTTTGTGATCAAGAAGCCTCTTTTGATCATTGAGAGCCTTTGGACAGATACAGAACATTGATTCAGCTTCAATGTTAGTCTTTTTCTTCCAAGAACTTGATCAAATGACTCAGTCCCTCACACTTCTCTAGATTTCCTGCACAAACATGAGTTCAAGCAACAAGATTTGGTCCCTTTACAAATGTGGGTCCATTTGATTTCTTTTTCTCATTTGAAACCACACATCCTTTAGGAATCCATTTCATGAAGCCTCTTGGAACAGAAAACTTTCTTATTTTGCAGAATCTAACCGAATGGCCCCTTTTCATGTAGTAAAAGCATGTAACAACCGGTTGTTTCGACTTAACAATCGGTTGTTTTACTGGCTTTCTTGAAAAAAAATTTGAAAACTTATCTTGTTTTTTTTGTGTGGATTAAAACCTAAACTAGCCCTTCCAAAAACACAATTTTGAGATGCCAAGACATTATCAAAGTTAGATTTTCCTTTCGAAAGCTTATCCACAGTTAGAAGCACAAGAACTTACTTCACTTGAGCTGCAAGATTCATCATCTCCTTCAGCAATCAAACAGATGTTTGCTCTTTCATCTTCACTTGATGAAGAACTTGATGAGGATGCCTCATTCTCATCCCAAGCTATGTAGGCTCTTTTTGTCATGCCCTTCTTTTCCTTGTAGCTAGGCTTTTTCTCCTTGCCTTCTTTGTTTGGGCAATCTGCCTTTATGTGCCCTTGCTCACCACAACCAAAACAAGTATAGTTATTGGAATTAAAATCATTGGATTTCTTATTTCCATACCTATCTTTGTTGTTGTCTTTGTTGCGGTTCCTTTTCAAGAATTTGCTAAACTTTCTAGATAGCAAGCTAAGGTTCTCATTGATCCTGCCTGTTGACCAAAACGCTGGAGCCTTGCCTCGTCAAACCTGGATCGACTTCTGCGCCGTGTTAGCCTCCGTCCTTCACCGCGATCAACCTCAAGAACCTGCAAAAGACAGAACAGCGCCGCTGCGGCTTATCACGCTCCGACGCCCAAGTCAGCGACTGAACCACAAATTGCTAAGAGAAAATTCAAGAACTCCAAGGAACCGTGCAAAGTTCTCTTTCAGCGTACTCAAGTCTCGCAAGCGTAAAGAAGCAATCTAAACGTGCGTACCTCAGAAGTTCGTTGGAATCTCTTATATACCTGCGCACTTTCTCTCTCCAGACAGTTACACTTCTGGACACGTGGCTCGCATCCAGTTGTACACGTGTCACCATCTGGAGCATCCTTGACTTGGGCGCCACTTCTTACTCTTCAGGTTTTTTGGCTAAGTTACTTGCGCATGACACAACTCAGTGCATAGCTGCCTTGGAGCGTGATCTCTTCTGGGTGGCGAGTTCGGGTGCCTTCGTACACACCTTCCCTGTGGTCTCGCCGGCCGCCTTCATGATCTACTTTACTTGCTACACCGTGTATGTTCAGGTAAGCGGTCTCCCGAGCTCATCTTCTGGCCAGCTGGGAAATGACGATCTGCCTTCATCTTCGGCGATGTCCTTGTTTCGGCGATCTCTAATCACTTGGTCGCCTGGGTTCATATTTGGCGACTTCATCTTCAACCCGGTGACCGCCGGTTTAGGTATGCTGGAGATCGGAGCACGCCAACTTAATAACCGGCGACTACACGAGCCCCCCGATTTCCTTCCCTTCTGCCAGCCAGGTGTCCCGTCCAACACGCCTATATAATAGCTCGATGCCACGTCATCACTTCCGACTACTAGGGCGGTACACAAGCCCCCCAGTCTTAAGCGAAGACTTGTCCAGCGAAAAGACTAAAGGAGTCACGTCAGTACCAATCTACGTGGCGCTGGCGCAGAATTCCAAACGTTCGCACCTTCTGCTTTCCTGACGCTCCACCAAACACTTTCCCAATCGCTCGACACGTGGCCTCATCGACGGTCATCTTTAGCTGTCGTTTACGCTTCCACAAATTATTTGAAAAACCCTTAAACCCGTTTCATTTCTACTGTTCCATCATCTCTTTGCCTTCTCAAACGCTCTGAGTTTCTTCTGCAAAACCCACGACGCTTTTCAACTCTCTGAATCCCCAACTTCCTTCAGCATTCGCCTGATCATCGAAAGGTACTCCCTTTACTTCTTCTGTTGATATTTGCTGCATTTTAACCGATTCGCATCATCCATTAACTGCCTGGTGCATACACTGTGGGTTGTTTTCTTCTTCTTCTTCCTTTTTTGCAACTTAGGGCTTCGCCTTCCATTTCTTCCGTCACAACGAACTTTTGTTCGTTCGTTTTTCATCCTTCATTCACAATCAAATCAACCTCTGCAACCTTCGCTCACCTCTCTTTTCCTTTTTCCTTTGCAGTTCCCGCGATGGTTCGTACAAAGATCACCGCGAATCCTCCCCCTTCGTCACGAAACCCTCCGTCACAAGTGCATAACCCATCGCGAGCACCTGGTGCTCCCTCTTCCCAGGCCTCAACCTCTCGCCCCATCCTTGCTCAGGCTACTCCACCGGTCGCCGGAGGAGCCTCCATCTCTACTCCGGACTATAAGAAGCTTTACCCCTGGGCCATCTCGGCTCTGCTCCGACTAAGGAAAGGGGACCAGTCGGATCTTTCATTTCACAAGGAGCACGACAACAAAATGGTCGTGCTGCCTTGCCACCCTGATGAGCCAATCTGCGCTGACGAAAAAGCAAGCAACGGCGAGTCGTTCTGCTTTCTCTACGCGACGCTTTTCAAGAAGGTGAAGCTCCGACTTCCCTTTACTCGTTTCGAGCGAGAACTGTTAACTGAGCTCGACATCGCCCCTGCCCAGCTTCACCCTAACAGCTGGGCGTTCCAGATTATGTGCGCACACCTGGGACTGCCAGCGTCAGTGGACGTTTTCCTCTTCCTTTTTGAAGCTAAGCATCCAGGAGATCGCCTTTGGGTGAGCCTGAACGGAATTGCGGGGAGGTCGATCCTTTCTATCTTCCAGCAATCTTACAAGGATTGGAAAGGAAAATTCATCCAAGTACGCCAAAACGACCAGGACGCTTCGCTGCTCGACAGCTTTCCCTTGTACTGGGTAAACAAGGGAAATAAAGACTCCAAGGGAAACTTCAGAAAGCCAAGGAGCCCCGACAACATGGGCGCTTTGGACAAGGACCTGTGCCTCTTCTGGAAGAGCGTGGCAGACGCCAACATCACCTTTCTCACCTCTGCGATCATCTCCTTCGAGTTCTTCGAGGGCCAATTCGAGGCTCGCATGGGTTAGTGCTTACCTTAACACCTAAGTTATCACCCTGCGCTGCACCTCTGTTATCTGTTACTGAGCGTCTTGTTTGTCTCATTTTCATACTTACCCATGTGTTTATCTTTGTCTTTGAGCTGACTCGTATACCTTCACATTATGCAGATCTCATGCTGGGTAAAGGCAAACTAGCCGAATTGAGGGCGCTCGCCCGAGCTCATGGGTTGGCGTCGGGCTCCCAGACTATACCCAACTCAGTGGTGGAGATCGCCGCTGCTCAGGGCAGATCGCCCCCTAAAGGCCCAGCTCCTTCAGAAGCCCTGCCCGCCCAACAACGCAAAAAACTCATCCTAAGGAAGCCAAAGAGGAAAACTCCTCAGGTGGTCCATGAGGATGAAGAAGAGGACGATGAGGCGACTGAAGATGGCCTCATTACCAAAAGAGGGTGGCACCTTCTTTACCACCTGCTCCACCTCCTCTTCCAACACCAGCACCGCCTTCTCCGCCAGCTCCAACTCCAACACCACCTTCTTCTCCGGCTCCAACACCGCTAGTCCGAGCAGTGCCTTTGGCGGCTGCACTTCCGGCGGTTGAGGCTACTGAGCCCAACTTCATGGAGAACCCTCCCAGCGCCTCTACGCCGTTTGTATCTGCTGGAGGGGGTCCTCCTTCAACAACCTCAATTGCGGAAGCTGCACCAGGCGGGGATGAAGGTGCTCACAACTCACCCATCATCATCACTGAGTCCCCCACGTCACCACCACGCCAAGAAGCTCCAATTCAACAACCAGTCCAAGAGGGCGGTGGTGAGAGCCAGCACCAGGCTCCTTCAGCGCCTCCACCACCAGCGATTGCCAACCTTCCCCTTGCGGTCAAAGGGATGTGGGAACCCTTCTCAGCAAAACTCAAAATGATGGCAGAGGACCTCCCCTCCATCATATCAAAAGCTGTGGAGAGTTCCAGCAAGAAACTCCAGGATGACATCTCCGTGCTCCAAGAGGAGAATCGCCTAATAAGGATCGAGGCGGAGAAGTTGTCCTGCAACCTTATGCTGGCAGAGATCGACCATTCGCGAGTGGAGGATGCTATGAGCACTGAGCTGCGGGTGGCGCGCAAGGAGGCCACCGATCTACGCCATAGGGTGCACCTCTTAGCTCAAGAGAAAATTGAGCTGGAGAGCAAACTGGTCCCCTACCGTCTCAAGGTGGCTGACCTGGAGGCGTCGATCAAAGCAGATGCCGCCAAGGTAGAAAGCCTTGAGAAGAGGTCAGTAGATCGGGAGGTCCTCTTGGGGAAAGTTGAAAAAGAGAGAGATGACACCATGGCTAAACTTGCTGAGGCCAAAAAGGAGAATGAAGGGATCGCCGCAGAGCTGGCCCAGGCGCAGGCGGAAAACAAGAGGGTGACTGAAGACCTCCTTCAAGCTCGTGGGACAGCTGAAGAACTAAAACAGCAGACCGAGGGGCTCAAAAAGCAAACTGAAGAACTCGAGCTGAGCTCTGCCCAAATCCTCGCTGCTGGGTTTGACGCCGCCCTGGAGCAATTTGCCTGCCAGTACCCTGATCTGGACCTTTCCAGGGTGTCGCTAAACAATGAAGTGGTGGATGGGAAGATCGTTCCTTCTGAAGACTAGCTGCTTCCCTTCATCACTTATTCATCTGCCTTTCTCTTACACAACTTACTTGTAATAATTTTTCCCCCTTTGGTACATGTAATTTAAACTGATGCCACAATGTTATGACATTTCCTGCTTCTTTATATAATCTCCCTGTTAGCTTTATTTCTTCTTGTATAAATCGCTTAAACGAAATTGACTTAGCAATTCTGCGAGCGTGACTGTTCAATAACTGCTTCAAACTACCAACTTTCGAATGATAGTCTTCTAACAACTTGTGAACTTTTAACATAGTGAACCTCAGCGTGAAACCATTTTCCAAACAACGAGCTTCAACCCAACTAATAGTTTAAAACATAGCTCACCCGATCTGCCTTATCAAAACGGGCCTTAACTCTTGCCATCGCTTGAATTTCTTCTGATTGCCAAAGATTCTTGGCGATACCAGCTTCCTCTTGCCTTCATAGCTTGACCCTTGTTTCCTCATCCGGGGGTAGAGGCGCCTTTCGGATCCTTCTCTACCTTCCCTGACTTTCAGGACAGTGAGCTGGATAGCTAAGTGTTCTCTTCGAACCTACCTTAGCTATCCTTTAAACTTCTTCCACCCTCCACACCGTACCTGAACTCGTTCGAGACGAGAAGGATTTTATCTTGCCTGAACTCGCTCGACGGCGAGAAGGTCTTTAACTCGCCTGAACTCGCTCATCGGCGAGAAGGTCTTTAACTCGCCTGAACTCGCTCATCGGCGAGAAGGTCTTTAACTCGTGCCTCTACATTGCCCCAGGGGCTACATCTTCTCTCCCCCGGAAGCACTGAGGACTTTTGCTGGTGCCTCTACATTGCCCCAGAGGCTACATCTCCTCTCCTCTGGAAGCACTGAGGACTTTTTACTGGTGCCTCTACATTGCCCAGAGGCTACATCTTCTCTCCTCTGGAAGCACTGAGGACTTTTTACTCTTTCTCGCCTGCACTCGCTCGACGGCGAGGAGGTCTTTATCTCTTTCTCGCCTCAGGACGCGCGAGGGCGTTGAGGTCTTTTAACGGGTGCCTCCGATCGCCGAAAGACGATGAGGACTTTAAACTTTAACTGATGCCGCCAATCGCCGAAAGACGATGGGGACTTAGAAACTTTTTTAGAAAGCATGCGACATAACTTCAAAACTCGCCTTAAATCACATATAAGCGACAAGGTCTTTCTTCAAAACTTTGGAAAAAACAACAAGCATGCAATCTAAAATACTTCAAACTTTGAAAACTCTTCTTTATTGGGTGGCCTCATTAAAAACCCTCCTTAGGGAAAAAAGAGTGCCCCCTTCAAACTGTTTTAACAGAAAGCTTGCAAACTCTTTGTGTTTGTCTTTACTTACAACGCTTTTAACTATAATATAATTTCAGGTGCGTGGCGTTCCAGGTGCGAGGAATCGCCCCTCCTTCCAACGTTTCTAAGCGGTAGGAGCCGTTCCTGAGCGCCTCGGTTATCCTGAACGGTCCCGTCCACTTAGGCGACAGCTTGTTCTCCATCTCGTACTGGTGGGCCTTCCTCATCACCAGGTCACCTTTTCTGAACTGCCTTGGCATCACCTTCGAGTTATACCTTCGTTCAATCCTTCTTTTCACTGCCTCAGCCTTCACTCTTGCCTCCTCCCTGACCTCATCCAGCAAATCCAGATTCAGCCTTCTTTCCTCATTCGAGTCTTCCGCTAGAAAGTTCTGGAATCTCGGCGAGCTCCCCTGGATTTCTACTGGAATCATTGCGTCGCATCCACAGACCAGGCTAAACGGGGTCTCATGGGTTCTTGACTGCTCGGTGGTGTGGTACGCCCAAACTATACGGGGTACCTCCTCAGCCCAACTTCCTTTGGCTTTCTCTAGCCTTCTCTTCAAACCTCTTAGCAATACCCGATTGGCTGACTCTACTTGGCCATTCGTCTGAGGATGCTCGACAGATGAAAATACTTGTTGAATTCCCACCCCTTCGTACAGCTTCTTCAACAGGTGACTTGCAAACTGAGTTCCGTTATCTGACACCAGGCGCTTGGGCACACCAAACCGGCACACGATGTTCTTCCACACAAAGCTCTCGATCTTGTGCGCGGTGATCTGGGCCACTGGTTCTGCTTCGATCCACTTGGTGAAATATTCAATCGCCACCACCAAATACTTCATCTGCCTGATCGCCAATGGAAAGGGTCCCAGAATGTCGATCCCCCATGTATGAAACGGCCAAGGGCTGTAAATCGACTTCAACTCCTCGGGAGGCGCCTTGTGCCAATCGGCGTGCTGCTGACATTGCTTGCAACACCGTGCATATTTCTTGCAGTCTTCTCTCATTGTGGGCCAGTAGTAACCTGCACGGAAAGTCCTTGCGGCCAGAGCTCGACCCCCGACGTGGCTTCCACAGATCCCTTCATGGAGCTCGGCCATGATTCTTGTACATTTCTCTCCGTGCACACATTCCAGGAGTGGGTGTGTGAACCCAAACCTATACAACTCGCCATCAATCATTGTGAACTTGCTAGAATTCTTCTTTATCTTCCTAGCCTCCGTCGGATCCAGCGGGAGAAGGCCATCCGCCAGGCATCGCTTGTACTGTGTTACCCAGGTGTTTGGCTCAAGGGTCGTGCAGACCTGCGTCATGTTCACCTTCTCTCCCCGACATGCTCTTATTCTTGGCGACCTCAAGGTCTCCTGAGTCAAAGACCTGTGACTCCTCGCCGCTTTCTCCGTCGATTTGCTTATCTGAAGAACCAGGTGATCTGCCACAAACGCTCTGGGTGTCTTCAGAGTTTCTTGGATCACCGTCCTCTGCCTACCCCCCTTGCCTGAACTAGCGAGCTTGGCTAGCAAGTCAGCTCGGGCATTCTGCTCTCTGGGCACATGCACCACTTCAAAGGAGACAAAGGAACTCTTCAACTCCTGTACATACTCCAGGTAAGCCGCCATTTGTGGATCCTTGGCCTGGAACTCGCCTGTTACTTGCCCCGTGACTAACAGCGAGTCACTCTTAGCCATTAGCACCCTAGCCCCCATTTCCTTGGCCAGCAAGATTCCGGCGATCAGTGCTTCATACTCTGCTTGGTTGTTGCTGGCTTTGAAGGCAAACCTCAGGGACTGTTCAATCAGCACGCCGTTGGGCCCTTCCAAGATGACTCCAGCACCGCTACCCTGCTGGTTCGACGATCCGTCCACCGAAAGCACCCAACAAAAGTCATCCCCCTCAACTCGTGTTGCTTATGACGAGAGCTCGACCACGAAATCTGCGAAAATCTGCCCCTTAATCGGACCTCGGGGCTCATACTTAATATCGAACTCTGACAGCTCCACCGCCCACTTCACCATCCTCCCAGCGACGTCGGGCTTCTTCAGGACCTTCTGGATGGGCAAGTCGGTCATCACCAGTATTGTGAAGCTGTGGAAATAGTGGCGTAACCTTCTCGCCGAAAAAACTACTGCCAGTGCAGCTTTCTCCAAGGCCTGATATCTCACTTCGGGGCCTTGCAGCACCTTGCTGACAAAATAAATAGGCTTTTGAGCCTGATCTTGGTCTTGGGCGAGCACCGCACTCACCGCCCTCTCAGTCACAGCAAAATACAACCTGAGAGGGGTTCCCACCAGCGGTTTGCACAAAACCGGGGGGCTCGCCAGGTACTCTTTAAGCTTGACGAAGGCCTCTTCACACTCCTTCGTCCAGGCAAATTTGTTGTTTCGCCTTAAACATTGAAAATACGGATGGCCCTTCTCCCCGCTGGCTGACACGAAACGAGACAGGGCGGCCATCCGACCCGTAAGTTGCTGCACTTCCTTCACGGTAGCCGGGCTCCTCATCGCCAAGATGGCAGCACACTTATCAGGATTGGCTTCTATTCCTCTTTCAGTCAAGAGAAACCCCAAGAACTTTCCCGCCTCCACGCCAAAGATGCACTTCTCGGGATTCAGCTTTAACATAAACTTGGCGATCGTAGTGAACAACTCCTCCAAGTCCGCAACGTGCTTGCTTTTCTCCAGCGAGGTCACGACCATGTCATCCACGTACGCTTGCACGTTCCTTCCCAGCATTGGTGCAAGTACCCGATCCATCAACCTCTGGTACGTGGCCCCCGCGTTCTTCAGCCCAAATGGCATCACCTTGTAGCAGTAGCACGATCTCTCGGTCATGAAGGCAGTCTTCTCTTCATCCATGGGATGCATCTTGATCTGGTTATACCCCGAGAAGGCATCCAGGAAACTCAACAACTTACACCCTGCAGCACTGTCCACCAGGGCGTCTATGCTTGGCAAAGGATACGAATCCTTTGGGCAAGCCTTGTTCAGATCGGTGAAATCGACGCACATGCGCCATTTCCCATTGCTCTTCTTCACCAGCACGACATTAGCTAGCCACTCAGGGTACTGGACTTCCCTGATATGGCCTGCAGCGAGGAGCTTCTGGGTTTCATCCCTGATCGCCTGCCTTCTCTCCTCGTTGAATTTCCTTCTCCTCTGTCGCACTGGCCTGACTCGGCTGTCCATTGCTAGATGATGGCACAAGAAGTCGGGGTCAATTCCCGGCATGTCTGAAGCAGACCATGCGAAAGCGTCCAGATGCCGCTCTATCACCTTGGCAATCTGGTCTTGGAGCTCAGTCTCCAAGGATCTTCCCAACTTGAAGACCTTTCCCCCGATCTCCCTTTCGAGCCATTCCTCAACGGGTTTGGGTCTAGCTTCCCTAGCGATCACCGCCCTGGCGATTCCCAGCTCCCTCGCTTCCTCAGGGCGATTCCTCGCCTCTTCTTCCCGCTCGGCGTTCTCTCCCTCGTCCTCAGCATCCATCATGGCGACGTCTTCCCCAGCGGCCACCTCCATCGCTGCACCACCAACCCGCCACTCTGTTGGCTTGGGCTTCACGCCGGGAGGCGGCGTCGTTGTGATGTAACTCACTGACCTCTTGTTTTTCAGGCTATTCTCATAGCACTTCTTCGCTTCTTTCTGGTCAGATTTGATGGTGATCACCACCCCTTCCATTGATGGCAACTTCACCTTCATGTGCCTAGTCGAAGGCACAACTCCTATTCTGTTGAGTGTTGGTCTTCCCAAAAGAATGTTATATGCTGAGGGAGCGTTCACGACGAGGTACTTGATTTTCTCTGTTCTCGAGCCCGCCTCATCCGTGAAAGTAGTTCTCAACTCTATATACCCCCTGACCTCCACCTGATCGCCAGCGAAACCATACAAGCACCCTCCATAGGGCCTCAGCTGGTCAAGGGGCAGCTGCAACTGTGTGAAAGTCGGCCAGAACATCACATCTGCCGAGCTTCCTTGGTCCACTAGTACTCTGTGGACCTTCCTTCCCGCCGTAACAAGCGAGATGACTATTGGATCGTTGTCGTGAGGCACAACGTCCCTAAGATCTTCCCTCGTGAACGTGATGTCCACGTCTGGTGAGTGGTCCTCAAACATGTCCACCGTCATCACAGACCTCGCATACTTCTTCCTCTGTGACGCGGTGCATCCACCACCCGAGAAACCTCCTGCAATGGTGTGGATCTCTCCGTGAGTAGGCATCTCGTGCTGCTGAGCCTCACCACCTGCTGGCTGGGAGCTCGACGCGCCCCCCGTCCTTCTATCCAGCAAGTAATCGTTTAGGAACCCGCTCTTGACCAGATCGTCGAGCTGGTATCCTAAGGCCAAACATGAGTCCTGGGTGTGGCCAAAGCCCTGGTGGAATTCGCACCAGGCGTCTGGCTTTGGTCCCAACACCTTGTCGCCCACCTTCTCGGGCGCCTTCAGCCTAGCTGATATATTGGGAATGGCGATCAGGTCCGCCAACCCCATGACAAACTTATGCTTCGGCGGGCGATTGTACTCCCGACGTGCCGGTTGAGGGCGCCCTGGGCCCCTGCCCTTGTTCTTCCTTGGATCATAAGGATGGCGAGTCCTCTGATCCCTCTTGGCCGCCGCTGTCTCCAGCACCCTCTGTGGCTGGATCCTGGTCTGGGCGCGTGGCCTAGCGGGGGCCACGATTCCCCTTTTCTCGGCGACCTCACTTTCGTCGGCGATGTGGGCCACCGCAAGTCGCCTAACCTCAGCAAACGTGGCGGGGTGAGCCCTGATCAACGCCTCGCAGAAGGGTCCCGGCAGCACGCCCTTCTTGAACGCGTAGACCAACATCTCTTCGTCCTTGGCCGGCGAGCAGACCATCTTCGCCCCAAAACGATTCAAGTAGTCCTTGAGGGACTCTCCTTGGTATTGCCTTATGTCGAACAGATCATAAGACACCCTAGGCGGCGCCTTGTTCACTATGTACTGCTCGACGAAGATCTTTGAAAACTGTTGGAAATTGGTTATGTGACCTGTAGGTAGGCTCACAAACCACTCCAGCGCCGTCCCATGGAGCGTGCTCACAAACATCTTGCAATACACAGCATCCGATCCTCCTGACAGCATCATCTGCGTGTGGAACGTGGTGAGATGTGCCTCAGGATCCTCCACGCCTGTAAAAACAGCCTTCACGAGTACCACACTCGCAGGGATTGGCCTGTCTGTAATCGCCTGAGCGAAAGGCATGGGAAAAACGCGAGGCAGCGTTGACGGCGCGACCTCTTCAGCGATTGGGCGCCCTCGCTGCTCCTGAAGAGCTTGGCGCAATTCCTCAGTAACTCTGCTAAGCTCTTCATTCCTGGTCTGAGAGGCGACCAGGTCCTCGTGCATTTTTGCCTGCTCTATGCGCGAGGCTTCCACATTCGCCTGCAGCGAACGCATGATTTCCACCATCTGCGCCATAGTCATGGCGCCTTCAGCAGCAACGGGCGCAACTGGACTTGAACGGTTGCTTCTCATCTTTCTCATGAAAACTTGACAGATCACAAAGAGCGATGAACAACACCTTCTTCAGCGGCGATCGATTCAGCGCTCAATCGGTCAGAACTTCGCAAAACTCCAACGAGCTTCAAGAACGCAACCTCAACAGCAAACCTTCACAGAAACTCACGACTCCAACACAAACCACCGCTTCTTCCACGAAAATCCAAACGAGCGGCGAAACTTAGATCTCACCGATTGAAACTCGCGTAAGCAGTGAAAAACCTCACCTCACCGAACAAGAACTCAAACGAACGGTGGAAAACACGAAACTTTCGAACAAAACTTAGATGAACGGCGGAAAATGGTTGCACCAGCACACAACCACACAAAAACTGCAGAAACCTCCAAGAACTCACGTTGTGGATGGGAACAGGTTTTACACGGCCCCACGATGGGCGCCTGATGATCTTGCCTGTTGACCAAAACGCTGGAGCCTTGCCTCGTCAAACCTAGATCGACTTCTACGCCATGTTAGCCTCCGTCCTTCACCGCGATCCACCTCAAGAACCTGCAAAAGAAAAAACGGCGCCGCTGCGGCCCATCACGCTCCGACGCCCAAGTCAGCGACTGAACCACCAATTACTAAGAGAAAACTCAAGAACTCCAAGGAACCATGCAAAGTTCTCTCTCAGCGTACTCAAGACTCGCAAGCGTAAAGAAGCAATCTAAACGTGCGTACCTCAGAAGTTCGTTGGAATCTCTTATATACCTGCGCACTTTCTCTCTCCAGACAGTTACACTTCTGGACACGTGGCTCGCATCCAGTTGTACACGTGTCACCATCTGGAGCATCCTTGACTTGGGCGCCACTTCTTACTCTTCAGGTTTTTTGGCTAAGTTACTTGCGCATGACACAACTCAGTGCATAGCTGCCTTGGAGCGTGATCTCTTCTGGGTGGCGAGTTCGGGTGCCTTCGTACACACCTTCCCTATGGTCTCGCCGGCCGCCTTCATGATCTACTTTACTTGCTACACCGTGTATGTTCAGGTAAGCGGTCTCCCGAGCTCATCTTCTGGCCAACTGGGAAATGACGATCTGCCTTCATCTTCGGCGATGTCCTTGTTTCGGCGATCTCTAATCACTTGGTCGCCTGGGTTCATATCTGGCGACTTCATCTTCAACCCGGTGACCGCCGGTTTAGGTATGCTAGAGATCGGAGCACGCCAACTTAATAACCGGCGACTACACGAGCCCCCCGATTTCCTTCCCTTCTGCCAGCCAGGTGTCCCGTCCAACACGCCTATATAATAGCTCGATGCCACGTCATCACTTCCGACTACCAGGGCGGTACACTCTTCATCATTATCATCGTTGGATTCTTGTTTGCCTTTGTGCTTGACAGCTTTTAAGGTTATACTCCTTACGTGCCTGTCTTCGCTTTCTTGAACATTGAGTTGATTCATCTCTAACTCATGTTCCCTAAGCTTGCCAAACAAAGAAGCCATACTCAATGATGTTAGATCTTTAGATTCAAATATTGCATTTACCTTAGGTTTCCAAGATCTATCAAGACATTTGAGTATCTTGATGTTTAGCTCTTCCTTTTCAAAGGTCTTGTCAAGGCTCATGAGATGATTGATGATGTGTGTGAATCTTTTCTGCACTTCAACAATTGTTTCACCCTTGAGCATTTTGAACATCTCTTACTCTTGGATTAGAGTATGCTTTCTAGCTCTCTTCACCTCATTGGTACCTTCATGAGTTACCTCCAAGGTGTCCCACATCTCCTTTGCTGATTTGCATTGAGAGACCCTGAAAAAATCATCTGAATTCAAAGCAGAGGTTATTATGTTTTTAGCAATGCAATCAAATTTGGCCTTCTTGCTTTCAGAATCAGACCATTTTCAATTGCATCCCAAATACCTTTGTCAAGTGATTCCACAAATATTTTCATTCTAACATTCCAAAATTGGTAGTTCAAACCACAAAACAGAGGTGGTCTGTTGATTGAAGCACCTTCCCCAAAAGGTAGTCTATCAGCCATTAAAAAACAGTTTTTGGTAGAGAAAATGGTGCACAAGACTAGTATTGTAGGAGAGTAGTAGTATTTACAAGGAAGTAAGGAAGGGTGGAGGAAGTAAAATGGAATGCTGGTGGTGGAAGATAGGTGAATGTATTATGTTGCAGCCTCAATTAATTTTGCAGTTGAGGTGCCCAATTGGTTTTATTTGGAGTCTAGGTTATGGGATCTTTGTCAAGCAGCTGAAGTTGTGCCTTGGTGTTGTCATGGTGCAAGAAGCAGGTGTTGAAGCAAGTATAGATGAGGTTATCTACACAAAGCACAAGGCATTGCCGGGAAGGGAGGGTGGGTTCAAAATTTTTCTAGAGTGATGCAAAGTTATTCTGAGCATCTTAGTTGCTGGTGTTGAAATGGATGAGGGATGGGAAATGTAATCAAAGGGCAGATTATGTGAAGGCACAATGGTTAGTTGGAAGGAAGCATGAAAGGGAGTAGTCATGAGCATCTAACTTTAGACACTATTGTCACATGCTTTTGTAAGTTATGATGAATGGTCACACGGTGGTGATGTAGATATAGACACACAAGTATATATACTATACTGGTTATGCAGGTAGCAAACATTTTGAACCTGTACTGTAAGTAAAACAGGTATATGGAGTAAGGTTTGGATGGATAAGTGGGGGTTGACTCAGGTATGTGAGTGCAAAGTGTTGTAGTGTTTAATACACAGTTCAATTTAGAGGGTTGTTGGGGCTTGGGGACTAGGCACGGGTGGGTGTTGAGAGTCCACCCTATAGTTGGAGCAAAACCAACATGTGACAAGGCTCTGAGTATTTAGAATAGAGATAGGTGTGTTAGGGACAACACAACATATATTTGCATTGGTGTGCAGGCATTCTAATTAGATGGATTATTGGGAAAGGAATGAAGGACCAAGTGGGTGCTTTTGTCTTATGTAATGGGAAAGTACAGGGGCAGAACACATAAGCAGGTGTGAGTGGGATAGAACTTTTGAAACCCATCTCTTTTTTATTTCTGGTAAGAAAAGCTGCACAAGTAGTGAATGTAAAACATATTGTACCGACCAGGTCATCGGGTGTGATGACGTGGACAAGAGAAAGGTAAGTGGTCAAGAAGTCAACGTAGTCGCCATATGTAGAAGCGGCGTTCTGCAGTATAAGTGATCGGTTATCGCCGAGATGTGCCACTGCCAAGATGGATCATCGCCCATCGCCCAAGAGAAGCATCGCGCAGAAGTAAGACGTCGCCGAGTGTAGACATTGCCCTAAAGTTGGGTGGCGGCACTGTGGGACCCTCCGCACAGAATAAATGGTTGAGTCAAAAGGGCACCCACGGAGTGATGGCGCGAGAGATACAACGCTCAAGTTAGAGCCCAGGGGGCCATAAGATTATACATTGCACTCTAGATAAGGGAAGCCCATGGGCTATGTATACCGACCAGGTCATCAGACGTGATGACGTGTCTTGCACGTGCTCGAGTGGGGCGTGCTCAATGGAACGCGTAGGCTAGAAAAGATGAATGGCTCGGAAGTGGGCATAGTCGCCGATCGGTGGATTGGCGTTCTCCGATCGCCGGTGTGCGTAACCGGCGGTCACCAGAGTTGCGTCGCAGTCGCCGTATGAGAATGCTAGGAGATCGGGTGGTTTACACACCGCCACAAGGAGCACGTCGATGGGTCTCCCAGCGAACTTAGTTAAGGCTGTCGAAGGCTCAGAAGGGTAATTCCAAGCGTGTAAGTTCAGTAAGACGATGGTGGCACCAGCTTGGGGCATGAAAGTCGAGTGGGTTGGGGGAAACACCTTGCACATCAGCGACAGGATTCCCAAAGTGGACATTCGTTGGTGGCAAGGTTTCCACATCTAGAACCTGCATGGCGTAGCAGTAAGAAGGGTGCCATTCGCGACGAGCGATATCATAGAGATGATGCACCTTGTTGCATCCGATACTCACCTTGTCGGGTGGTGTTTCACAGCGCATTACGTGCTAGGTTGCCCCTTGAGCTGAAGACTTAGCTGTGCGGCTGGTTACTACACAAAGAATGACGTTTAAGTTGCCCCAATCCCGATGATGACACGTGTAGGGTTGGGAGCGATGGAGAAATGAAGCTCAAGCTGCCTTAGCTCAGATGACGACACGTGTAGGGCTGGGCGCTACCTGCTATCCCAGCCCAGATGGCGACACGTGCAGGGCTGGATGCGAGCCACGCGTCCAAAAGCATAACAGCCTGGAGAGAGAAGAAACCCAGCTACAAAGGTAACCTGAACAGAGTCTGCAGAGGTACGCTTTTGATAATGACACAGAGCACTAAACCCTAGTTGTTCTTGACGGCGCACCCAGCTGTGAGGACAAGGCAATTAGGGCAACACAGTTTTAGTCCTTCAGTACAGTTTTCGACCACCCTCAGAGCATTCGTTCAAGTGCTTCGATACGGGGGTGCGTCACCTTTGATGTTTCTCGCTGGCTGACTTGAGCGTCGGAGTGCAAACGGCCGCGAGGGCGCCCCTTTGTTCTTCTTTTTCAGGTACTCATAGACAAGACAGAACGAAGGTGCTCCAGTTCGTGAGGAGAAGCCACTCGTAGAGACAACCCAGGTCAACCAGCCGGAACACATATAGTGCTAGTTATTGTGAGAGATGGAAAAGAGACAGGTTTTTTGTATAAGGGTTGGGACACCTATAAAGTGTCCCCTTTTAATTTAATTAATTCTTTGCTGATCAAAAAAAAGAATTGAATGATCATTCTTCGCCTTCTATTTGCAATATTCAATCTCCAAGTTTGTCTTTGTAGTGATCTTTTATCCCTTATATTTTTCATTTTGTGATGTAATCTATTAAAATATAAAAAAATAATAAACATTAGAAAAAATATTTAAAAAATTCTAAAATATAATTATTTATAAATATAGTTATAATGAAAGAGATATCAAGAAATATTGATAATATTTAAAGTACGTATTTCTAGATTTTTAATATAAGTTATTCATTATTTAAAAAAATAAATAAGTTATAAGATTGTTTATATGATAGAATATCCTGCAAAACAAAATGAAAGTGAAATGCGTACTTTAATGAAACCAACCCTTCATACCAAACTTATATTTAATGTTTATCGGAACGATTATTAATAAAATCAATTTCATAAAAAAGTGAAATTCTAACTTTTTTCTTTCTTAAATTTTTTATATGTAATTTTTATTTATTATTCTTATTGAATTGTTTAACATGGTATAAAATGAAAAACTTAGTTCAAAGAAATTTATATAAAAATAACTTTTTTAAATGGTACATTTTTTAATATTTTTCTTAAAGAGATTCTAAATTTGTAAATCTAAATATGAAGAATTAAAATATTATAATATAAATTTATAGTTGATAAAGGTATTCATAAGGATTTAGAGTCTTTTGTGTGAAACTATTTCTAAATACAAAATTTAATTTGACAAAAATGCAACCAAAAAGCTTGTAATTTTGTTATGCAAATTTTTAATATTTTTTTTTTTTGTATTTTTATCTACCATGAAAACAAAATAGTCATCCGGTTTAAAAAATATAAACTTAAAAATTAAAAGAGAAAAATAAATTTATCTTCGTTTTCTAAAAGAAAAATAGAAAACAAAAATAATTTATAATCATCCTATTATTCATTATCTTCTTTTAATTTATCTTTTCTATATCTATAAATAAATTTTAAGAATTTTCTTTTAAAATATCAATAATTAAAAAAATTTAATCTTTCATTTCCAACTCGATATTAAGTATTTCAAGCAAATAATTTTTTTTTATGCTTTGATTGACGGATGAGTAGAAGAAGGTGGTTTGGGATGAATGACAATAAAACTTGCTTTTCTAATTTATTGCACATTGGAACATCTAATGTTAGTAGGGCTTACGGGATCAATCATATAATTCTAAGAATCAGCGTTACATACAGATTTTTACATACGGATTTGGATCCATATATAAAGTGAGCATTACATACAAATTTTTACATACGAATTTGGATCGGTTTGTAAAGTCAGCGTTACATACGAATTTTTATATACGGATCTGAATCCCTATGTAAAGTGAGCATTACATACGGATTTGGATTAAATATTTTTAATAATTGTAATCTATACCTATATATAATGGGGATTCTCCCCATAACTGTTTTTGATATATATCTATACCTCCATAACTGTTTTTTTTATATATAGAAAAGGTAATTTTACTTTTAGTTATTTTGTAATTTTGTAAATATTAAAACAGTTATCCGAATGAAGTTTTTGAACGTAAAACAATTTTGAATTTATTTTTTTAAATATATCTTTATTTCTTCAGTTTTCACTCACAGTTTCTTTTCAATTTGAATTTATATTTGGAATTTTTATTATCGTTTTTCTCTCCTCCCTCTTTCTTAGTTTATCTCTTTTGTTCATATCACTTCCATTAGATAAAAAGATCCATTCTTCAAGATAAGAGTAAGAAGAAGAGTAGGGCTTTCATTATCTCTTCTGCTCATATCACTTCATAATTTTTTTTTATGCTTTGATAGTCGGATGAGTAGAAGAAGGTGGTTTGGGATGAATGACAATAAAACTTGATTTTCTAATTTGTTGCACATTGGAACATCTAATGTTAGTAGGGCTTCCGGAATCAATCATATAATTCTAAGAGTAGTTTAGTATTACTATAGAGATATTTGGGGATAATAAAGTAAAACACTTTACATGAAAATGTGTCTCTCAATATAGTATCCACCACCCATAACTAAAAATCAAAGGATAACAAAATTTGATGCCACTAAATATAAAAGAAAAAAAAAATCAATGAGTGGAATAATCTATCTACCAGGAAGATGATGTGGATGGGGACGATCTTCCAGATGTAAGTTTTTTTTTCTCTATGCAAAAATTGGATTGATACAGTTTGAATAATTTTTTGAATATCCCAAACAATATATCATTTTTCGTATAGCAATGTAATGGTGGGGTTTCAATTCTTGGTTCCCATCAGACGACTATGGTTCGTTTTGAGGTTTCTTATCAAAGCTTTTTGGTGGGTTCGTCCATTTGCAAAAAAAAAGAATCACTACAAGAAATTTTATATTTAAATATCGATTATTACATACAGATTCAAATCCGTATGTGAATTGAACATTACATACGGATTTGAATCCGTATGTAAAGTGATGTTACATACGGATCTTAATCTGTATGTAAAGTAAGCATTACATACGAATTTTTATATACGGATTTGGATCTGTATGTAAAGTCAGCGTTACATACAGATTTTTACATACGGATTTGGATCCATATATAAAGTGAGCATTACATACAAATTTTTACATGGGATTTGGATCGGTATGTAAAGTCAGCGTTACATATGAATTTTTATATACGGATCTGAATCCGTATGTAAAGTGAGCATTACATACGAATTTGGATTAAATATTTTTAATAATTGTAATCTATACCTATATATAATGGGGATTCTCCCCATAACTGTTTTTGATATATATCTATACCTCCATAACTGTTTTTTTTTATATATAGAAAAGGTCATTTTACTTTTAGTTATTTTGTAATTTTGTAAATATTAAAACAGTTATCAGAATGAAGTTTTTGAACGTAAAACAATTTTGAATTTATTTTTTTAAATATATCTTTATTTCTTCAGTTTTCACTCACAGTTTCTTTTTCAATTTGAATTTATATTTGGAATTTTTATTATCTTATCGTTTTTCTCTCCTCCCTCTTTCTTACTTTATCTCTTCTGTTCATATCACTTCCATTAGATAAAAAGATTCATTCGTCAAGATAAGAGTAAGAAGAAGAGCACGCATCCCACGTTAGTATCTGTAAGTGAGTTTTATTTTCTTGGTTGTTTAATTGTTAATGTTACTCATTTTTATCATTTTTATTTTTTTTACTCTGCTTTTTCATTTTCGTACACCGAAGGCGGAATACTGCACAGGTACAGAGTTATCTTGACACCATTGTTGATGTGGGCATCGACGGGGAGGATGAATTCGTTCTGAATATGACATTCTTGCGGAGAGATGAAAGGGGTCAGAAAATAAATATTTTCTTAAGGTTTGTTATGAAGTTTCTCATTTTATTCTTCTTTTTTTTTCTTTTCATTATTATATTTCTTTTTTTTAGTTTTATGTTAGTAACAACAAATCAAAATTAGTGATTCACAAGAATGATGATGTAATTTCTTTAAGGTACAAAGTTATCTTGACATCATTGTTGATGTGGGTATCTACGGAGAGGATGAATGCGTTTTGAATACAACATTCTTGCGGAGAGGAGGAAAAGAATTAGAAAATAAATATTTTCTTAAGGTTTGTTACGGAGTTTCTCATCTTATTCTTTTTTTTTCATTATTATATTTCTTTTTTTTAGTTTTATGTCAACAAATCAAAATTGGTTATGTTTATTGTCTTATAAATTTAAATTTGTTTAATATATTTTTTACTGCAACTTAATTATTAAAATAGTATATTGAAACTCATAAATGATGAGAGAAACTTAGTGATATTTGATATTTAAAAGATATAAATACACATAATAATATATAATATAGTGATCCTGCCGGTTGACCAGAATGCAAGAGCCTCGCCTCGTCAAAGGTATTCTTCCTCTGGATCGGCTTTGCACCACGCTAGCTTCCGTCCTTCACACCTCGATTCACCTCAAGAACCTGCAAAAGAAAGAGTGGCGCCGCTGCGGCCGATCGCGATCCGACGCTCAAGTCAGTGACTGAACCACCAAAACTCTAAGAGAGAAAACTAAGAACTCAAGGAACCGTGCAAAAACTCTCTCAATCACTCAAGTATTCTCCAAGCGTAAAGAAGTGTTCTAAACGCGCGTCCCTCAGAAGTTCGTTAGAATCTCTTATATACCTATGCACTTTCTCTCTCCTGACGGTTACACATCTGAACACGTGGCTCGCATCCAGCTGTACACGTGTCACCATCTGGAGCGTCCTCTGCTTGAGCGTCACTTCTTACTCTTCAGGCTGTTCGACTAAGTTACCCATGCAAGGAGTAACTCGGTGTATAGCTGCCTTGGAGTGCGATCTCTTCTGTGTGGCGAGTACAGGGTGTCACCATGCACACCTTCCCTGTGGTCTCGCCGGCCGCCATCATGATCTGCTTCACTTGCTTCACCGTGCATGTCCTGGTAAGCTGTTCCCTGGCCTCAACCTCTGGCTAGCTAGGGAATGATCATCTGATAACTTCATCCTTCGCACTCGTGCCCTTTGAAAGCCTTGAACAAGCTTTCCTGATCTTTCGGCGATGTCCTCCTCTCGGCGATCTCTGATCACTTGGTCGCCTGGGTTCGCATCCGGCGACTACGACACAAACCTGGTGACCGCCGGTTTAGATATGCTAGAGATCGGAGCACGCCAACTTAAAGATTGGCGACTACGCGAGCTCCCCGACTTCCTTCCCTTCTGTCAGCCAGGTGTTCCGTTCAACACGCCTATATTATCGCTTGCTGCTACGTCATCACTTCCGACTACCTGGGTGGTACACAAGCCCCCCAGTCTTAAGCGAAGACTTGTCCAGCGAAAAGACTAAGATGCACATCATTGTCGATCTACGTGGCGCTGGCACGAAATCCCAAACGTTCGTACCCTCTGCTTTTCTGACGCTCCACCAAACCCCTTTTTCCAAACGCTCGACACGTGGCTTCATCAACGGTCATCTTCAGCTGTCGTTTGCGCTTCCGAAAACGTTCGAAAAACCCCTAAAACCCTTTGCTCTTCCTACTGTTCCATCATCTTTCTGCATTCTCAAAAGTTCTAAGTATTTTCTCTGCATCCCACGACGCTCCTCAACTCTCTCAATCTCCAACTCTCTTCAACGCTCATCCGATCATCAAAAGGTACCCCTTTTACTTCTTCTGTTAATGTTTGCTGCATTTTAACCGATTCGCATCATCCATTATCTGTCTGGTGCATACGTTGTGGGATGTTTTCTCCTTTTCTCCCCTCTCGTAACTTAGGGCTTCGTCTTCCATCACGTTCGTCCTAACGAACTCCTGTTCGTTCGTTCTCCTTTCTTCGTCCTCAATCGAGTCGTTCTCTGTAACCTTTGTTCATCCCTTTCATTTTCCTTTGCAGTTCCTGCGATGGCTCATACAAAATCCACCGCGAACCCTCCACCCCAAGCACGTAGGGTTGCTCCTGGGGCAAATCCTCCACCAGCGCATAACCTACCACGAGCATCTGGCGCTCCTTCTTCCCAGGCTGAGAGGCCTGCAACTTCTCACGCCAATCCCGCTCAGGCAACTCCGCCAGTCGCTGGAGGCGCCCCCTACCTCCAAAGGACTACAAGGCACTCTACCCTTGGGCCACCTCAAATTTGTTAAAAGAGACTTCTTCAATAAACACGGAGTTGGGCGTGCACCGACTAAGGAAAGGGGACCAATCCAGGCTCACATTCCATAAGGAGCACGACAGCAAAATGGTCGTGCTGCCCTGCTTCCCGGGTGAGCCGATCTGCGCGGATGATAAAGCGAACAACGGCGAGCTGTTCTGCTTCATCTACGCGACGTTCTTCAAGAAGGTGAAGCTCAGATTTCCCTTCACTCGCTTCGAGAGAGAGTTGTTAACCGAGCTCGATATCGCCCCCACCCAGCTTCATCCCAACAGCTGGGCATTCGTAAGGGCGTTCCAAATTATGTGCGCACACTTGGGACTTCCAGCTTCAGTTGACGTTTTCCTCTTCCTGTTCGAAGCTAAGAATCCAGGAGACCGCCTCTGGATTAGCCTGAATGGGATTGCTGGGAGGTCAATCCTCTCAATCTTCCAGCAATCTTACAAAGATTGGAAGGGAAAATTCGTGAAGGTGTGCGTGAACGACCAAGATCCCTCCCTGCTCGACGGCTTCCCTTTGTACTGGGTACACAAGGGGAACAAGGACGCCAAAGAAAGCTTTAGGAGGCCCAGAAGTCCTGACACCATGGGCGAGCTAGACAAAGATCTCTGCCTTTTCTGGAAGAGTGTAGCAGCCGCCAACATCACCTTCCCCACCACCTCAATAATCTCCTTCGAGATCCTCGAGGGCCAACTTGAAGCTCATATAGGTTAGCCCTTACCTCGACACCAAGGCTTTCGTTTTGTGTTGGGACTGACTTCGCATTTCTACCATCTATCATTGGGCGTCCTGTTTGTTGCGTACTGGTCTTGGTTTTTAATTCATGTGCCACTTGTTTGCGTTATTCGTGCATATACTCGTATATTTTGCCTTTGCTTGTGTGCTTGCTCATCTATTTTTTACCCTGTGCAGACTTCATGTTGGGCAAAGGCAAACTAGCTGAACTGAGGGCGATCGCCCGATCCCACAAGTTGGCGACGGGTTCCCAAACCGTGCCCAACTCGGTGGTGGAGATCGCCGCTGCTCAGGGCAGATCTCCTCCCCAAGGTCCAACTCCTCCGGAGACACTACCCGCCCCCCAAAGAAAAAAGCTTGTCTTGAGGAAGCCAAAGAGGAAAACTCCTCAAGTGGTTCAGGAAGAAGAGGATGACGAGGCGACTGAGGACGACCTTGTCACCAAAAGAACAAGGGTGGCACCCTCTTCACCACCCGCTCTCCCAACACCAACACCACCCTCTCCTCCAGCTCCAACACCGCTAGTCCAAGTAACACCCTTGGCTGTCGCGCTCCCTGTGGTTGAAGGCAGCGAGCCTAATTTCATAGAGAACCCTCCAAGCGCCTCCACGCCGTTCGTATCTGCTGGAGAGGGTCCTTCTTCAACCACCTCTATTGTTGGGGCCGCACCAGGTGGAGATGAGGGTGCTCACAACTCTCCAATCCTCATAACAGAGTCCCCGACTTCACCACCATGCCAAGAAGCCCCCCTTGCTCTACAGACTCAAGAGGGTGGTGGAGAAAGTCAGCACCAAGCTCCTCCAGCACCTCCACCAGCAACAACTGCAAGCCTTCCCCCCTCCATCGAAGAGGTCTAGGGGCCCTTCACAGCTAAACTGAAGATGATGGCAGAGGATCTCCCCTCAATCATAACGAAGGCTGTGAAGAACTCGAGCAAGAGGCTTCAGGACGAGAACTCAGCGCTCTAGGAGGAGAACCACCTGATAAGGATTGAGGTGGAAAAACTGTCTTGCAACTTGATGATGGCAGAAATCGATCATTCAAGGCTAGAGGACGCCATGAGCGTTGAGCTAAGGGGCGCACGCAAGGAGGCCTCCGATCTGCGCCAAAAACTGCACCTCCTAGCTCAAGAGAAAATTGAGCTGGAGAGTAAGCTGGTACCCTACAGGCTCAAGGTGGCCAACTTGGAAGCATCGATGAAAGCAGATGCGGCCAAGGTGGAGAACCTTGAGAAGAGGTCAGCAGATCGGGAGGTCCTCCTCGGGAAGGTCGAGAAGGAGAGGGACGACGCCATGGCTGAGCTCGCCAAGGCTCAAGAGGAAAACAAGAAGATTGCTGCAGAGCTGGCCCAGGCGCGGGACGAAGGCAAAAAGGTTGCTGAAGACCTTGCTCAAGCTCGCGGGGAAACTGAAGAGCTGAAGAAACGAACCGACGAGCTGAAGCAACAAACCGAAAAGCTCGAGCAAAGCTCCGCCCAAGTCCTTGCCGCCGGGTTTGACGCCGCCCTGGAGCAAGTCGCTTGCCAATACCCCGAGCTTGATCTGACCATGGTGTCCATCTGCAACGAAGTGGTGGATGGGAAGACCGTGCCCTCTGAAGATTAACTGTCTCCCTCCATCACTTTGCTCTTTGAAAACTTGGCGCTTATTTCTGTTTTGTAAAACTTTACATGTAATTTTTCTTCTTGTGTATTTGAACTGACATTGCTTGCATATAACTTCTGCTTTTGCACCTCGTCTTTCTGTTTACTTCACATTCTTTAACCTTCATCTGCTTTCTTACTCGCGCTTTGAACTTGAGCAAACCATTAATCTCATAACAATTTATCGAACTGTTAACTCGAAGTAAAACTTGAGCAACTTATTAACCTTCAAGCGATGACATTTAACGTAACTTGCAAACTTAAGGCAATTAGTTACTTACTAGGCAGCAGGTTTTAACTTAAACCGGTATCACAATACAGTTTACCTGATCTGCCCGGCAAGGTTAGCCTTTATTCCTGCCCTCGCCTGGAACTCTTCCGATCGCCATAGGGTTCTGGCGATGTAAGCTTCCTTTGCCTTCATAACTTGGCTATTGTTCCCTCATCTGGGGGTAGAGGCGCCTTTCGGATCCTTCTCTACCTCCCTGAGTTTCAGAACAATGAGCCGGATAGCGAGGCGTTCTCTTTGAACCTACCTTAGCTATCTTTTAAACTTCTTTCACCCTTCACGCCATTCCTGAACTCGTTCAAGACGAGAAGGATTTTATCTGTCTTCACACCGCCTACAAGCGTGGAAGTTTTCTCTGGTCTTACTAAGTCAACATTGATGTTTCACTTAAAGGGGGAAAGGCGTTTTCCTTCCTTTCCCGCCGTTTAAGGTCACGAACACCCCTGACTTTTCAGTTCATCTTGCCTGAACTCACTCTGAGGTGAGAAGGGCTTTTTCTCGCCTGAACTCGCTCGATGGTGAGAAGGACTTTATCTTGCCTGAACTCGCTCGACGACGAGAAGGACTTTTTCTCGCCTGAACTCGCTCAACGGCGAGAAGGACTTTATCTTGTCTGGACTCGCTCGACGGCGAGAAGGACTTTATCTCGCCTGAACTCGCTCGACGGCGAGAAGGACTTTTTCTGGCCTGAACTCGCTCGACGGCGAGAAGGACTTTATCTTGCCTGAACTCGCTCGAGCGGCGAGAAGGACTTTATCTTGCCTGAACTCGCTCGACGGCGAGAAGGACTTTCTCTCGCCAGAACTCGCTCGACGGCGAGAAGGACTTTATCTGGCCTGAACTCGCTCGACGACGAGAAGGACTTTATCCGGCCTGAACTCGCTCGACGGCGAGAAGGACTTTATCTGGTGCCTCAACTTGCCCAGGGTGTACATCTCCTCCCCCTGGATGCACTGACGACTTTTTCTCTTTCTCGCCTGCACTCGCTCGAGGGCGAGGAGGTCTTTTACTCTTTTTCACCTGCACTCGCTCGAGGGCGAGGAGGTCTTTTCTTTTCTTGCCTCTAAACGCACGAGAGCGCTGAGGTCTTTAGTCGTCGCTGGTACCTCCGATCGCCGAAAGACGATGAGGACATTAAAACTTTAACTGATGCCGCCAATCGCCGAAAAGCGATGGGGACTTTAAAACTTTTTCTTAGAAAGCATGCAACATAACTTTAAACTTGCCTTGAATCACGTACGAGTGATAAGGTCTTTTTCTAAAACTTTCGAAACAACAAGCATACAATCTTTCAAACTTTAAACTTTGAAAACTCTTTTATATAGGGTGGTCTCATTAAAAACCCTCCTTAGGGAAAAAAGAGTGCCCCCTTCAAACTGTTTTAACAGAAAGCTTGCAAATCTCTTCATGTTCGTTTTTACTTACAAAGCTTTAACTGTAATATAACTTGAGGTGTGTGGTGTTCCAAGTGCGAGGAATCGCCCCTCCTTCCAACGTTTCTAAACGGTAGGCGCCATTCCCGAGCGCCTCGGTTATTCTGAACGGTCCTGTCCACTTAGGTGATAACTTGTTTTCCATCTCGTACTGGTGGGCCTTTCTCATCACCAGGTTGCCCTCTCTAAACTGCCTTGGCATCACCTTCGAGTTGTACCTTCGTTCAATCCTCCTTTTCACTGCCTCAGCCTTTACCCTTGCCTCCTCCCTGACCTCATCCAGTAAATCCAGATTCAACCTTCTTTCTTCGTTCGAGTCTTCCGCCACAAAGTTCTGGAATCTCGGCGAGCTCTCCTGGATTTCTACTGGAATCATTGCATCACATCCATAGACCAAGCTGAACGGGGTCTCATGAGTTCCTGACTGCTCGGTGGTATGGTACGCCCAAACTATGCGGGGTACCTCCTCAGCCCACGATCCCTTGGCTTTCTCTAGCCTTCTCTTCAAGCCTCTTAGCAACACCCGATTGGCGGACTGTACTTGGCCGTTTGTCTGAGGGTGCTCGACGGATGCAAACACCTGCTGAATTCCCACCTCTTTGCACAGCTTCTTCAGCAGGTGACTTGCAAACTGAGTCCCGTTGTCTGACACCAGGTGCTTAGGCACACCAAACCGGCACACGATGTTCTTCCATACAAAGCTCTCGATCTTGTGTGCGGTGATCTGGGCTACTGGTTCTGCTTCGATCCACTTGGTGAAATATTCAATCGCCACCACCAAGTACTTCATTTGCCTGATCGCCAATGGGAAAGGTCCCAGGATGTCAATTCCCCACGTATGAAACGGCCAAGGGCTATAAATCGACTTTAACTCTTCTGGAGGCGCTTTGTGCCAATCGGCGTGCTGCTGACATTGCTTGCAACACTGTGCATACTTCTTGCAGTCCTCCCTCATTGTTGGCCAGTAATAACCTGCACGGAGAGTTCTTGCAGCCAGAGCTCGACCCCCGGCGTGGCTTCAACATATCCCCACATGGAGCTCGGCCATGATTCTAGTGCATTTTTCTCCGTGCACACATTCTAGGAGTGGGTGTGTAAACCCAAACCTATACAGCTCGCCATCAATCATGGTGAACTTGCTGGAGTTCTTTTTATCTTTCTAGCCTCTGTCGGATCAAGCGGGAGAAGGCCATCTGCCAGGCAGTGCTGGTACTGGGTTATCCATGTGTCTGGCTCATGCGTGGCACAGACCTGCGTCATGTTCACCCTCTCCCCCCGACATGCCCTTATTCTCGGCGACCTCAAGGTCTCCTGAGTCAAGGACCTGTGACTCCTCGCCGCTTTCTCCGTCGACTTTCTTATCTGAAGAACCAGGTGGTCTGCCACAAATGCTCTAGGCGTCTTCAGAGTTTCTTGGATCATTGTCCTTTGCCTACCCCCCTTGCCCGAACTGGCGAGCTTAGCTAGCAAGTCTGCTCGTGCATTCTGCTCTCTGGGCACATGCACCACTTTAAAGGAGACAAAGGAACTCTTCAACTCCTGCACATACTCCAAGTAAGCCGCCATTTGTGGATCCTTGGCCTAGAACTCGCCTGTTACTTGTCCCGTGACTAATAACGAGTCACTCTTAGCCATCAGCACCCTAGCTCCCATCTCCTTGGCCAGCAAGATTCTGGCGATCAACGCCTCATACTCTGCTTGATTGTTGCTGGCTTTGAAGGCAAACCTCAGGGACTGTTCTATCAGCACGCCGTTGGGCCCTTCTAGAATGACTCCAACACCGCTACCCTGCTGGTTTGACGATCCGTCCACCGAGAGCACCCAACGAAAATCATCCCCTTCAACTCGTGCTGCTTCTGACGAGAGCTCGACCACAAAATCGGCAAAAATCTGCCCCTTGATCGGACCTCGGGGCTCATACTTGATGTCGAACTCTAACAGCTCCACCGCCCACTTCACCATTCTCCCAGCTACGTCAGGCTTCTTCAGGACTTTCTAGATGGGCAAGTCGGTCATCACCAGCACTGTAAAACTGTGAAAATAGTGGCGCAACCTCCTCGCCGAAAACACTACACCCAGTGCAGCTTTCTCCAAGGCCTGATACCTCACCTCCGGGCCTTGCAACACCTTGCTAACGAAATAAATAGGCTTCTGAGCCTGGTCTTGATCTTGGGCGAGCACCGCACTCACCGCCCTCTCAGTCACAACAAAATACAACCTGAGAGGGGTTCTGATCCTGTCATCAACTCAAGCGTGGAGGAATTGCTTTGTCGCTTCCTTACCCCGCCTATGCAACTGTGCTATCCGTAAGAATGCTCTTAGAACCTTCTCCGGGAACTTCAAACGCAACCTGCAAAACACACAGACGGCGCCTCTAGCGGCCGTTTGCACTCCGACGCTCAAGTTAGGTCACAAAACCACCAACAAAAATGTCACTGAATCTCTCTCTGATTCTCTTTTTTTTCTCTCTCTGTGCCTAACAGAATTCTGTTACGCTATCCTCTGCGTGTGTCAGAATTCTGTTACGCTATTGTGCGAAAACGTACCTGATCCTGCCTGTTGACCGGGACGCAAGAACCTTGCCTCGTCAAACCTGGATCGACTTCTGCGCCGTGTTAGCCTCCGTCCTTCGCCGCGATCCACCTCAAGAACCTGCAAAAGACAGAACGGCGCCGCTGCGGCCGATCACGCTCCGACGCCCAAGTCAGCGGCTGAACCACCAATTACTAAGAGAAAACTCAAGAACTCTATGACACCGTGCAAAATTCTCTCTCAGCGTACTCAAAACTCGCAAGCGTAAAGAAGTAATCTAAACGTGTGTACCTCAGAAGTTCATTAGAATCTCTTATATACTTGTGCACTTTCTCTCTCCAGACAGTTACACATCTGGACACGTGGCTTGCATCCAGTTGTACACGTGTCACCATCTGGAGCATCCTTGACTTGGGCGCCACTTCTTACTCTTCAGGTTTTTGGCTAAGTTACTTATGCATGACACAACTCAGTGCATAGTTGCCTTGGAGCGTGATCTCTTCTGGGTGGCGAGTTCGGGTGCCTTCGTACACACCTTCCCTGTGGTCTCGCCGGCCGCCTTCATGATCTACTTTACTTGCCTCACCGTGTATGTTCAAGTAAGCTGTCTCCCGAGCTCATCCTCTGGCCAGCTGGGAAATGACTATCTGACTTCATCTTCGGCGATGTCCTTGTTTCGGCGATCTCTAATCACTTGGTCGCCTGGGTTCACATCCGGCGACTTCATCTCAAACCCGGTGACCGCCGGTTTAGGCATGCTAGAGATCGGAGCACGCCAACTTAACAACTGGCGACTACGCGAGCCTCCCGACTTCCATCCCTTCTGCCAGCCAGGTGTCCCGTTTAACACGCCTATATAATAGCTCGACGCCACGTCATCACTTCCGACTACCAGGGCAGTACACAAGCCTCCCAGTCTTAAGCGAAGACTTGCCCAGCGAAAAGACTAAAGGAGTCACGTCACTACCGATCTACGTGGCGCTGGCGCAGAATTCCAAACGTTCGTACTTTCTGCTTTCCTGACGCTCCGCCAAACACCCTTCCAATCGCCCGACACGTGGCTTCATCAACGGTCATCTTTAGTTGTCGTTTACGCTTCCAAAATCATTTCAAAAACCCTTAAACCCATTTTATTTTTACTGTTTCATCATCTTCCTGCTTTCGAAACACTCTGAGTCTTCTTCTGCAAACCCACGACGCTCTTCGACTCTCTCGATCCCCAACCTCCTTCAACGTTCAACTGATCATCGAAAGGTACCCCTTTTACTTCTTCTGTTGATGTTTGCTGCATTTTAACCGATTCGCATCATCCATTAACTGTCTGGTGCATACGTTGTGGGTTGTTTCTTCTTCTCCCCTTTCGTAACTTAGGGCTTCACCTTCCATTTCTTTCAACACAACGAACCTTCGTTCGTTCGTTTTTCATCCTTCATTCACCATCAAGTCGACCTTTGCAACCTTCGCTCACCTTTCTTTTCCTTTTTCCTTTGCAGTTCCTGCGATGGCTCGAACAAAGACCACCGTGAATCCTCCTCCCTCGTCGCGACACCCTCCATCTCAAGCTCATAACCCACCGCGAGCACCTGGTGCTCCCTCTCGCCCCAACCCTGCTCAGGCTACTCCACCAGTCGCTGGAGGAGCCTCCATCGCCTCTCCAGACTACAAGAAGCTATACCCCTGGGCTACCTCAACTTTGCTGAAGGAGACTTCCTCAATAAACTCTGATGTGGCAGTGCTTCGATTGAAGAAAGGGGACGAGCCCAACCTTTCGTTCCACAAGGAGCACGATGACAAACTGACGGTGCTGCCTTGCCCCCCCGACGTGCCAGTCTGCGCAGATGACAAAGGGAACAACGGCGAGTTGTTCTGCTTTGTGTACACCACCTTATTCAAGAAGGTGAAACTTAGGTTCCCCCTTACCCGTTTCGAACGGGAACTACTAACCGAGCTTGACATCGCCGCCGCCCAGCTTCATCCCAACAGTTGGGCATTCGTGCGGGCGTTTCAAATTGTGTGCGCACATTTGGGATTACCGGCCTCAGTAGACGTGTTCCTTTTCCTGTTCGAGGCCAAGAACCCTGAAGATCGTCTTTGGGTGAGCCTGAACGGAATTGCTGGGAGGTCGATCCTCTCTATCTTCCAGCAATCTTACAAGGATTGGAAAGGAAAATTCGTTCAAGTGCGCCAGAATGATCGGGACACTTCGCTGCTCGACGGTTTTCCCTTGTACTGGGTAAACAAGGGAAATAAAGACTCCAAGGGAAGCTTTAGGAAGCCAAAAAGCCCCGACAACATGGGCGCTCTGGACAAGGACCTGTGCCTCTTCTGGAAGAGCGTGGCAGCCGCTAACATCACCTTTCTCACTTCTGCGATCATCTCCTTTGAGTTCTTCGAGGGCCAACTCGAGGCTCGCATAGGTTAGTGCTTACTTCAATATTCAAGTTTTTGGCCCTGTGTTGTATCTCTGTTATCCATTACTGGGCGTCCTGTTTGTTGAGCACTAGACTTGGTCTCTATTCCCTGCACCATTTGTTTGTCTTATTTGCACATTTACTCATCTGTTGGTCGTTCTGTCTTTGAGCTCACCTGTATACTTTGCACTTATGCAGATCGCTCGCCCGAGCCCACGGGTTGGCGTCGGGCTCCCAAACTGTGCCCAACTCAGTGGTGGAGATCGCCGCTGCTCAGGGCAGATCGCCCCCTCAAGGCCCAGCTCCAACAGAAGCCTTGCCCGCCCAACAACGTAAGAAACTCATCCTAAGGAAGCCAAAGAGGAAAACTCCTCAGGTGGTAAGTGACGAAGAAGAGGACGATGAGGCAACTGAGGATGGCCTCATCACCAAAAGGAGAAGGGTGGCACCTTCTTGACCACCTGCTCCACCTCCTCTTCCAACACCAACACCGCCTTCTCCACCAGCTCCAATTCCAACACCACCTTCTCCCCCAGCTGCAACTCCGCCAGTTCAAGCAGTACCTTTGGCGGCTGCATTTCCTGCAGTTGAGGCTACTGAGCCCAACTTCATGGAGAACCCTCCGAGCGCCTCCACGCCATTCATATCCGCTGGAGAGGGCCCTCCTTCAACTGCCTCAATCGCCGAAGCCGCGCCAGGGGGGGATGAAGGTGCTCACAACTCGCCAATCATCATCACTGAGTCCCCCTCGTCACCACCACGCCAAGAAGCTCCAACCCAACAACCAATCCAAGAGGGCGGTGGTGAGAGCCAGCACCAGGCTCCTTCAGCGCCTCCACCAACAGCGGTTGCAAACCTTCCTCTTGCAGCTAAAGGGATCTGGGAACCCTTCACATCCAAACTCAGGATGATGGCAGAGGACCTCCCCTCCATCATATCAAAAGTTGTGGAGAGCTCAAGCAAGAAACTTCAGGACGACATCTCCGTGCTCCAAGAGGAGAATCGCCTAATAAGGATCGAGGCGGAGAAGTTGTCTTGCAACCTTATGCTGGCAGAGATCGACCATTCAAGAGTGGAGGACGCCATGAGCACTGAGCTGAGGGTGGCGCGCAAGGAGGCCACTGATCTACGCCATAGGGTCCACCTCTTAGCTCAAGAGAAAATTGAGCTGGAGAGCAAACTGGTCCCCTACCGTCTCAAGGTGGATGACTTGGAGGCGTCGATCAAAGCAGATGCCGCCAAGGTAGAAAGCCTTGAGAAGAGGTCAGTAGATCGGGAGGTCCTCTTGGGAAAAGTTGAAAAAGAGAGAGATGACACCATGGCTAAGCTCGCCGAGGCCAAAAAGGAGAATGAAGGGATCGCCGCAGAGCTGGCCCAGGCGCAGGCGGAAAACAAGAAGGTTACTGAAGACCTCCTTCAAGCTCGTGAGACAACTGAAGAACTAAAGAAACGAGCTGATGAGTTGGAACAGCAGACCGAGGGGCTCAAAAAGCAAACTGAAGAGCTCGAGCTGAGCTCTGCCCAAATCCTCGCTGCTAGGTTTGACGCCGCCCTGGAGCAATTTGCCAGCCAGTACCCTGATTTGGATCTCTCCATGGTGTCGCTAAACAATGAAGTGGTGGATGGGAAGATCATTCCTTCTGAAGATTAGTCGTTTCCCTCCATCGCTTATTCCTCTGTTCTTTTCTTGCACAACTTACTTGTAATAAGTTTTCCCTCTTTGGTACATGTATTTTGAACTGATACCACTGTATTATGAAGTTTTCTGCTTCTTTATACAATTTCTCTGTCAACTTTATTTCTTCTTGTATAAACCGCTTAAACGAAATTGACTTAGCAATTCTGCGAGCGCAACTGTTTACTTAACTGCTTCAAACTATCAACTTTCGGACGATATCATTCCAATAACTTGTGAACTTTAAGGCAGTCGAGCTTCAGCGTAAAACTATTTGCTAAACAGCGCATTTTAACCCAACCGATAGTTTAAGGCATAGTTCACCTGATCTGCTCCATCGAAGCGGGCCTTAACTCTTGCCATTGCTTGAATTTTCTTCTGATCGCCAAAGAGTCTCGGCGATACCATCTTCCTCTTGCCTTCATAACTTGGCCATTGCTCCCTCATCTGGGGGGTAGAGGCGCCTTTCGGATCCTTCTCTACCTTCCCTGACTTTCAGAACAGCAAGCCGGATAGCCAAGTGTTCTCTTCGAACCTACCTTAGCTATCCTTTAAACTTCTTCCACCCTCCACACCGTACCTGAACTCGTTCAAGACGAGAAGGATTTTATCTTGCCTGAACTCGCTCGACGGCGAGAAGGTCTTTAACTCGCCTGAACTCGCTCATCGGCGAGAAGGTCTTTAACTCGCCTGAACTCGCTCATCAGCGAGAAGGTCTTTGCTCGTGCCTCTAGATTGCCCCAGGGGCTACATCTTCTCTCCCCTGGAAACACTGAGGACTTTTTACTAGTGCCTCTACATTGCCCCAGAGGCTACATCTTCTCTCCCCTGGAAGCACTGAGGACTTTTTACTCTTTCTCGCCTGCACTCGCTCGACGGCGAGGAGGTCTTTATCTCTTTCTCACCTCAGGACGCGCGAGGGCGTTGAGGTCTTTTAAACATTGTTGGTGCCTCCGATCGCCGAAAGACGATGAGGACTTTAAACTTTAACTGATGCCGCCAATCGCTGAAAAGCGATGAGGACTTAGAAACTTTTTAGAAAGCATGCGACATAACTTCAAAACTCGCCTTAAATCACATATAAGCGACAAGGTCTTTCTTCAAAACTTTCGAAAAAACAACAAGCATGCAATCTAAAACACTTCAAACTTTGAAAACTCTTCTTTATTGGGTGGCCTCATTAAAAACCCTCCTTAGGGAAAAAAGAGTGTCCCCTTCAAACTGTTTTAACAGAAAGCTTGCAAACTCTTCGTGTTTGTTTTTACTTACAAATATTTTAACTATAATATAACTTAAGGTGTGTGGCGTTCCAGGTGCGAGGAATCGCCCCTCCCTCCAACGTTTCTAAGCGGTAGGCGCCGTTCCCGAGCGCCTCGGTTATCCTGAACGGTCCCGTCCACTTAGGCGACAGCTTGTTCTCCATCTCGTACTGGTGGGCCTTCCTCATCACCAGGTTGCCTTCTTTGAACTGCCTTGGCATCACCCTCGAGTTATACCTTCGTTCAATCCTTCTTTTCACTGCCTCAGCCTTCACTCTTGCCTCCTCCCTGACCTCATCCAGCAAATCCAGATTCAGCCTTCTTTCCTCATTCGAGTCTTCCGCTAAAAAGTTCTGGAATCTCGGCGAGCTCTCCTGGATTTCCACTGGAATCATTGCGTCGCATCCATAGACCAGGCTAAACGGGGTCTCATGGGTTCCTGACTGCTCGGTGGTGTGGTACGCCCAAACTATACGGGGTACCTCCTCAACCCAACTTCCTTTGGCTTTCTCTAGCCTTCTCTTCAAACCTCTCAGCAATACCCGAGTGGCTGACTCTACTTGGCCATTCGTCTGAGGGTGCTCGACGGATGCAAATACTTGTAGAATTCCCACCCCTTCGCACAGCTTCTTCAACAGGTGACTTGCAAACTGAGTTCCGTTATCTGACACCAGGCGCTTGGGCACACCAAATCGGCACACGATGTTCTTCCACACAAAGCTCTCGTCTTGTGCGCGGTGATCTGGGCCACTGGTTCTGCTTCGATCCACTTGGTAAAATATTCAATTGCCACCACCAAGTACTTCATCTGCCTGATCGCCAATGGAAAAGGTCCCAGAATATCGATTCCCCATGTATGAAACGGCCAAGGACTGTAAATCGACTTCATCTCCTCGGGAGGCGCCTTGTGCCAATCGGCGTGCTGCTGACATTGCTTGCAATACTGTGCATACTTCTTGCAGTCTTCTCTCATTGTAGGCCAATAGTAACCTGCACGGAGGGTTCTTGCGGCCAGAGCTCGACCCCCGACGTGGCTTCCACATATCCCTTCATGGAGCTCGGCCATGATTCTTGTACATTTCTCTCCGTGCACACATTCCAGGAGTGGGTGTGTTAACCCAAACCTATACAACTCGCCATCAATCATCGTGAACTTGCTGGAGTTCTTCTTTATCTTCCTGGCCTCCGTCGGATCCAGCGGGAGAAGGCCGTCCGCCAGGCATCGCTTGTACTGTGTTACCCAGGTGTCTGGCTCATGGATAGTACAGACCTGCGTCATGTTCACCTTCTCTCCCCGACATGTTCTTATTCTTCGGCGATCTCAAGGTCTCCTGAGCCAAAGACCTGTGACTCCTCGCCGCTTTCTCCGTCGATTTGCTTATCTGAAGAACCAGGTGATCTGCCACAAATGCTCTGGGTGTCTTCAGAGTTTCTTGGATCACCGTCCTCTGCCTACCCCCCTTGCCTGAACTGGCGAGCTTGGCTAGCAAGTCAGCTCGGGCATTCTGCTCTCTGGGCACATGCACCACTTCAAAGGAGACAAAGGAACTCTTCAACTCCTGTACATACTCCAGGTAAGCCGCCATTTGTGGATCCTTGGCCTGGAACTCACCGGTTACTTGCCCCGTGACTAACAGCGAGTCACTCTTAGCCATTAGCACCCTAGCTCCCATTTCCTTGGCCAGCAAGATTCCGGCGATCAGTGCTTCATACTCTGCTTGGTTGTTGCTGGCTTTGAAGGCAAACCTCAGGGACTGTTCAATTAGCACGCCGTTGGGCCCTTCCAAGATGACTCCAGCACCGCTGCCCTGCTGGTTCGACGATCCATCCACCGAAAACACCCAACGAAAATCATCCCCCTCAACTCGTGTCGCTTCCGACGAGAGTTCGACCACGAAATATGTGAAAATCTGCAAAAATCTGCCCCTTGATCGGACCTCGGGGCTCATACTTGATATCGAACTCCGACAGCTCCACCGCCCACTTCACCATCCTCCCAGCTACATCGGGCTTCTTCAGAACCTTCTGGATGGGCAAGTCGGTCATCACCAGTATTGTGAAGCTGTGGAAATAGTGGCGTAACCTTCTCGCCGAAAAAACCACTGCCAGCGCAGCTTTCTCCAAGGCCTGATATCTCACTTCGGGGCCCTGCAGCACCTTACTGACAAAATAAATAAGCTTTTGGGCCTGATCTTGGTCTTGGGCGAGCACCGCACTCACCGCCCTCTCAGTCACAGCAAAATACAACCTGAGAGGGGTCCCCACCAGCGGTTTGCACAAAACCGGTGGGCTCGCCAAATACTCTTTAAGCTTGACGAAGGCCTCTTCACACTCCTTCGTCCAGGCGAACTTGTTGTTTCGCCTTAAACACTGAAAATATGGATGGCCCTTCTCCCCGCTGGCTGACACGAAACGAGACAGGGCGGCCATCCGACCTGTAAGTTGCTGCACTTCCTTCACGGTAGCCGAGCTCCTCATCACCAAGATGGCAGCACACTTATCAGGATTGGCTTCTATTCCTCTTTCAGTCAAGAGAGATCCCAAGAACTTTCCCGCCTCCACGCCAAAGATGCACTTCTCGGGATTCAGCTTTAACCTGAACTTGGCGATCGTAGTGAACAACTCTTCCAAGTCTGCAACATGCTTGCTCTTCTCCGGCGAGGTCACGACCATGTCATCCACGTATGCTTGCACATTTCTTCCCAGCATTGGTGCAAATACCCGATCCATCAACCTCTGGTACGTGGCCCCTGCGTTCTTCAGCCCAAAAGGCATCACCTTGTAGCAGTAGCACGATCTCTCGGTCATGAAGGCGGTCTTCTCTTCATCCATGGGATGCATCTTTATCTGGTTGTACCCCGAGAAGGCATCCAGAAAACTCAACAACTTACACCCTGCAGCACTGTCAACCAGGGCGTCTATGCTTGGCAAAGGATACGAATCTTTTCGGCAAGCCTTGTTCAGATCAGTGAAATCAACGCACATGCGCCACTTGCCATTGCTCTTCTTCACCAGCACGACATTGGCTAGCCACTCAGGGTACTGGACCTCCCTGATATGGCCTGCAGTGAGGAGCTTCTGGGTTTCATCCCTGATCGCCTGCCTCCTCTCCTCGTTGAATTTCCTTCTTCTCTGTCGCACTGGTCTGACCTGGTTGTCCATTGCTAGATGATGGCACAAGAAGTCGGGGTCAATTCCCAGCATGTCTGAAGCAGACCATGCGAAAGCATCCAGATGCCGCTCTATCACCTTGACAATCTGGTCTTGGAGCTCAGCCTCCAAGGATCTTTCCAACTTGAAGACCTTTCCCCCGATCTCCCTTTCGAGCCATTCCTCGACGGGTTTTGGTCTAGCTTCCCTGGCCATCACCGCCCTGGCGATTCCCTGCTCCCTCGCTTCCTCAGGGCGATTCCTCGCCTCTTCTTCCCGCTCGGCGTTCTCTCCCTCAGCCGCAGCATCCATCATGGCGACGTCTCCACCGGCGGCCACCTCCATCGCTGCACCACCAACCCGCCACTCTGTTGGCTTGGGCTTCACGCCGGGAGGCGGCGCCGTTGTGATGTAACTCACTGACCTCTTGTTCTTCAGGCTATTCTCGTAGCACTTCTTCGCTTCTTTCTGGTCAGATTTGATGGTGATCACCACCCCTTCCATCGATGGCAACTTCACCTTCATGTGCCTGGTCGAAGGCACAACTCCTATTTTGTTGAGTGTTGGTCTTCCCAACAGAATGTTATATGCTGAGGGAGCGTTCACGACGAGGTACTTGATTTTCTCCGTTCTTGAGTCCGCCTCATCCGTGAAGGTAGTTCTCAACTCTATATACCCCCTGACCTCCACCTGATCGCCAGCAAAACCATACAAACACCCTCCATAGGGCCTCAGCTGGTCAAGGGGCAACTACAACTGTGTGAAAGTCGGCCAGAACATCACATCTGCCGAGCTTCCTTGGTCCACCAATACTCTGTGGACCTTCCTTCCCGCCGTAACAAGCGAGATGACTATTGGATCGTTGTCATGAGGCACAACGTCGCTGAGATCTTCCCTTGTGAACGTGATGTCCACGTCTGGTGAGTGGTCCTCGAACATGTCCACCGTCATCACAGACCTCGCATACTTCTTCCTCTGTGACGCGGTGCATCCCCGACCCGAGAAACCTCCTGCAATGGTGTGGATTTCCCCGTGGGTAGGCATCTCGTGCTGCTGAGCCTCACCACCTGCTGGCTGGGAGCTCGACGCACCCCCCGTCCTTCTATCCAGCAAGTAATCGTTTAGGAACCCGCTATTGACCAGGTCGTCGAGCTGGTATCCTAAAGCCAAACATGAGTCCACGGTGTGGCCAAAGCCCTAGTGGAATTTGCACCAGGCGTCTGGCTTTGGTCCCAACACCTTGTCACCCACCTTCTCGGGCGCCTTCAGCCTGGCTGCTATATTGGGAATGGCGATCAGGTCCGCCAATCCCATCACAAACTTATGCTTTGGTGGGCGATTGTACTCCCGACGTGCTAGTTGAGGGCGCCCTGGGCCCCTGCCCTTGTTCTTCCTTGGATCATAAGGATGGCGAGCCCTCTGATCCCTCTTGGCCGCCGCTGTCTCCAGCACCCTCTGTGGCTGGATCCTGGTCTGGGCACGTGGCCTAACGGGGGCCACGCTTCCTCTCTTCTCGGCGACCTCACTTTCATCGGCGATGTGGGCCACCGCAAGTCGCCTAACCTCAGCAAATGTGGCGGGGTGAGCCATAATCAACACCTCTCAGAAGGGTCCCGGCAGCACGCCCTTCTTGAATGCGTAGACCAACATCTCTTCGTCCTTGGGCGGCGAGCGGACCATCTGCGCCCCAAAACGATTCAAGTAGTCCCTGAGGGACTCCCCTTGGTATTGTCTTATGTCGAACAGATCATAAGACACCCTAGGCGGCGCCTTGTTCTCTATGTACTGCTCGACGAAGATCTTCGAAAACTGTTTGAAATTGGTTATGTGACCTGTAGGCAAGCTCACAAACCACTCCAGCGCCGTCCCCTGGAGTGTGCTCACAAACATCTTGCAATACACAGCATCCGATCCTCTTGACAGCATCATCTGCGTGTGAAACGTGGTGAGATGTGCCTCAGGATCCTCCACGCCGGTAAAAACAGCTTTCACGGGTACTACACTCGCAGGGATAGGCGTGTCCGTAATCGCCTGAGCGAAAGGCATGGGGAAAATGCGAGGCGGCGTTGACGGCGCGACCTCTTCAGTGACTGGGCGCCCCCGCTGCTCCTGGAGAGCTTGGCGCAATTCCTCAGTAACTCTGCTAAGTTCTTCATTCCTGGCCTGAGAGGCGACCAGGTCCTCGTGCATTTTTGCCTGCTCTATGCGCGAGGCTTCCACATTCGCCTGCAGTGAACGCATGATTTCCACCATTTGCGCCATAGTCATGGCGCCTTCAGCAGCAACGGGCGCAACTGGACTGGAACGGTTGCTTCTCATCTTTCTCATGAAAACTTGACAGATCACAAAGAGCGATGAACAACACCTTCTTCAGCGACGATCGATTCAGCGATCAATCGGTTAGAGCTTCGCAAAACTCTGAAGAACTTCAAGAACACAACCTCAACAGCAAACCTTCGCAGAAACTCACGACTCCACCACAAGCCACTGCTTCTTCCACGAAAATCCAAACGAGCGGCGAAACTTAGATCTCACCGATTAAAACTTGCGTAAGCAGCGAAAAACCTCACCTCACCGAACAAGAACTTAAACGAACGGTGGAAAACACGAAACTACCTAACAAAGCTTAGATGAACGGCGAAAAATGGTTGCACCAGCACACAACCACACAGAAACTGCAGAAACTTCCAAGAACTCACGCTGTGGATGGGAAACAGGTTTTACACGGCCCCACGGTGGGCGCCTGATGATCCTGCCTGTTGACCGGGACGCAAGAACCTTGCCTCGTCAAAGCTGGATCGACTTCTGCGCCGTGTTAGCCTCCGTCCTTCGCCGTGATCCACCTCAAGAACCTGCAAAAGACAGAACGGCGTCGCTGCGGCCGATCACGCTCCGACGCCCAAGTCAGCGACTAAACCACCAATTACTAAGAGAAAACTCAAGAACTCTAAGGAACCGTGCAAAATTCTCTCTCAGCGTACTCAAAACTCGCAAGCGTAAAGAAGTAATCTAAACGTGCGTACCTCAGAAGTTCGTTAGAATCTCTTATATACCTGTGCATTTTCTCTCTCCAGACAGTTACACATCTGGACACGTGGCTTGCATCCAGCTGTACACGTGTCACCATCTGGAGCATCCTTGACTTGGGCGCCACTTCTTACTCTTCAGGTTTTTGGCTAAGTTACTTATGCATGACACAACTCAGTGCATAGTTGCCTTGGAGCGTGATCTCTTCTGGGTGGCGAGTTCGGGTGCCTTCGTACACACCTTCCCTGTGGTCTTGCCGGCCGCCTTCATGATCTACTTTACTTGCCTCACCGTGTATGTTCAAGTAAGCTGTCTCCCGAGCTCATCCTCTGGCCAGCTGGGAAATGACTATCTGACTTCATCTTCGGCGATGTCCTTGTTTCGGCGATCTCTAATCACTTGGTCGCCTGGGTTCACATCCGGCGACTTCATCTCAAACCCGGTGACCGCCGGTTTAGGCATGCTAGAGATCGGAGCACGCCAACTTAACAACTGGCGACTACGCGAGCCTCCCGACTTCCTTCCCTTCTGCCAGCCAGGTGTCCCGTTTAACACGCCTATATAATAGCTCGACGCCACGTCATCACTTCCGACTACCAGGGCGGTACAATACCAAAATGAGTAAAAACGTGGGTGTGTACCTTTCACGACGCGGAGTGCACTTTTATCTTGGTCGCGCCTCTCTCAGATGGTGACACGTGGAGGCATGCAACTCACATCTAACCGTACACGTGCCACTACCTGAAGGGCTGTAGGGCATCTCTTTGTGCGCCTAAGTTATTCCCTTGCGGAGTAACTTAGCGCGTTTCTTCCATCTAGGTGAATCGCACACTCCCAGGAGAACGCCAGGTGTGGCTGGACTAGGCACACTCACCAAGCATTGCTCTCTGCATAAACGATTTCTAACTCCCTCAGGTTTCTAATGCATAAGAGAGTAACCAATCACTGACCGGTTTACTAACTCCCTCAGGCCACTCTCGTGCACGATTCTACCGGCGACCAGCTCCTCTTTCTCTGAGATATGATCATGCGAGGTCCATGCGTAACGCTCTCGCTGGGAATCTCAGTCCCAGTTTAACTGCGTGTAACACGAAACCCCGATGACCATGCACCCGATGACTGATCGGTGCTCTATTGCTTCTCGCGTTCTCCCCCAGGTGTTTATCTTGGAACTGATCTGTCGGTGGCCACTCGGTTACTACCCACCGATCACCGTTCTGGGTGATCTCCTCTCTGATTTCTCTGCCACCTAATCCACGTGTCACCCTACGAGTGGTCCACGTGGTTATATGCTGCTGACGTCATCGACTACCGATGACCAACCGGATCAGGTTCCTACTAAGGGTTTGCACAAAACCGGCGGGCTCGCCAAGTACTCTTTAAGCTTCACGAAGGCTTCTTCACACTCCTTCGACCAGACAAACTTGTTGTTCTGCCTTAAACATTGGAAGTACGGATGGCCTTTCTCTCCGCTAGCTGATACGAAACGAGACAGGGCGGCCATCCGACCTGTAAGTTGCTGCACCTCCTTCACGGTAGCCAAGCTCCTCATCGCCAAAATGGCAGCACACTTATCAGGATTTGCCTCTATTCCTCTTTCAGTTAAGAGGAATCCCAAGAACTTCCCTGCCTCCACGCCAAAAATGCACTTCTCGGGGTTTAACTTTAACCTGAACTTGGCGATCGTGGTGAACAACTCCTCCAGATCCGAGAGGTGCTTGCTCTTCTCTAACGAGGTCACGACCATATCATCTACGTACGCTTGCACATTCCTTCCCAACATCGGTGCAAGTACCTTATCCATCAGCCTTTGGTACGTGGCCCCCGCATTCTTCAGCCCAAAGGGCATCACCTTGTAACAGTAGCACGACCTTTCAGTCATGAAGGCAGTTTTCTCTTCATCCATAGGATGCATCTTTATCTAATTATACCCTGAGAAGGCGTCCAGAAAGCTCAGCAACTTGCACCCTGCTGCACTGTCGACCAGGGCATTTATGCTTGGCAAAGGGTACGAATCCTTTGGGCAAGCCTTGTTCAGGTCAGTGAAGTCGACACACATGCGCCACTTCCCATTGCTTTTCTTCACCAGCACGACATTAGCCAACCACTCAGGGTACTGGACTTCCCTGATATGGCCTGCGGCGAGGAGCTTCTGTGTTTCATCCCTGATCGTCTGCCTCCTCTCCTCGTTGAATTTACTTCTTCTCTGCCGCACTGGTCTAACTTGTGTGTCCATTGCCAAATGGTGACACAAGAAATCGGGGTCAATTCCCGGCATGTCTGAAGCAGACCATGCAAAAGCATCCAGATGCCGTTCTATCACCTTGGCGATCTGGTCTTGGAGCTCAGCCTCCAAAGATCTTCCCAGCTTGAAGACCTTTCCCCCGATCTCCCTTTCGAGCCACTCCTCGACGGGTTTGGGTCTGGCTTCCCTGGCGATCACCGCCCTGGCGATTCCCAATTCCCTCGCTTCCTCTGGGCGGTTCCTCGCCTCTTCCTCCCGTCCCCCGCTCTCTCCCTCAACCTCAGCATCCAGCATGGTGACATCGCCTCCGGCGGCTACCTCCATCGCCGCATCAACAACTCGCCATTCTGTTGGTTTGGGCTTCACACCAGGAGGCAGCGTCGTGGTGATGTAACTTACTGACCTCCTATTCTTGAGGCTATTCTCATAGCATTTCTTCGCCTCCTTCTGGTCAGATCTGATGGTGATCACCACCCCCTCCATTGACGGTAACTTAACCTTCATGTGCCTAGTTGAGGGCACAACTCCTATTCTGTTGAGGGTTGGTCTCCCCAACAGAATGTTATAGGCTGAGGGGGCATTCACGACGAGGTACTTGATTTTCTCCGTCCTCGAGGCCACCTCATTCGTGAACGTTGTTCTTAGCTCGATGTACCCCCTGACCTCCACCTGATCACCAGCGAAACCATACAAACACCCTCCATAGGGCCTTAGCTGGTCAACGGGTAGTTGCAACTGTGTGAAAGTCGGCCAGAACATTACATATGTCGAGCTTCCTTGGTCCACTAGCACCCGGTGGACTTTCCTTCCCGCTGTGACGAGCGAGATTACTATGGGATCGTTGTCGTGAGGCACAACGTCCCTGAGATCTTCTTTTGTGAACGTGATGTCCACATCTGGCGAGTGGTCCTCGAACATGTCTACCGTCATCACAGACCTTGCGTATTTCTTCCTCTATGATGCAGTGCATCCGCCACCCGAGAAACCTCCAGCGATGGTGTGGATCTCGCCATGAGTTGGCATCTCATGCTGCTGACCCTCACCACTCGCTGGCTGGGAGCTCGACGCGCCCCCCGTCCTCCTGTCCAGCAGGTAATCATTCAAGAAACCGCTCTTGACCAGGTCGTCGAACTGGTATCCCAGGGCGAAACACTAATCAACGGTGTGACCAAAACTCTAGTGGAACTCACACCAGGCGTCTGGTTTTGGTCCTAACACCTTGTCGCCCACTTTCTCAGGCGCCTTAAGCCTGGCTGCTATGTTGGGAATGGCGATCAGATCCGCCAACCCCATGACAAACTTGTGCTTTGGTGGGCGATTGTACTCCCTGGGGCGTCCTGGGCCCCTTCCCTTGTTCTTCCTCGGATCATAAGGATGGCGAGTCCTTTGATCCTTCTTGGCCGCCATCGTCTCCAGCACCCTCTGCGGCTGGATTCTAGTCTGGGCACGCGGCCTAGTAGGGGCCACGCTTCCTCTCTTCTCGGCGACCTCACTCTCGTCGGCGATGTGGGCCACCGCAAGTCGCCTAACTTCAGCAAACGTGGCGGGGTGAGCCCTAATCAGCGCCTCACAGAAAGGTCCCGGCAGCACGCCCTTTTTGAAGGCGTAAACCAGCATCTCCTCGTCTTTGGCAGGCGAGCGGACCATCTGTGCTCCAAAGCGATTCAAGTAGTCCCTGAGGGACTCTCCCTGGTACTGCCTTATGTCGAACAGGTCATAAGACACCCTAGGCGGCGCCTTGTTCACAATGTACTGCTCGACGAAAAGCTTCGAAAACTGCTGGAAATTGGTTATGTGACCTGTAGGCAAGCTCACGAACCATTCCAGCGTTGTTCCCTGGATCGTGCTCACAAACATCTTGCAATATACAGCATCCGAGCCCCCTGACAGCATCATCTGCGTGTGGAACGTGGTGAGATGTGCCTCAGGGTCCTCCACGCCAGTGAAAGAAGCCTTCACAGGGACCACGCTCGCAGGGATAGGCGTGTCTGTGATCGCCTGAGCAAACGGCATAGGGAAAATGCGAGGTGGCGACGACAGCGCGACCTCTTCAGCAACTGGGCGTCCTCTCTGCTCCTGAAGAGCTTGACGCAACTCCTCAGTCACTTTGCTGAGCTCTTCATTCTTGGCCTGAGAGGCGACCAGGTCTTCATGCATCTTCGCTTGCTCTATGCGCGAGGCCTCCACATTCGCCTGCAGTGCACGCATGATCTCCATCATCTGCGCCATGATCGCCTTTTGTAGCAACTGGCACAACGGGACTTGAACGGTTGCTTCTCATCTTTCTCATGAAAACTCAGCAGACCAAACTTCAACGAACGAAACCTTCTCCAGTAAACGATCGATCCAGCAATCAGTCGGTCAGAAACTCCCAAACTCCCAAGAACTTCCAAAAACACAACCACAACAGCACGCCGATAGATTCGGACGTCGGAACCTTCACAGAAACTTGCAACTTCACCACAGAACTACCGCTCCTCCAACAAAACTCCCGATTCACCAACCAGGAACGCGAACGAACGGTAAAACTTCGAACCAACCGATTGGAAACCGCGCAAACAGCAAGAAACTTCAAGAGAAACGATCGAAAGCTCGAACAAACGGTGGAAACTTCAAACTCCCGATTAAAACCCAAACGAACGGCAGAAAACTCGAATTCACCGAAGAAAAACTCGAACGAACGGCAGAAAACTCGAAATCACCGAACAAAAGCTCGAACGAACGGTGAAAAATGGTTGCACCAGGACACAACCACACAGAAGCTACAGAAACTTCAAGAACTCACGCTGTGGATGGGGAGAGGTTTTACACGGCCCCACGGTGGGCGCTTGATGATCCTGCCGGTTGACCAGAACGCAAGAGCCTCGCCCCGTCAAAGGTATTCTTCCTCTGGATCGGCTTTGCACCACGCTAGCTTCTGTCCTTCACACCTCAATTCACCTCAAGAACCTGGAAAAGACAGAGTGGCGTCGCTGCGGCCGATCGCGCTCCGACGCTCAAGTCAGTGACTGAACCACCAAAACTCTAAGAGAGAAAACTAAGAACTCAAGGAACCGTGCAAAAACTCTCTCAGTCACTCAAGTATTCTCCAAGCGTAAAGAAGTGTTCTAAACGCGCGTCCCTCAGAAGTTCGTTAGAATCTCTTATATACCTGTGCACTTTCTCTCTCCTGACGGTTACACATCTGAACACGTGGCTCGCATCCATCTGTACACGTGTCACCATCTGGAGCGTCCTCTGCTTGAGCGTCACTTCTTACTCTTCAGGCTGTTCGACTAAGTTACCCATGCAAGGAGTAACTCGGTGTATAGCTTGGAGCGCGATCTCTTCTGTGTGGCGAGTACGGGGTGTCACCATGCACACCTTCTCTGTGGTCTCGCCGGCCGCCATCATGATCTGCTTCACTTGCTTCACCGTGCATGTCCTGGTAAGCTGTTCCCTGGCCTCAACCTCTGGCTAGCTAGGGAATGATCATCTGATAACTTCATCCTTCGCACTCGTGCCCTTTGAAAGCCTTGAACAAGCTTTCCTGATCTTTCGGCGATGTCCTCCTCTCAGCGATCTCTGATCACTTGGTCGCCTGGGTTTGCATCCGGCGACTACGACACAAACCTGGTGACCGCCGGTTTAGATATGCTAGAGATCGGAGCACGCCAACTTAACGATTGGCGACTACGCGAGCTCCCCGACTTCCTTCCCTTCTGTCAGCCAGGTGTTCCGTTCAACACGCCTATATTATCGCTTTCTGCTACGTCATCACTTCCGACTACCTGGGCGGTACATATAGTAATAATAAAAAAATGCAGATGCACAAGCGCTTTAGCACCTGTGTTTTCGCTAGTAATAACTATATTGATATTAGTGATAATATTAATATTTTTATTAATATTAATATTAATAATTTAATAATATAAATGATATTAATAATAATAATAATAATAAGTATAATAAAAATCATAATATGACAAAAGAATTGGTTTAGTGTAGTGGTTAAAGCTTCTTTGGTAACCTTTTTTTCTATCTTTTCTTAATACTTCGAATACTGAATAGCGGAAACACATGTGTATCCACATTTTCCTCTTCTAGTCAATTTTAATAATGATAGAAATATAATATATATACAAAAATAATTTTGGATAAGTAAAAATTGAAAAACAAAAAATAACATGTAAAAGAAATACGATGAATTGATTAATCAACCTTTTTTTTCCTATGGTTTGAGTTTCTCTTCTTCTTCAAGTTTTTTCTTTTCTTCCATTGCTGGTATTAGGATTGGAGAGTGCGATGATATTCACGTTAAGGTTAGGATTCACTTGATGGTAGATAAAAACAATGACGATTTTACCAAAGAATAATGTTGTTTGAATGGAGTGGAGAGAGTCATTGAAAATGAAAGTTATTTTATTTAATACGTGAGATTTGGTGTGGGAGCTGAGTGAACGTGAGAGTATTTTTTTTTTCTTTTTAAATTAAGAATTGGGAAATTGATGGAAGAGTGAGAAGTTAGTTTGCGTAGTATAAAAACCGTCTCATAAACCTAGGCCTATAAATAAATAAAAAAATGAAAAAGAGATAAAAAAATTTAATATTCATTTGTAATAGATTCAGTTAGACACTAAAAAAATGAATAGTGATCAAGGCAAATACCTAAAAATTTGGTTAAAGTAGAAGGTATTATAACTATCTTAAAGGAAGAAATTATAAAAGAGTAACAAAATACTCAACATTAATTTTATCACGTCTTCCCTTTTTCTTTTCCCTCATTCTTAAGTATTTCGTATGATTATGATAGTTATAGAACAGTAACAAAATAGGCAAGCTCAATTTTATCACGCCTTTCCTTTTTCTTAATTAGAATGAATTTAAACATCTTAAAGGATGAAATTATACAACAGTAACAAAATAAGCAACTTCAATTTTATCACGTCATCCCTTTTTTATCCTTTTCCTTCTACTTAACCAATATTATTAAAAAATAAAAATGTACTTTCTATAAATGAGAAGACGAACATCTTCTTCCTCACTCCAAAGTTCCTTTCCTCTGAATCAAATTGCATCCATGAACGGCTCTCGCTCTCGTTCCCGCCCCGAGTATATCCCGGGCCACATTCCGGACCCTTCCTACGTCCGCATTTTGGACACCACCCTCCGCGACGGCGAGCAGGCCCCCGGCGCCGCCATGACGGCCGAGCAGAAGCTGCGGATAGCGCGGCAGCTGGCGAAGCTGGGGGTGGACGTGATCGAGGCAGGGTTCCCTTGTGCATCACAGGAGGACTTCAATGGCGTGAAGATGATAGCGCAGGAAGTTGGGAGGAAGTGCGAGGATGATGGGTACGTTCCGGTGATTGTTGCGATGTGCAGGTGCAATGAGAAGGACATTAGGACTGCATGGGAGGCTGTGAAGGAGGCGAAGAGGCCGAGGCTTTTGCCCTTCATCGCCACCAGCCCCATTCACATGGAGTACAAGCTTCGAAAGACCAAAGAAGAGGTTCTTCAAATAGCTCGCACCATGGTCGCTTTCGCTCGCAGTTTGGGTTGTCCTGACATCCAATTCGGTGCTGAGGATGCAGCCAGGTTCCTCTCTTCTCTTTCCTCTTACATGCATTTATCATCAAACTTCTTTCTATAACACAACCCAAGCTTCTTCAATATGGTACAATTTCACTTTGAATTTCTGGAAATTGACAGATTTTTTTAATTCTAAAATTGGATAAATAGTATACACTCAATATGATTTAATTTCACATAAATCCTCGATGTCATACACGAATTTCCTAAATTTCTCATAACTCATACATCACATAATAGTTTAGAGCAAATTGAAACGAAAAAATGTTATATGAAAAAATCATATAAGTAAATACAAATTTAGTTAGAATTGCTGAGAAAAAAAAATTAGTTAGAAAATATTGATATAAAAATAAATTTATATAGAAATCGTATGTTAAAGTCACCATTTTAAATTCACATTCGTACATGTAGGTTTTTTAAAAATTAATTTCCTATAATTAAAATCTTTTTATAATATATTTAAAAAAAAGGAAATTTTGTATATATATATATATTAATTATAAAAATACTTTAAATATAACTTTAGTTTAATATATTTAAATTATTTTAAATTCTTAATAACAATTAATTATATAATACTTTCATAATATAAAACAAACTAAATAAACTATTTAAAAAATATATCAAACTAAATCAAGATAGGATAACAAATTAAATTAGTAAAATCCTAAATCCAAGATACTAGAAGTAAACCAAAAATTTTAACTGAAAAACTAAGAATGTTAACCGAAAACTAATAATTAAATGTTTAAAAAAAGTTATATTAAAAAAATAAAGTCTGATATTAATACACACAAACATCATGATAACCTATTAGTTTAAACAATTTACGTAATTATTTTAACCTAAAGACGAGTGAATTATCTATGATCTTGTCTTATATGAGATCTTCTTTGTTGTCTTCAATAGACATCTCGATAGAGGTGGACTATTGTATCCCAATGCATGATACAAACATGCCAACAGAGTTTACTCCCAACTAAAGTTTGACATATTATTCAAGTCACCTAATAACAATAAATACATCAGATGAAGCCGACTCCCTAATGTGTCTGACATTAATATACTTCTAATAAAATGGATGAACAACTTCTAAATAAGTCAAACAAATGCTCTTACGATAGGAATGAAAGTCACAATATCGATAATAGTAGAAGGTATATACTTGTACTATTTTTCTACTTTCTATAAGACAATTTCTTGAATTTAATTCACAATTTTTTTAATATGTTAATTGAAACTAAGTTTAGTAATTTATACGCATATAATTATAACTAATTACTCAAAATAAATACAAATAAGAAATTTCTAAATATTAAACCATTTTTCATAACATTTTTTAAACTCTGGAGTATTACTTTCCTTCCTTAGTTAAATAATTATAGGTTTTAGCTTTAAGTATTATGGTTTTAAGATTTATCTGTTCATCATTTTGGATCGATATGTAATTTTTAGTTTAAGATTTTCAGCTAAGATTTTCGGTTAAAATTTCGAGTTAAAGTTTCCAAAAGTTACTGAAAATATCAGTTAACATTATGAGCTTTAACCTTTTGATTAAAGTTTTCCATTTATTTTTATCGTCTTAAATTTAGAGTTTTGTCAAATTTAGTTTGGTCATTTTTTTTAAATAGTTTAATTATATTATTTATATTATAAAAGTATTATATAATGAATTTTATTAAGAATTTAAAATAATTTAAATATATTAAAAGAAACTTATATTTAAAATATATATATATATAATTCTCTGCATTCTTTAATTATATTATAAAAAAAATTAAATATAAGAAATTAATTTCTAAAGTACATACAATGCATATACGAATTAAAATCTTAAATTTAATATACGATTTCTATATAAGTTTATTTTTATAAAATTGTATTTGAAATTTTTAATTTTTTTAATTAAATTCGCATTTTACGCATACCATTTTTTTATACCATTTTTTTTTCTGTTTACACTAAACTGGTATATGATGTATATGATTTTTTTTATGAAACTGGTATATGATGTATATTAAAAAAGGGAAGTTATTTAGTGGATGTTAATATAATCTTATTAATTGATTTAACTAACGGTGAATTTTTAACATTTTTTAAGTTCTAAAGGTTATTTTAAAATTTCAGCAAAATAATGGAGGTTTTATAATCTTCATTAAATTTCAAAATGTTTATTTTAAAAACTCAGCAAAATAACAGAGGTTGTTTTAACCTTCCTTAAATTCCAAATGTTTATTTTAAAACTTCAGCAAAATAATGGAGGTTTTTTAACCTTTGTTAAGTTCGAAAGGTTTATTCTAAAACATCAGCAAAATAATAGAGGTTTTTTAACCTTCGTTAAGTTCCAAAGGTTTATTCTAAAACCTCAGCAAAATAATGGAGACTTTTTTTAACATTCGTTAAATTCCAAAGGTTTATTCTAAAACCTCAGCAAAATAACAAAAGTTTTTTTTAAACTTCGTTAAGTTCCAAAGGTTTATTTTATAACCTCAACAAATGAACGAAAGTCTTTTAACCTTTGTTAAGTTTCAAAGATTTATTATAAAATCTCAACAAAATAATGGAGGTTTTTTCAATCTTATTCCAAAGATCTACTGTAGAACCTCAATAAAACACTCTAGATTTTTCAAACTTCAATAAATAAATATAATTAAATCTATTTATAAATAAATAATTAAAAACTATATAGTTTTAATTTATTTTATAACTAAATTTTCTAAAATTTGGAAAGTGTAACTTTACACTACAAATAAGTTTTCTAAAATTTCAAAAAATTAAAAACTTAGCAAAATAACCTTGAATAATAAGTATTTCAACAACTAATCTTTAATAATAAGTTTTTCAACAACTAATCTTGGATAATAAGTATTTCAACAACTAATTTTGGATAATAAGTATTTCAACAACTAATCTTGAATATTTCTTATGACTGATGGTAGTTGGTTTTATAATTCCTATTTTTTTTTGTTACGAGCTCATACTTCAAAAAACTTGACTTATTTTGTTTTAGCTTTTGATGTACGTATATTTTATGTGCAATTTTAGTTGTAATAAAACTTGAGGTGGGTGGCGTTCCACGTGCGGGGGATCGCCCCTCCCTCCAGCGTCTCCAAGCGGTAGGCGCCATTCCCGAGTGCTTCGGTTATTCTGAATGGACCTGTCCACTTGGGCGACAATTTGTTTTCCATCTCGTATTGATGGGCCTTCCTCATCACCAGATCGCCATCTCTGAACTGCCTCGACTTTATCTTGGAGTTGTACTTGCGCTCGACCCTTCTCTTTACTGCTTCGGCCTTCACCCGCGCTTCCTCCCTGACCTCATCCAGCAAATCCAAGTTCATCCTCCTCTCTTCGTTCGAGTCTTCTGACACGAAGTTCAGAAACCTCGGCGAGCTCTCTTGGATTTCAACTGGGATCATCGCGTCGCACCCGTACACCAAGCTAAACGGGGTTTCGTGGGTTCCCGATTGCTCAGTAGTATGGTATGCTCACACTATGCGGGGAACCTCTTCAGCCCAAGACCCCTTGGCCTTTTCCAACCTCCTCTTCAATCCTCTGAGCAGAACCCGATTAGCGGACTCCACTTGCCCATTCGTTTGCGGGTGTTCCACAGATGCAAACACTTGTTGTGTCCCGATGTCCTCGCAAAGTTTCTTCAACAGGTGGCTTGCGAACTGGGTCCCATTGTCTGAAACTAGACGCTTGGGCACGCCAAAACGACACACAATATTCTTCCATACGAAACTCTGGATTTTGTGTGCGGTGATCTGGGCCACTGGTTCTGCTTCAATCCATTTCGTGAAGTATTCGATCGCCACAACCAAATACTTCATTTGTCTGATTGCCAATGGGAAGGGTCCCAGGATGTCGATTCCCCACGTATGGAACGACCAAGGACTGTAGATTGACTTTAACTCTTCTGGGGGCGCCTTATGCCAGTCGGCGTGCTGCTGGCATTGCTTGCAACGCTGGGCGTATCTCTTGCAATCTTCCCTCATCGTGGGCCAGTAATAGCCTGCACGGATAGTCCTTGTTGCCAGCGATCGACCTCTAATGTGGCTCCCACAAATCCCCTCATGGAGCTCAGTCATAATCCTCGTGCACTTCTCTCTGTGTACACACACAAGAAGAGGGTGTGTAAATCCAAACCTATACAGCTCGCCGTCAATAAGGGTAAACTTGCTGGAGCTCTTCTTTATCTTTCTGGCCTCGGTTGAGCCAACTGGAAGCACACCATCCGCTAAATAGCGTTGGTATGGCGTTATCCACGTGTCTGGTTCGTGGACAGCGCAAACTTGCATCGATCTTACCTCTTCCGCTGGGCGCGCTCTGACCCTCGGCGTCCTCAGAGTTTCCTGCTTTAGGGATCTATGACTTCTCGCCGTTCTGTCCATTGATCTGCAAACATGAAGAACCTTGTGGTCTGCCACGAATGCTCGAGGCGCCTTCAAGGTTTCTTGAATGACAGTCCTCTGCCTGCCCCCCTTGCCCGAACTGGCGAGCTTGGCTAGCAAGTCAGCTCGGGCATTCTGTTCTCTCGGCACGTGCACCACTTCAAATGAAGCTAAAGATCTCCTTAACTCTTGCACGTACTCCAAGTAGGCTGCCATCTGCGGGTCCTTGGCTTGGAACTCGCCAGTCACTTGTCTAGTGACCAACAACGAATCTCTCTTGGCCGTCAGCACTTTCGCCCCCATTTCCTTCGCCAACAGGATTCCGGCGATCAAAGCCTCGTACTCTGCTTGATTGTTTCTTGCTTTGAAAGCAAACCTCAATGATTGCTCTATCAACACTCCGTTGGGTCCTTCCAAAATGACCCCAGCCCCGCTGCCCAGCTGGTTGGACGACCCATCGACTGAGAGTACCCAGCGAAAGTCATCCTTGGCGTTCTGCGCTACTTCGGAGGACAACTCGACCACAAAATCGGCGAAGACTTGCCCATTGATCGATCCCCGGGGTTCATATTTGATGTCAAACTCCGACAGCTCGACCGCCCACTTCACCATCCTTCCGGCCACATCGGGTTTCTTCAGAACCTTCTGGATTGGCAGATCAGTCATCACCAATACCGTAAAGCTCTGGAAGTAATGGCGCAATCTCCTCGCCGAGAATACAACCGCTAATGCTGCCTTTTCTAGGGCCTGGTACCTCACCTCTGGGCCTTGCAACACCTTGCTAACGAAATATATGGGCTTTTGGATCCGATCCTGATCCTGCACGAGCACTGTGCTGATTGCACTCTCAGTTATGGCAAAGTACAGCCTGAGCGGTGTTACGGCTTGGGGCTTGCACAGAACTGGAGGGCTCGCCAAATATTCCTTGAGCTTTACGAAGGCCTCCTCACACTCCTTCGTCCAGACAAACCTGTTGTTCCTTTTCAAACATTGGAAGTATGGGTGGCCCTTCTCTCCGCTTGCCGATACGAATCGGGACAGGGCGACCATCCGCCCCGTGAGTTGCTGCACTTCCTTCACATTGGCGGGGCTCCTCATTGCCAAAATGGCGGCGCACTTCTCGGGGTTAGCCTCGATTCCCCTCTCCGACAGGAGAAACCCCAGAAGTTTCCCTGCTTCTACACCAAAAACACACTTTTCAGGATTTAGCTTCAGCTTGTACCTAGCTATCGTGATGAACAACTCTTCCAAGTCGGCGACGTGCTTGTCTTTCTCCAGGGACGTCACGACCATGTCGTCGACGTATGCCTGCACATTCCTTCCGAGCATGGGTGCGAGCACCTTGTCCATCAGCCTTTGGTATGTGGCCCCTGCATTCTTCAACCCGAAGGGCATTACCCTGTAGCAATAGCATGACCTTTCCGTCATGAAGGCGGTCTTCTCTTCGTCCATGGGGTGCATTTTAATTTGGTTGTACCTCGAGAAGGCATCCAGAAAACTGAGCAGCTTGCACCCCGATGCACTGTCCACCAGGGCGTCTATGCTTGGCAAAGGATAAGAATCCTTTGGGCAGGCCTTGTTCAGGTCTGTAAAGTCAACACACATTCGCCATTTTCCGCTGCTCTTCTTGACCAGAACAACATTAGCGAGCCATTCTGGATATTGGATCTCCCTGATGTGGCCCGCTGCAAGGAGTTTCTGTGTCTCTTCCTTGATCGCCTGTCTCTTCTCCTCATTGAACTTTCTTCTTCTTTGGCGGATGGGCCTGCCTTGGGGGTCCATTGCTAAGCGATGGCACAAGAAATCGGGGTCGATTCCTGGCATATCTGAAGCAGCCCACGCAAACACATCCAAGTGTCTACTTATCACCTTGGCGATTTGGTCTTGCGTCTCGCTATCCAGGGTTTTTCCCAACTTAAACACCTTACCGCTGATCTCCTACTCAAGCCATTCCTCTACTGGCTGAGGTTTCCTTTCGTTGGCGATCAGCGCCCTCGCGATACTGGTTTCTCTGGTGGTCTCCGAGCAGTTTCTTTCTCCCTCCAAGCTCTCGGACCTCGCCTCTTCATTCCCCATCGGCCCATCGCCCTCGGCGACCACCTCTAACACCGTATCCGAAACTCGCCAGGATTCCTGCTCCGGCTCCACGCCATGGGGAGGCGTTGTGGTTACGTGGCACACAGACCTCTTATTCTTAAGGCTGTTTTCGTAACACTTCTTCGCCTCCTTCTGGTCAGAGCAAATAGTGATGATCAGGCCCTCCATAGACGGCAGTTTGACCTTCATGTGCCTTGTCGAAGGCACAGCTCCTGTTCTGTTGAGCGTTGGCCTTCCCAACAGTATGTTGTACGCTGACGGGGCGTTTACAACAAGATACCTGATCTTCTCCATTCGTGAGGCCAAACTGCTAGTGAAGGTCGTCCTCAACTTGATATACCCCCTCACCTCCACTTGGTATCCGGCAAAATCGTACAAGCAGCCCCCATATGGTCTCAGTTGATCGGGGGACAGTTGTAACTTCTCGAAAGTCGGCCAAAACATCACATCTGCTGAACTTCCTTGGTCGACCAGCACCCGGTGGACAGTCCTTTCCGCCGTGACAAGCGAGATCACAATAGGGTCGTTGTCGTGAGGCACCACGTCCCTAAGGTCCCCCTTGGTGAACGTGATGTCCACGTCGGGCGAGTGATCCTCAAAGATTTCCACTGACATTACTGACCTCGCGTACCTCTTGCGTTGCGACGCAGTGCACCCTCCGCCGGAGAATCCGCCAGCTATGGTGTGGATCTCACCGTGAATGGGCACCTCGTGCTGCTACCCGCCGATTGAGATCCTGACGCTTGGTCCGCTTGCTTCTCTAGCAAGTAATCCTTCAGGAAACCACATTTGACCAGCTCGGCGAGCTGGTGTCCCAGAGCCAAACACGAGTTGATAGAGTGGCCAAAACTCTTGTGGTACTCGCACCATGCGTCTAGCTTTGGCCCCAAAACCTTCTTCGTCGTTTTCTCAGGCACTTTGAGCCTGGCGGCAATGTTTGGGATGGCGATCAAATCGGCCAAACCCATTACAAACTCATACCTTGGGGGGCGATTAGTCTCCCTGGGCCGCCCTGGCCCCTTGTTCTTATTTTTCTTAGGGCCGTAAGGGTGGCGCATCCTTTGATCCCTCTTTCCCGCCGCCGCATCCATTACCCTCTGCGGCTGGACCCTTGCTTGGGCGCGCGGTTTAGCTGGGGCCACGTTTCCCCTCTTCTCGGTTACCTCGCTCTCGGCGGCGATGTGAGCCACAACACGTCGCCGGATTTCAGCAAACGTGGCGGGGTGGCTCCTGATGAGCGACTCACTAAAAGGCCCAGGTAACACACCCTTTTTGAAGGCGAGCACGAACATCTCTTCGTCTTTTCCTAGCAAACGGACTATCTGAGCTCCGAATCTGTTCAGGAAATCCTTCAGGGACTCCCCTTGGTACTGCCTTATATCAAACAGGTCGTAAGACACCAAAGGTGGCGCCTTGTTCACTATATACTGCTCAACGAACATCTTGGAAAACTGTTGAAACGTGGTAATGTGGCCAGTAGGTATACTAACGAACCAGTCCAACGCTGTTCTGCTCAAAGTGCTCATGAACACCTTAAAGTACACCGCGTCTGAGCCCCCGAGAGCATCATTTGAGTATGAAACGCCGTGAGATGGGCTTCAGGGTCCTCCACCCCAGTGAAAAACGCTTTCACCGCCACAGTGTTAGCCGGGACCACCGAGTCCATGATCTCTTGGGAAAATGGCATAGGAAAGCTGCGCGGTGGGGATGGGGGTGCAGATCTGTCCCCAGTCGCACGCTCCTCCCGCTCCTGAAGGGCTTTGCGCAGCACTTCGTTGATCCTGTTGAGCTCTTCATTCCTTGCTTGCGAGGCTACCAACGCCTCATGCATCCTTTCCTGTTCAGAACGCAATGCAGCCACGTTCTCCTGCAGCGTCCTCATCATGTCCATCACTTGTGTCATGGACATAGCATCTTCGTCTGTTGATGGCGCGACTGAACTGGAGCGTGTTGTCCTCATCTTTCCTCAGCAAACTCAGCAACTCAAAGAACTCCAAACAAACGGTGAAAACTCCAGGAATCGACTGCGACAGCGAGCAGTCGAACAGAAAACACCAAAAACACCACAAACACGAACTATGGTTGGGAATCACCTTTTATACGGCCCCACGGTGGGCGCCAGATGATCCTGCCGGTTGACTTAGCGCAAGAGCGTTGCCTCGTCACGGTCTTCCTCACCAGCTTGACACCACGTGCCCTCCAAGTCCACACCACAGATAGCCTATCTGAGAACCTGAAAAACACACAGTGGCGGCTCTGCGGCCGGTGGCGTTCCGACGCTCAAGTCAATGACAAGAACACCCAAAAACTGAGAGAAAATATATCTGTAGGACCGTACTGAAAGCACACAACCCGAGCAGAATGAGCCGTAATGAAAAAACGTACCTCAGCAAATTCTGTTAAGGTTACCTTTATAGCTAGGTTTTTTCTCTCTCCAAGCCGTTATGCTTTTGGACGCGTGGCTCGCATCCAGCCCTGCACGTGTCGCCATCTGGGCTGGGATGGCAGGTAGCACCCAGCCCTACACGTGTCATCATCTGAGCTAGGATAACTCGAGCGTCGCTTCTTTATTTCTCCCAGCCCTACACGTGTCATCACCTGGGTCGGAGTAACTGAGAGCATCAAACCCTACACGTGTCATCATCTGGGCTGGGGCAACTTGAACATCACTTCTGCGTAGTAACCAGTCACGCGGCTAAGTCCTCAACTCAAGAAGTAAACTAACACGCGACATGCTCTAGAGCACCACCCGACAAGGCGAGTATCAAGTGCAGCAAAGTGCACCATCTCTGTGATATCGCTTGTCTCTAATGGCACCCTCCTTACCGCTGCGCCATGCATGTTCTGGCTGAGGAAACCTTGCCATCAACGAATGTCCACTATGGGAATCCCGTCCTTGATAGGAGAGCTGTCCCCTCAACCCAAACACCCTTCACGCCCCATGCTGGCGCAAGAATCGCCTCACTGGAGTTGTACACTTGAACTTACACCTCTGGGCCTTCATCAGCTTCAATCTGAGCTTGTCGGGAGACCTGGCAACGTGCTTCCTGCGGCGATGTCAAGCTACATGATCGCCAGTCGCCAAATACGTCGATGACAAGCCAACCCGACGACAACCGGCCATGTTCATCGCAGAACGCCAGTTCCATGAATCGGCGACCACGCTCACCTCTGAACCATCAATCTTTTCTTGCCTACGTGTTCCACTGAGCACTTCCCACCTAGGCACGTGCAAGACACGTCATCACACCCGATGACCTGGTCGGTACACACACCATACATATGTCTTCCTTCCTAATAATTTCCCTCCAATAACCCAATTATGTCTCACCCCAACCTCTTAATGTTTAAGCATAAGATATTTATTTATTACCATATAAAAGACCTTTGCACCCTACTTTCATATGCTTTTCTGTCCCTGTCCTCCATTTCTTTGATTTGATTCATTATTTTAGTTTCCCTTCTGGAATGAGTTACCCTCAATTGCTTCCCTAGTTAGACGATTCAATAATGCACCCATTTGATAGTCTAATATGACGTTTACACCATGACAACTTCGTTGACATAATTTCTTCCTCGATGGAGACTTGGAAATAATTCCCATTGATATTTCATTGTTTTCTTTAGGCTTGCTTCTTGAGCAACTAACCTTATCATCAATCTCGCCTACTCTAAACATTCCTCTTTTACGTTAAACTCCCCTGTATCATTGCTATGAGACTTATTTTCCAACGAGGTATTCGTCTTCAACACCTGTGCAGCCGGATGACCCTGAACTCACTTCTTCCACACCATCTTTGGCTCGTGAGGACTCGTCCATTCATTCCTGCTTACTCTTATATCCCGATGACCTGTTGCATCCCCTTCTCCCACCTTTTTTTTCTCCCACTATGTTTTCGATGTTCATCTTCACATCCACGGTACCTTGGTTGATTAACATATAGTTTAGTGTCCCCGATCCATATGTTGGCTAACTTCCTCTCTAATTCAATCACATTTCACGAACCCGAATCTCTGATTCCACTTGTTTAGTCTTACCCCACCTTTGAAAGATTCTCTACATGTCACTTTTGCCATGCTCCGGAAAATGTGAGAAAAAGAACGTAGTTCCATTTTATTTCTTTTTCGATCAAAGTTGCACACGCCTTCAATCTTGTGTTTTGCGAATAAAATTCTCAATCTAGTTGTAAGATTACATGTATTACTACAGGCAATCTTGTTCCAGAATCTAGCATATATTACATGCTTCTTCCTGCACCATACATGGGCTTGTTCTTTGCTCCCAATTGCAATGCAAAGATTGTTAAACCACTTTCAGCATAGAGCTTAGGGGCGAGTGGTGGTCCTTGTAGGAAGATAGATGTGTGTTGATATTGGATCTACATATGAAAAGTATGTTTTTCTATTTACACTAGTAGTCGATTTTGTATTGGCATTGTTGCACCATCCAATTATAGAAAAACAAATATTTTCACACTCAATTAACTTTCTGCAAAATAACCGCTTTTGACAACTACTTCTGTTGGAGCAGATCAGATAGAGAGTTCCTTTATCAATTTTTTGGAGATGTTATCGAAGCTGGGGCAACAACTTTGGGCATAGGAGACACTGTGGGCATAACAATGCCATTCGAGTTTGGAAAACTGATTGCTGATATAAAAGCCAATACTCCTGGAATTGAAAAGGCTATTATTGCTGTTCACTGTCATAATGATCTTGGACATGCTACTGCAAACACAATAGAGGTCTTTATATACCTACCACTCAATTAATGTAATCATTAACACACGTCATAATCAATTTTACTCAGTTTTAAATACTTTCAGGCTGCACGTGCTGGGGCAAGGCAACTAGAAGTAACAATTAATGGCATTGGTGAAAGGGCTGGTAATGCTGCATTAGAAGAGGTTAGTATCATTCATCTATATTTTAGACAACTTAATACATCTTATTTCACCAATTATAAAGCATTTGGAGATTAAATTATACCTTCATTGAATATTAGTTTTGTATATGTCATATAGAGAAAGAAGAGAAAAGGAAAAAAAATGATTTATTAAGTTGTTAGACACTTAAAAATTGTTACACACTTACATTATTGAGTGTTACACTGACGGCGCAGAAATGCTATTTAAGTGCAGTTATTTTACATTTACAAATGCGGCTAAATGCGGCTATATAGCCGCATTTGTAAATACTATTTATAAGTGCGGTTATTTCAAATAGCCGCATTTGTATATTCTTCTGAATGAGGGGTGAGGGTTTAGGGTTTACAAATGCAGTTATTACCATAGTCGCATTCGTAATTGTGATTTACAAATGCGGCTTTGGTAAATAACCGCACTTGTAAATAATGTTTTTTTTAGTGCAATCTGTTTTGTCCCTAAACCATATAAATTAACCTGCATATTGATCAAAATGTACCCAGCCAGACAAATACATAAATATAGAGATAAATTCAGAGAATCAAAATGTACATTACAAACAAGTAATCAAATTACATATAAAACCTACACTATTGATCATCTATCGTAGAGTTATAAAAATTTATGAAATATGTGGACCAAGAATGTCTCACATATGACATGACTTCCGAATTCATTGGTATTTCTTCCATGAATAACTGCATTGCAAAATATAGTTGACATAAATTAGTTTTTAGATACATATATGTTCAAGAATCATAAAAATGATTTAACATATCATGTTACCTCTTTCCAACCAGTTTTAACACCTATTCTTATAATGGTAATCATCCATTGCATAATGTAATAGCCACACTCATAGCTTTCTGGTTGTTTATTACACTATAATTCAATAAAAAGTAAAAGTTAGTATATTGATAAACAATGATAAGAGAAAGAAAAAAATTACAAACCTTTATTCTTATCCAGTTCAAATTATTTGAACTGGATCGACCTTTTAGGATGTTATATCCACGCCATGAACTGGTTAATACAAAAAACCTCGTTAGTAGATGGTTAATTAGTAACATACAAAGTTAAGTTTATAGTGTACTTACGTATCAATGATATCCTTAAATTTTGTGGGTATCTTCTTGTGTAGGGAACAGAACGACACAACAGTCTTATGAACCATTGATAAGACAAGTAACTGCCAATGATGTCTATATCATCCATGAAAAGAGTTAGTAAATATTTAAAACATGAAATAGTAATAATTGATGACATATAATTAAACTCACTCATTAATATAAGGGCATAAATAAATTTGTTTTCCCTCTTTTTCCAAGGTGTTAGTGATGTATGCTTGAGTCTCATATGACCTTGGTCCAACGGGATTATTATATGCAGGATCTAAGAATCCATACACATTTTCCTTCCCCTCAGTGAGACAAACTCCATGCAAAAACCTACAAGTTATTAGTTAACGCATAATCAATAATAATTTAACATAAAGTAAATTGAATAATAGGTAAAGATACTTACATCATAAAAAATTGAATTATATTTATATTGAGCTCCTGATTCCCAGATACAAATTCTAATAAATCTGTGTCGTACATCATCAGTGGCAGTTCAGTGTTTATTTGCAAAAATGTATCATCCCACAAAAGTGCAAAAGGTTCATTACCAATCTGACTAGCAATGAGACCTAAGGAAGCTATAGGATCATCAACTGGAACCTCACGCTTCTTCTCCAGACTTGGTTTCTGAAAAGGTTTCTACAAGATAAAGAAAATTTGTATTAAATTATATGTAATATATAAATATAAATAAAAATTAATATAATGAAATGAAATTATTACATGAGGTTGGGGCATAAATCGAATGAGGTCTCTGGGCCAGGCAACGAATGTCTGAAATGCATCGGCCACAGTGGTTACCTCATCTGAAGGTAGTGGAACACGAGCATCAGGTACTCGTACTTTTTCAACTGTTACCTTCGCCACATCAGGGGAGAGAGGAACGTTATGTAAGGTGGTGGCCTCTTCATAGACTTTTCCAAGGGCCACCACCCGAGGAAGTTTGTCGTCCGCTACCAGTAGCTCGCATTCCCTCATCTGCCCAATGATATCATCCCCTGATGTTGTAGGAGCCGCACAACTCCCCTTTGTGCTCTTGGGAGTGGGACTAACAAGGGGTTGAATCGGCTTAGCACAAAGTTGTTGCGATAGAAACTCTTGTCATATTCAATCATTCTCCTTTCTCATCTCTAATCGCATCAAATCAGTCTCCTTTCTCATCTCCTCCATTAATTCTTCACGTATCTTAGTCTTCATATGAGTTTCGCCCTCTTTGGAGGAGGAGGATGACTGTCATTCTGAAACTCCAAAATATAGTTTAATTCCAACCCCTTGTCCAGCTGCATGAACACGACCACAGTGCTCAGGTCGTCCAATTGCTTCAACCAGGATATCGTGACGAACTTCAGCAACAAATTTACCGTCGGATTCCAAGGAATCCTACAAGAGACAAAAATCATATCATTTTTTAATATAATTAATGCTTTAAAATAAATTAAAATAATAAAAATAGCTTACAATTTTTTCAATGATAACCTCGGATTACTCAGAACTTGGTGCACCCGACTTTTTAATTCGGGCCCTCTTCCATTTTACATGGCGAAAAGGTGGTGATGGAGGAGAAGTGGCCCATGTTTCCACATTCTCAGACGATGTCCCCTGTTTAGATTGCTCATTTTCCACCATCAGTGCTTGCTCAAGTTTTCGATACCCCGAACGAGACATTACGTGCGGGGTAACATTCTTCAAAGCTATCTCTTGAGCTTTCTTCCGACAATCCTATCATAATTGAAATAAACAAAGTGAAGTAAATAAGATAAACTTATTAATGTTATATAAATAAAAAAAGTTAAGTTACTTCACTTACCATCTAAGCCTCATTTTGACGAATTTCTTTAAAAAGACGCCATGTCTCTTCATCAATATGTTTGTACTTTAAACATGGATTTTCGTCTTTAAGGTCGCTAAAAACGTATCTCGAAGTCAGTCTTGACTTAAAGGTACGAAATTTAAGTCCGATATTGGATATAATCTTTGATCGAAGCGGTTCCACATCAGGAATTTCAAAGTTTGCCTAGAAAATAACATCACCAAATTAAAATTAATCAATGAATATTAAAAAGCATTATATCAAAATGTAAAGCTTACCAGAACATCCTCCCAGATCATGTTCCGGTCGACCTCTGACACCTCATCCCATGAATTAATCAAAATGGAGAGCCTCTCACGAGAAACAACTCCAAGATAGCTCATAAACTCATCTGCTTTAGGACCAAAAGCCACTCCAGTGTTGACGTCAATGTCAACACGTGTCTTCTCACCAGCAGCACGTCTCAATGCGAGATGCTTCAATCTAGTAGGTCCTCTGCTACCTCTTCCAGATCGAGGTCTGAGTGGGGTCTGATCGTCATCCATGTCTCTGTTAAAAAAATTAGGTAACAAACATTAGTTAATCTGCATCGAATTAAAATCATATAAAAATAATACATAAAATTCTAAATGCTTATTTATGGGTTGCATGTGGGTTGAATGTTCATATGTAAATTCCTTCACTGTGGTCTTTATGGGTTGCATGTACATCATCAAGTACATCGTCATCTTTATTAATTATCATTGGTGTGAATGAACGGGGGTTACCATTTTCAATATCATCTATGGCCTCCCCTTGTTTTTTCTTGTGTAAAACGACATACCAATGTTCTGACGTAGGATCTTTCAAGTAGAAAACTTAAGATGCTTGTTGAACCATTATAAAGGGCTCATCTCGATACCTTATCTTTCGAAAGTCCACTAGTGTGAATCTTGATTCATCAATTTTAACCCCACTTTTATTGTCAACCCATTTACACTTGAAAACTGGAACGAAAAACTTAGTATAGTCAACCTCCCATATCTCTTCTATAAACCCATAGTATGCCATTGATCCAAGTACTGGATTTGTATCTTTCGAAGTCGAAAACTGCATTGACTCGGCTTCAAGAGTAACACCAGAATTTTGAACTGTACTCTTTTCATCCATGGACTTCGTGTAAAATATACAATTATTCACTTTGTACGCTGTACATGAGATGACATCAAACTTCTATCCAGCAGCCAACCAGGTCAAGGTCTCTGATGCCGTTGAATCCTTGAACACCTCGTCTTTAAACCAAGACATGGAATTTCTATTATGTTCCATCAAGACCCATTTCTCTGCTTGTCTTGGGTTATTTGCCTTCACAGTGGCTTTATGAGCTTCTATGTAAGGTATAACTTCATCTGTGTTATTCATACAAATGTGCTTGCAAGACTTCTGATCGAGATTTGCTTACTATATTCACACCACGTAAACATTTACTTGTAGAACGCCTGTGGTGCCATGAATTAGCTGGAAGACCTATTGGATTTGCTTTTGTCATGTACTCTGAACAAAATTCAATACTTTCTTCAGCTATGTATCTTTCAATCATTGAAGCCTCTGTACGATAATGATTTTTCACATAACCTTTCAAAATTTTCATATACTGCTCAATAGGATACATCCATCTTAAGTACACTAGTCCACACAATCTAACCTCTCTTACCAGATGCACCACTAGATGAACCATGATGTCAAAAAAAGATGGAGGAAAAAACATCTCCAATTCACACAAGATAATAACAATTTCATTTTGAAGTTCATCTAGTTTTTATGAATCAATGAGTTTACAATAGATGGAAGAGAAGAATGAGCACAAACGGGTTATGGTATGTCTAACATTTTTTGGTAAGATCCCACGGATAACTATCGGCAACAACTGTTGCATCAAGGTGTGGCAATCATGAGACTTCAACCCAATTAACTTCAAATCTTGCATTGACACTAGGCTCTTCACATTTGAGGAATGTCCTTGTGGCACTGTGTAACATCATCTTTTAGACATTGACAAAAACTAATCTTTTCATCTTTTGACATTGTGTAACAGGTTGGGGGCAAATATGTACGCTTACCCATTTCTATGGGTGCCAACTTGCCGCGTATGTTCATCTCAATCAAATCTAAACGAGCATTTAGACGATCCTTCGTCTTCCCGTTAATGTTAAGAAGTGTACCAATTAAGCTATCATACACATTCTTCCCAACATGCATTACATCTATACAATGTTCGACTTCCAACCTCGACCAGTACAGAAGATAAAAGAAGATTGATTTCTTCTTCCAAATGTTTGTCACAAATGACTTTTTTTTTACTTACCGAAGGTGTGGTCTATGTTATTTACCTTTTCGTAAACCTCAACATCGATTAATGGAGTTGGTGAACCACTAGCCTCTTGGTGTCCATTAAAGGCTTTTTTCAACCTCCGGTAAGGATGATGACTTCTAAGAAATCTTCGATGCCAAAGATATACTGTTTTCCTTCCATGTTTCAATTGTTGAGAAACAGTGTCTTCTTCGCATATTGGACATGCTTTATGACCCTTAACACTATAACCTAATAAGTTACCATATCTTGGAAAGTCATTGATGGTGCACAATAACATGGCATGAAGCTTGAAAATTTCATTAGCAAATCCGTCAAATACTTCAACACCCTGGTCCCACATTAACTTCAAATCTTCAATTAGAGGAATTAGATATACATCAATATCATTCCCTGGTTGTTTCTGACCAGATATCATCATAGACAACATCATGTATTTTCTCTTCATGCACAATCCAGGAGGTAAGTTGTAAATAACTAGTGAAACAGGCCATGAACTGTGATTTGTACTCATTACCAAACGAATTCATTCCGTCTGTAGTTAAACCAAGTCGGATATTTTTTGATTCTTTACTAAACTCTAGAAACTCATCATCAAATTTCCTCCACTGAATAGAATCAACTGGATTTCGATACATGCCATCACATTTCCTCTCATCTACATGCCATCTAAGATTCTTAGCATCGTTTGGGTTTGCAAACAAACGCTTCATCTTTGGAATGATGGGAAGATACCACATAACCTTCATTGGGGGTCCATGCTTTTCCATATCTTCAATAGTATCATCATATTTTTGTTTCAACTTATAACGTGCACCTCGGACAACTTTTCAACAATTTAAAATCTTTCCAATATAATATACAATCATTAGGACATGCATGTATCTTTTTATACTCCATACCCATTGGACAAAGAATCTTTTTGGCCTCATAATTACGATTAGGTAGAGTATTTCCCTCTAGAAGCATATCCTTCAACAACTGAAGCAATTCCGTGAAGCTTTTATCAGTCCATCCATTTATTGCCTTCAAATTCATCAATCTTAACACCGCCGACAACCGTGTGAAGTTAGTTGATCCAGGATACAATGGAGTCTCTGCATTGCTTGACATACTTCCATATCCATGCGCTTTTGCAAAAGGCTCAGCTCCTACATCACAAATCATGTCTTCCAATCGATCATCATCTACATCATCGTGTACTACTTCATCCATGGTGGACCCCACGTATTCTTCAGTTACGGAAACACGTGGTAAATTTAATAATTCACCATGCCATGTCCAAGTTGTTTAAGATCGAAGAAACCCATCACATAGCAGGTGCTCCCTCATTATATTAACATCCAGTATCCTTCCATTCAAACAATTAACGCATGGACACCTGATCTTTGCTCCATCATGACCACTATTAGTCGCGTTACGTCGAACACCCTCGGACTCAATACCAGAACGTATTATTGCCAAATATAACATATAAAGTAACAACTAACTACTAAATAATATAAATTACATAATACATAAAAAAGAACAAATTCAAAATATAATAAGTACTAATACTAAATAATATAATTTTTGAAAAATACAAATTATAATACATAAAAAACATACAAATTCAAAATATAATAAATACTAAATAATATAAAATTTAAAATATACAAATTATAATACATAAAAAAAATCAAAAAAATGCAAAAAAAAAATTAAAAAATTTAAAACAGCATACACCAACCTTATGCGTGAACCAAAGTTGGTGGTGAAGAGTGGTAGGGGAGAAAGAGCAACAACGGCGGCAGCAGAAGCAGTGGTGGAGCAGCGACGGAGAGCCAATGTAACAGTACGTACCTTCGACCAACAATGCAAGGAAACGAAAGCCATTAAAAAACTAACATTGTGAAGATTGAAAGGAAGAAAGCGAATAAAAAACTTACAAACTTATAATGAAGACTACGAAAGAGATGAACAGCGCAAACGAGAGCAAACAAAAAGGATGAACATCGCAAACGAAAGGCAAAAACAGAAAGAAACTACGAAAGTGGTGACGCGCGTAAAAAAATTAGGGTAAAAAGCATTTACAAATGCGGCTAAACGTAAAAACCGCATATGTAAATCAAACGCTTTGATTTACAAATGCGGCTATACACACAACTGCATTTTTAAATCAAATTAATTTAAAAAATGCCACCGCATTTTTTGTAAATCAAAGCAGCCGCATTTGTAAATCAAAGCGCTTGATTTACAAATGCGGCTATGCACACAGCCGCATTTGTAAATCACATTAATTTAACCATTGATAGACCTCCTAGAATCAATGCAAGTTCCCCAATCTGAATCAGAAAAAGCTTTGATAACAATTTGATTATTACTGGAAAATAATAGACCAATACCAGGACATCCTTTCAAATAGCGTAATACACGAAGAGTTACTATCATATCAGGTTCTCGTGGATTTGGAGTCAACTGACTGAGTTATGAACCGCAAAACTAATACCAGGCCTAGTGTGAGTAAGGTATAACAAATGCCCAATCAATCTTCTATATTCACTTGGATTCAAAAGTAATGAACCTTCACTTTCAGAGAGAGGACAAAATGGTTCCATGGGAGAAAAGGCGGGTTTGCAAGCCAATAAACCATTATCAGAAAGAAGATCTAAACAATATTTCTGTTGATTGAGAACAATACCAGAAGGTGAATGACTTATCTCAAATCCTAAGAAATAACGAAGAATACCAAGGTCTTTGATACTAAAGGAGTTATGAAGATAAGTTTTAACATGCTGAATTTCCTGAAGATTATTGCCAACCAAATTTACCCTTTGGTGGGCTTGCATGTGGGCTTGTGCTTGGGCCTCTTCTATCATCATATCAAATTCCTAGATCAATAATGCATGTAATATCACCACGTAGTATCATAATTTAAATATGAAAGTGTACAAAAGGTTTTATAACTATATGAAAAAGGTTTATGTAATTGTAAAGTGTTATATATGGTTACCTTAAGGTGCATCCAAGTGAGTTTCTTTCCATTTGCACTTGCACTTCTCCCCGCACTCAACATGTTATATATAGAATAAACACTGAAATAATAAGATTTCATGTTAGAACACACATATAACATATTTGTGAATAATGTATATGAATGTAATTATAATGGTTTGATAAATCTCTAATTTATACTAGAAAACATTATGAAAAATTTCAGAATTTTCTGGTAAGTGTAAGTATGAGAACTAAAACATCAAAATATCTAAAAAATACCTACTAAAAAAATAAGAAAATGACAGTAAATGATGGATTTTTGGAATTTTTGTGCGGCCAATCCCCCTCGGCAAATTGGCTATGACCTTCATTACCTCGTTTCAGACAACTTTTTGGTTATGGCCATTTGAAGTTTTTTCATGCTAATTTTTTGTCAACTCCAAATCTATCACTTTTCTCTTCAATGTCAGGACTCCTCCATCAAATATCCACTAAATTAAGTTCTAACACAAACCCTAAACTACTAAACCCTAAACTCATACGTGCAAATATTTATTATAAAATTAATTAAAAAATTTAAAATACTAACCTTCTATGATGGAGTTACAGGTGCACCCAAGTCAAATCAAAATATTCTTACATCCCAACGTTGTGTTCATCCATTCACAACCATCTTCACTGTGTTTTTTTATCACTAAAGCCAAGGCCCAACCTTGCTAAATGGAAAGTACCATCAACCCAAAACAAGAATCAATAATCATGCACATTAGGTAAAAAAGTGATGAAAACTAACCCTAACAATGAAAACCTCTAGCTGGATCTAGCATGTGGCGGGTGTTGCAGGTGGTGCGGGAGTAGGGATAGAAGAGGGGGCGCGTGGGCACTGGCAGTGGCAACCTCGGGGTTGCGAAGGTGAAACGGGACTTGTGGCGTGGTGCAGAGGTGAAGTGGGACATGGAGAGAAGGTGAAGTGGGAGAAGGAGCGACAATGGATAGTGAAGAAGGAGAAAGAGCGACAATGGATATTGAAGAAGGAGAAGTGGCTGTGCAAAGAGAAAGAAGAGCAAAAACCCTAAAACGTGCAAAGTGAAAATGAGAGGAACTGGGCGTGTGGGAGCTTTAAAGCAGTACACATAACAAATGTTCGTGAGGGAACCGTCGTTATAAGTGCCTCTGAATGAGTTATAAAGATGGTTCTTTAGAGACCGTCGTTATAAGTGCCTCTTAATTACAAAATTGCCATCGTGTATTTTATAACGATGGTTATTTTTAAACCGTTTTTGTATGGTGTCGTTAATGTACGTTTTTGTACTAGTGATAACTTCTTTCCAACAATCATGTTGTATCGCCTCTTTAAATGATTTAGGTTCTTGGATAGAAGAAATATTATGACAAAAAGAAGAATATGTAAGAGAACAATTATGATAAGAGAGATACTTTTGATTAGAAATATTTAGTACCTGAAGAATGATTGGTAACATCTTTTGAAGAGAAGCAAGTAGTGTGACAGTCCTTCAAGTATCCAGGAGGTTGTTTGAGACGAGTAGAAACTCGAACTGATGAAGGTTGTGGATCAGAACGTCGGTGTTGCAAGACATCAATATCAATTAAATGTGTAGAAGAATCAGTAGCAGGAAGACTGGATGGTAATATAGTTTCAGAAACTGAAGGAACAATACTGTTAGAATGGATGTCTTTAAACTAGAGGGGGGTCAATTGTTTAAAGAGGGTTTTCGCAAACTTTTAATCCAAGAATGAAATTACTTTGAGAAACAAATGATAAGAAATTTAGTTTGCCAAAACACAAAGCAAAAAACAACAGCACTAGAAAAACAATCGGTTGTTACACAGAAACAATCGGTTGTTTATACCAGTTTGCAAATATTAAAACTGAATTTAAAGAGATTAAGGATAGAGAGAATGCACACAGATGTTTATACTGGTTCACTCTAAACCCAGAGCTACATCCAGTCTTGTCAGAAACCACTGAGGAATTCCACTAAGAAATCAAACCTAGATCACTTACACCACAACCAAAGTAGTGACATTAATCCCCTCAAGACACAGACTTCTCTTGGTCAACACACCAACACTAAGAATGTTAATCTTGATCCCCTCAAGAACACACAACACTTCTCAGCAAACACACAAGGTTTCTTTCAACAGATACAAGGATTACACTTGTTACAGAATGAAATCTGAAATCAATACAAGAGAAAATCCTATCTCACACACTTTGATCAAACTCAATCTCTAAGCAATCTCAACTCTTTCAAAATCTGTAAGTTCTAAAAAACCCAAATCTGTTTTTCTATTTGTAAAACAAAGTTGTTGTTTGTTATCAAATCTTAACAAACTATTAATTGCATTTAAAGATTGGTCAAAGCATTAAAAACTAGAGCGTAAACAGTTGGAAAAACATTTAATGCTCAGTCAAAGCACAAAACAGTTTTCTGTTATGGTACCAAAACAAACAATCGGTTGTTTCCATGAATCAATCGGTTGTTTTGGTTTTGGCAGCAAGTCAACAATAAAAACAGTTTTCAACCTTTTCTAAAAACACCTAAGTATAAACCAATAGGTTGTTTCGACAAAACAACAAGTTGTTTTTCACTTAGCTTGGAAAACACTTTTCTTTTAAAAGGATTGAGAGTGCCTATGCTTTGGATTCAATCAAGAGTGGATTACATATCAAATCTACCCCAGATCCTATCTAAAGGATAACTCAGCAACAGCAAGCACAGCTAGCCTTCATAATCCTTCAAAGGGTTTGGATTCTTCAAAGCTTGAACACGACTTGGTTCAACAATCTCCCCTTATTTGATGAAGACAAATCCCTGACGCTTGTGTTATACTTGATTGAATCTGAAGCAGTTCCTGCAAAACACAGTTTTAAGCAAAGCATAGAACTTCTGATATTTGGTTAGCGCAAAAACAAATACAGAATTTCAGAGCATAATATCAGAGCAAACAACAACCAAATATAGGAGCAAAAACCTATGACGTTTCACTCATACAAACTGTTTTGCAGAAAATAAAAACTGAAACCAAACACAACATAAATCTTCCCCTATTTGTCTTCACAAATAGACAAAAAGAAGAGATGAAAAAGATAATTGTTCTTAATAGATTAGATTTAAAACAGCAAAAGCAGAAAATAGAAAAACTGATACAACCACCAAAAACAATCGGTTGTTTCGATACATCAACCGGTTGTTTTTCCTCTTCATTCATCATCATCAGCATATTGAAGATCAAAGATCTGGTTTTGTATTGCCTCAATCTGTTCATCTAAGGTCATGAATCATGCATCCATGCTGTCAAACTTGTTATCAATCCTCTGGAAATTGCTGACACATAGATCATGGAGATTCCTTTGATTCTCCGCAAAGCTATCAAGCCTATTAACCATGAATCTCTCAAAAGAAGACATGGTTTGCATTCTTTCTTCCTGATTTCCAGCACCAACACTAGGTCCAGCATCTTGATGTGCTTCAGGTTGATCTTCATGTTGAAAATCCATATCTGCAGCATGTTCATCTTCTTCATGATCAGCAACAACACATGATGAGGCTCTAAGGTCACCATCTTTTCTAATCCATTTGCCACCTACTTTGGTGAATCCCATTTTACTGAGAGATCCATTGTTCAACTCTTGAGTTGACTTGACCAACTCAGATGTTTCATCCTCTAGGTTCACTTCAAAATAGAGTAGAAATTTAGAAATCAAAACAGCATATGGATAATGATAGTCACTTAACCTCATTGCCTTTTGCATGTGCTCTTTGATGATGTGTATCCAATTTATTCTGATCTTCTTCATAATGCAGAAGATGTACACCAGGTCCTCCTATGTAAGAACTGAATGATTTCTCCCCCTTGGAGTTAGAATCCAAGTGAGGGCTAGCAACCTTTCATCAAGCCTTAAGCCACCAACCGAACAAGTCCTAACTTGAGCATTTTGGTTCTTCAAGCAGCTCTTGTAGTATTGGACTTTGTTGAAATCCTCCACTACTCCAAGGTTCCCCTTGTTGATTCTGAGGCCAGAGTGCTTAAGACCAGCTACTGCATTCCATACATCATGTGTGATCTCCATATCTACACCTTTTACATGAGAAACAAAGTTGTTTCCTTCAAACTTGAGATTTGTGTAGAAAGCTCTTATCAAATTTGGGTAGATATTGCCCTTCATCTCCAAGAACTTTCTGAGGGATTGATCTTTGAGGAGCCTTCTGACATTGTCCAGCTTTTGGCTTTTCAGCCAATCAAAGTAAACAACCTTGGGGTTGTTTATCACTTTGTTGCTAGTCTCAGACCTATATCTCTCAATAAGATCATTATCACCAGAAAACCATCCTTCCAGCCTTCCCCCAGACCTTACTGCTCTGGATTTGACTCTTCTTGAGATGGGATTAGTTGAGTCCATGTTGGCAGAGAAGAAACAGAGAGAAGCTCACCCAAGAATTGCAAGAGATGTTGCAATTGGTTGATCTTGTGGAAGAGATCAGCTGCAACATATTTTATAGCAATAATAGAATAAAAAAGCATTCAATGACATGAGTGGGTACCAGATTTTCAGAGAGAGAAGACTTGACCATGCCCTGCACTGAAAACGTCAGAAAAAGCAAAAAGTCACATGGTCTTCACATGTGATCTTTGACTAGTCATAAAAGCTCTTAAATTTTCAAGATTGTGGAATATATTCCTTTATGACTGTTGTAACTTCCTTCTGAGTGTGATCAGCTTTCAACACAGGTTCAATGACCAAGGATTGTTTCTTTAATTTGATCTGCAATGGATAGAAATTCAAAAGGAAATTAAATTGATTTCTTCACAATGCTGTCAGACTCAAAACAATTGGTTGTTTTGAGGAAACAATCAGTTGTTTTTCTGCAGCAATTAAAACTGATTTTGAATTTTTAATTATGAGCAGAAAGAGTTCAAAGCAGATGAAATTAAACATTTTAAAGAAGATATTTAATCATGAAAAAGAAATTAAAAACAAGAATTAAGAACAGAGATAAGGAAGGTTTTATCCTTTATGTAGTTCTTTCAATGAGTCATGTGCTTTGTGATCAAGAAGCCTCTTTTAACTGTTGAGGGCCTTTGGACAGATGCAGAACATTGATTCAGCTTCAATGTTGGTCTTTTTCTTCCAAGAACTTGATCAGATGACTCAGTCCTTGACACTTCTTTAGAATTCCTGCACAAGCATGAGTTCAAGCAACAAGATTTGGCCCCTTCGCAAATGTGGGTCCAATTGATTTCTTTTTCTCATTTGGAACCTCACATCCTTTGGGAATCCATTTCATGAATCCCCTAAGAACAGAAACCTTTCTTATTTTGCAGAATCTAACCGAATGGCCCTTTTTCATGCAATAAAAGCATGTAACAACCGAATGTTTCGACTTAACAATCGGTTGTTCTACTGGCTTTCTTAAATTTTTTTTTGAAAACTTATCTTGTTTGTTTTGTGGATTAAAGCCTAAACCAGCCTTTCCAAAAACACAACTTTGAGATGCCAAGACATTCTCAAAGTTAGATTTCCCTTTTGAAAGTTTGTCCACAGTATCAACAAGATAATGCACTTTCTTCTCAAGGTTTTCACAATTTTCGCAAATGAAAGTGTCACAGTTGCAAGAAGAATTTTTGAAATGTGTTTCCAGATTTTTGAAATCATTTTTAGATTTTTCAATCTCATCTTCAAGTGATTTCACTCTCTTTTCTAGCCAGCTGTTAAGTTCTTTCAATCGGTTGTTTGAAAGCACCAATCGATTAGCTTCATCGTGAGTTTCTTGAAAAGCTGCAAGCAATTCACTATAATTCTGTTCATTTAAAGAAGCACAAGAACTTACCTCACTTGAGCTGCAAGATTCATCATCATCTTCAGCAATCAAACAAATGTTTGCTTTCTCATCTTCACTTGATGAAGAGCTTGATGATGATACCTCATTCTCATCCCAAGCTATGTAGGCTCTCTTTGTCTTGCTCTTCTTTTCCTTGTAGCTAGGCTTTTTCTCCTTGCTTTTGTTTGGGCAATCTGCCTTTATGTGACCTTGCTCACCACAACCAAAACAAGTATAGTTTTTGGAATTAAAATCATTAGATTTCTTGTTTCCATGAGCAGCCTTGAGTGTGTCCCACATCTCTTTAGCAGTTTTGCATTTTGATACCCTGAAAAACTCATTAGTATCTAGTGCAAAAGCTATTATGTTTTGAGCAGTACAATCAAGCTTGGCCATTTTACAATAAAAAAATTGAGTTGATTTAGTAGAACTAGAAGGAAGAGGTAGTCGTTTTTATTTAGCAAAATGACATGTATCACAAGGATGAACAAAACCTATGCAAATATTTGAGTAATATGAAGACAAAATTTTCAACCTATCATAAGACAAATGTCCCATTCGAAAATGCCAAAGTTTAGCATTATCAATATCTACACAAGATTTATTGATGTTAGGTGTCTTATTTGGAAGACACGAACTCTCATTGTCAAGTCTACTCGTCACAAATTTTGTTTGTGACACCTGATGGATACTAGAGGTCCTCAATTGATAAAAGTTGTGTGATCTCTCAGCTATACCAATCATTCTCCATGGTAGAGTTTGAATAATGAAAGAAATAGAAGGTTGAAAAATGGTTAAACAATTGTGATTTGTGGTTAATTTAGAAACAAAAATTAAATTGACATGAAATGAAGGTACATATAAAACACCAGTCAAAGTGAGTAAGGGAAATATTTGAACTGTACCAGACTAATTAACACTTAATTGACTTCCGTTAGGTAAAGAGACCAGGACAGGTGAAATATTATGAAAGGACAAGAAAATATTCTTATCGTAGCATATATGATTTGTAGCCCCTGTGTCTAATACTAGTGACTATAAAACTTACTTGATTTGGCTGAATTGACTCGGGACGTACTGATATGATTCAAAGCAGGAGTTTGACAAGATGATTGTTGGATCAAAGCCATTAAACTGTTGTACTGTTCTTGAGAAATCTGAATGTTAGAATTGGGGACATTAGCCTCGAAAGGAGTAATATCTTTTTAAGCATTAACGGATGCAGCCATATGAGCAAATTTTGTTGCTCTTTACTTGAATTTGTAACTTGGTGGGAAACCATGCTTATGATAACTGTACCGCCCTGGTAGTCGGAAGTGATGACGTGGCATCAAGCTACAGTATAGGCGTGTTGACGAGATGCCAGGTTGGCAGAAGGGAAGGAAGTCGGGGGGCTCGTGAAATCGCCAGTTATTAAGTTGGCGTGCTCCGATCTCCAGTATACCAGAACCGGCGGTCACCGGGTTAAAGATGAAGTCGCCAGGTGTAAACTCAGGCGACTAAGTGATTAGAGATCGCCGGAGCAAGCACATCGCCGAAGATGAAGGTGGTGTAGATTATGAAGGTGGCCGGCGAGACCACAGGGAAGGTGTACGAAGGCACCCTAGCTCGCCAATTCCAGTAGAGGTCGCGCTCCAAGTTAGCTATGCACTGAGCAGTATCATGCATAAGTAACTTAGCCAAAGGAGAGTCAGAAGCAGCGCCCAAGTCAAGGAGGCTCCAGATGATGGCACGTGTACGACTGGATGCGAGCCACGTGTCCAGATGTGTAACTGCCAGGAGAGAGAAAATGACCAGGTATATAAGGGTTTCCCAACGAACTTCTGAGGTACGCACGTTCAGATTGTCTTCTTTACGCTTGCGAGTTCTTGAGCATACTGTGAGAGAGAACTGGTTCACGGTTCCTTGAGAGTTCTTGAGTGTTACTCTTGAAGTATTTGGTGGTTCAGTCACTGACTTGGGCGTTGGAGTGCGATCGGCCGCAGCGGCGCCGCTCTGTTCTTTTGCAGGTTCTTGAGGTGGATCGCGACGAAGGACGGAGGGTGAAGCGGTGCACATGTCGATCCAAGTTTGACGAGGCAAGTTCCAACGTTTTGGTCAACAGGCAGGATCATCAGGCGCCCACCGTGGGGTTGTGTAAAACCTGTTCCCATCCACAGCGTGAGTTCTTGGAGGTTTTGTAGTTTTCTACGTGGTTGTGTGCTGGTGCAACCATTGTTCGCTGTTCGTTTGAGATTTGTTCGGTGATTTCGCGTTTTCCACCGTTCGTTTGGATTTTTGTTCGGTGAGGTGAAGTTTTCTGCTCCTTGCGCGAAATTTGTTCGGTGAAGGTCTGAGTTCTTCGGTTTGTTTGGTCTCTCGTGGAAGAAGCGTTGGTTTCTGGTGGAGTTGCAGGTTTCCGTGGAGGTTCGCTGTGTTCTTGAGTTTTCTTGCGGAGGTTCGCGAAGTTCTGACCGATTGATCGCTGAATCAATCGTCGCTGAAGGAAGTGTTGTTCATTACTCTCTGTGATTTGCTGAGTTTTCATGAGAAAAATGAGAAGCAACCGTTCAAGTCCAGTTGCGCCTGTTGCTGCTGAAGGCGCCGGCGCCATGACGATGGCGCAGATGGTGGAGATTATGCGTTCGTTGCAGGCAACTGTGGAAGCCTCGCGCATAGAACAGGCGAGAATGCATGAGGACCTGGTCGCCTCTCGGGCCAGCAATGATGAGCTTAGTAAAGTGACTAAAGAGCTGCGTCAAGCTCTTCAGGAGCAGCAAAGGCGTCCTATTGCTGAAGAGGTCGCGCCGTCAACGCCGCCTCGTGTTTTTCCCATGCCCTTCGCTCAGGCGATTACTGACACGCCTATTCCTGCGAGTGTGGTACCTGTTAAGGCTGTTTTTACCGGCGTGGAGGATCCTGAGGCTCATCTCACCACGTTCCATTCGTAGATGATGCTGTCAGGAGGATCAGACGCCGTGTACTGCAAGATGTTCGTGAGCACACTCCAGGGAACGGCGCTGGAATGGTTTGTGAGCCTGCCTACAGGTCACATAACCAACTTCCAACAGTTCTCGAAGATTTTCGTTGAGCAGTACATCGTGAATAAGGCACCGCCCAGGGTGTCTTACGATTTGTTTGATATAAGGCAATATCAGGGAGAGTCCCTCAGGGACTACTTGAATCGTTTTGGAGCGCAGATGGTCAGATCGCCGGCCAAAGATGAGGAAATGCTGGTCTACGCATTTAAGAAGGGTGTGCTGCCGGGACCATTCTGCGAGGCATTGATCAGGGCTCACCCCGCCACGTTTGCTGAGGTTAGGCGACTTGCGGTGGCCCACATCGCCGACGAGAGTGAAGTCGCCGAGAAGAGAGGAAGCGTGGCTCCCGCTAGGCCGCGCGCCCAGACTAGGATCCAGCCACAGAGGGTTCTGGAGACAGCGGCGGCCAGGAGGGATCAGAGGACTCGCCATCCTTATGATCCAAGGAAAAACAAGGGCAGGGGCCAAGGTCGCCCGCAACCAGCACGCCGGGAGTACAATCGCCCGCCTAAGCACAAGTTTGTCATGGGATTGGCGGACCTGATCGCCATTCCCAACATATTAGCTAGGTTGAAAGTGCCCGAGAAGGTAGGCGACAAGGTGCTGGGACCAAAGCCAGACGCCTGGTGTGAGTTTCACCAGGGCTTTGGCCATACCGTGGATTCGTGCTTGGCTTTAGGATACCAGCTCGACGATCTGGTTAAGAGCGGGTTCCTAAATGACTACTTGCTGGATAGAAGGACGGGGGGCGCGTCGAGCTCCCAACCAGCAGGTGGAGAGGCTCAGCAGCACGAGATGCCTACGCACGGGGAAATCCATACCATTGCAGGGGGTTTCTCGGGTGGTGGATGCACCGCATCACAGAGAAAGAGGTACGCGAGGTCTGTGATGACAGTGGATATGTTTGAAGACCACTCGCCGGATGTGGACATTACGTTCACCAAGCAAGATCTTCGGGATGTTGTGCCTCATGACAACGACCCCATAGTAATCTCGTTGATCACAGCAGGAAGAAAGGTCCACAGGGTTCTGGTGGACCAAGGAAGCTCGGCAGACGTGATGTTCTGGCCGACTTTCACGCAGTTGGAGCTACCCCCTGACCAGCTGAGGCCCTATGGAGGGTGTTTGTATGGTTTCGCTGGCGACCAGGTGGAGGTCAGGGGGTACATAGAGTTGAGGACTACGTTTACAGATGAGGCAGGTTCGAGAACAGAGAAAATCAAATACCTTGTCGTGAACGCTCCTTCAGCATACAACATTCTGTTGGGAAGGCCCACGCTCAACAGAATAGGCGCTATACCGTCGACTCGGCACATGAAGGTGAAGTTGCCGTCTATGGAGGGGGTGGTGATCACCATCAAATCCGATCAGAAAGAAGCAAAGAAGTGCTATGAGAATAGCCTGAAAAACAAGAGATCGGTGAGTTACGTGACGACCACCCCGCCTCCGGGTGTGAAGCCCAGATCGACGGTAATAGAAGAGATCGCCGGAAGAGACGTGGAGATGGTGGATGCTGAGCTGGGGGAGGGGAACGCTGGTCTGGAGGAAGAAGAGGCGAGGAATCGCCCTGAGGAAGCGAGAGAGCTGGGAATCGCCAGGGCGGTGATCGCGAGAGAGACTAGGCCAAAACCCGTCGAGCAGTGGCTCGAGAGAGAGATCGGGGGAAAGATCTTCAAGCTGGGAAGATCCCTGGAGGTTGAGCTCCAGGACCAGATCGCCAAGGTGATAGAACGGCATCTGGATGCGTTTGCATGGTCCGCTTCGGACATGCCCGGGATCGATCCCGACTTCTTGTGCCATCATCTGGCGATGGACAACTTGGTGAGACCAGTGCGACAAAGGAGAAGAAAGTTCAACGAGGAGAGGAGGCGGGCGATTAGGGACGAAACACAGAAACTCCTCGCTGCAGGCCACATCAGGGAAGTCCAGTACCCTGAATGGCTGGCAAATGTCGTGCTGGTGAAGAAGAGTAATGGGAAATGGCGCATGTGCGTCGATTTCACTGATCTAAACAAGGCCTGCCCAAAGGATTCATATCCTTTACCGAGCATAGACGCCCTGGTGGATAGTGCTGCAGGGTGTAAGTTGTTGAGCTTCCTGGATGCCTTCTCGGGGTATAACCAGATCAAGATGCATCCCATGGATGAAGAGAAGACTGCCTTCATGACCGAGAGATCGTGCTACTGCTACAAGGTGATGCCGTTTGGGCTGAAGAATGCGGGGCCCACGTACCAGAGGTTGATGGATCGAGTACTTGCACCAATGCTGGGGAGGAATGTGCAAGCGTACGTCGATGACATGGTCGTGACCTCGCCAGAAAATAGCAAGCACGTTGCAGACTTGGAGGAATTGTTCACGACGATCGCCAAGTTCAAGTTGAAGCTGAATCCAGAGAAGTGCATCTTTGGCGTGGAGGCTGGAAAATTCCTGGGATTCCTCTTAACTGAGAGAGGAATAGAGGCCAACCCGGATAAGTGTGCCGCCATCTTGGCAATGAGAAGCCCGGCCACTGTGAAGGAAGTACAACAACTAATAGGTCGGATGGCCGCCCTGTCTCGCTTCGTGTTCGCTAGCGGAGAGAAGGGCCATCCCTATTTCCAGTGTTTAAGGCGCAATAATAAGTTTGCCTGGACGAAGAAGTGTGAGGAAGCCTTCGTCAAGCTCAAGGAGTATCTGGCGAGCCCGCCGGTTTTGTGCAAACCGCTGATGGGAACCCCTCTCAGGTTGTATTTTGCTGTAACTGAGAAGGCGGTGAGTGCGGTGCTCGCCCAGGACCAAGATCAGGCCCAGAAGCCTATTTATTTTGTTAGTAAGGTGCTGCAGGGCCCCAAAACGAGATATCAGGCCCTGGAGAAGGCTGCGCTGGCTGTGGTATTTTCGGCGAGGAGGTTACGCCACTATTTCCATAGCTTCACGATACTGGTGATGACCGACTTGCCCATCCAGAAGGTTTTGAAGATTAAGGGGTAAATCTTCGCAGATTTCGTGGTCGAGCTCTCATCTGAGGCAACACGAGTTGAAGGGGACGATTTCCGTTGGGTGCTCTCGGTGGATGGATCGTCGAACCAACAGGGTAGCGGTGCTGGAGTCATCTTGGAGGGGCCCAACGGCGTGCTGATCGAACAATCTTTGAGGTTTGCCTTCAAGGCCAGCAACAATCAAGCAAAGTATGAGGCGCTGATCGCCGGAATTTTGCTGGCCAAAGAGATGGGAGCCAGGGTGCTGATGGCTAAGAGTGACTCGCTGCTAGTCACGGGGCAAGTAACAGGCGAGTTCCAGGCTAAAGATCCACAAATGGCGGCTTACCTGGAGTATGTGCAGGAATTGAAGAGTTCCTTTGCCTCTTTTGAAGTGGTGCATGTGCCCAGAGAGCAGAATGCCCGAGCTGACTTGCTTGCTAAGCTCGCCAGTTCAGGCAAGGGGGGTAGGCAGAGGACGGTGATTCAAGAAACTCTGAAGACGCCGAGAGCATTTGTAGCAGATCACCTGGTTCTTCAGATAAGCAGGTCGACGGAAAAAACGGCAAGAAGTCACAGGTCTTTGACGCAAGAAACATTGAGATCGCCGAGAATTAGAGCATGTCGAGGAGAGAAGGTGAACATGACGCAGGTCTGCGCTACCCATGAGCCAGACACCTGGATAACACAGTACAAGCGGTGCCTGGCAGATGGCCTTCTCCCGCTAGATCCGACGGAGGCTAGGAAGATAAAGAAAAATTCTAGCAGGTATACAATGATTGATGGCGAGTTGTACAGGTTTGGGTTCACTCACCCACTCCTGGAATGTGTGCATGGCGAGAAATGCACGAGGATTATGGCAGAGCTCCATGAAGGGATATGCGGAAGCCACGTCGGGGGTCGAGCTCTGGCCGCAAGGACTCTCCGTGCAGGTTACTACTGGCCAACGATAAGAGAAGATTGCAAGAGGTATGCACAGTGTTGCAAGCAATGCCAACAGCACCCGATTGGCACAAAGCGCCTCCCGAGGAGTTGAAGTCGATTTACAGCCCTTGGCCGTTTCATACTTGGGGAATCGACATCCTGGGACCATTCCCGCTGGCGATCAGGCAGATGAAGTACTTGGTGGTGGCGATTGAGTATTTCACCAAGTGGATCGAAGCAGAACCAGTGGCCCAGATCACTGCGCACAAGATCGAAGGTTTCGTGTGGAAGAACATTGTGTGCCGGTTTGGTGTGCCCAAGTGCCTGGTGTCGGACAATGGGACTCAGTTTGCTAGCCACCTGTTGAAGAAGCTGTGCGAAGGGGTGGGAATTCAGCAAGTGTTTGCATCCGTCGAGCACCCTCAGACAAATGGCCAAGTAGAGTCAGCTAATCGGGTGTTGCTAAGAGGCTTGAAGAGAAGGTTAGAGAAAGCCAAAGGAAGCTGGGCTGAGGAGGTACCCCGTATAGTCTGGGCGTACCACACCACCGAGCAGTCAGGAACCCATGAGACCCCGTTCAGCTTGGTCTATGGGTGTGACGCAATGATTCCAGTGGAGATCCAGGAGAGCTCGCCGAGATTCCAGAACTTCGTAGAGGAACACTCGAATGAGGAGAGAAGGTTGAACCTGGATCTACTGGATGAGGTCAGGGAAGAGGCGAGATTAAAAGCTGAGGCGGTGAAGAGAAAGATTGAACGAAGATATAACTCGAAGGTGATGCCGAGACAGTTCAGAGAGGACGATCTGGTGATGAGGAAAGCCCACCAGTATGAGATGGAGAATAAGCTGTCGCTTAAGTGGACGGGACCGTTCAAAATAACCGAGGCGCTCGGGAACGGCGCCTACCGCTTAGAGACATTGGAAGGAGGGGCGATTCCTCGCACTTGGAACGCCACGCACCTCAAGTTATATTACAGTTAAGAACTTTGTAAGTAAAGACAAACACGAAGTGATATTACAATGTCTCTGTTAAAACAGTTTGAAGGGGGCACTCTTTTTTCCCTAAGAAGGGTTTTTAACGAGGCCACCCAATAAAGAGGAGTTTTCGAAGTTTAAGTTGTTTTAGATTGCATGCTTGTTGTTTTCCGAGAGTTTTGAAGAAAGACCTTGTCAATTATATGTGATTTATGGCGAGTTAAAGATATGTTGCATGCTTTCTAAAAAGTTTCTAAGTCCTCATCGTCTTTCGGCGATCGGAGGCACCAGTTAAAGTTAAAGTCCTCATCGTCTTTCGGCGATCGGAGGCACCAGTTAAAAGACCTCAACGCCCCCGCGCGTTTTGAGGCGAGATAAAGACCTCCTCGCCGTCGAGCGAGTGCAGGCGAGGAAGAGTGAAAAGTCCTCAGTGTTTCTGGGGGCGAGAAGATGTAACCCCTGGGGCAATGTAGAGGCACCAGTAAAAAGTCGTCAGTGCTTATGGGGGCGAGAAGATGTAACCCCTAGGGCAATGTAGAGGCACCAGCAAAAGTCCTCAGTGTTTCTGGGGGGGAGGAGATGTAACCCCTGGGGCAATGTAGAGGCACGATTTAAAGACCTTCTCGCCTATGAGCGAGTTCAGGCGAGTTAAAAGACCTTCTCGCCTATGAGCGAGTTCAGGCGAGTTAAAAGACCTTCTCGCCTATGAGCGAGTTCAGGGAAGATAAAATCCTTCTCGTCTCGAACGAGCTCAGGTATGGTGTAAAGGGTGGAAGAAGTTTGGAGGGTGGCTAAGGTAGGTTCGAAGAGAGCGCCTAGCCACCCGGTCTCTTGTTCTGAAGCTCGAGGAGGTAGAGAAGGATCCGAAAGGCGCCTCTACCCCCAGATAAAGGAATAATGGCCAAGGTATGAAGCCAGAAAGAAGCTGATATCGCCAAGAGTCTTTGGCGACCAGGAAAAGTTCAAACAGTGGCAAGAAAGTTAAAGACCCGTTTTCATGAAGCAGGTCGGGTTAGCGGTGTCTTAAGCCATTAGTTGAGTTAAAGTTCGTTGTTTGAAGAGTGATTTTACGCTAAGGTTCATTGCCTTGAGATTACAAGTTGTTAGAGTGATTGTTATTCGAAATCAAAGTGGTTCGAAGCAGTTAAGTATATGATCGCGCTTACGAAATCGTTAAGTTAATTTCTTGAAGCAAATTGTGCAAGGAAAGTTAAGGCAGCCAAAGAAGTTATAAGAAGAAATACAAGGAGTTTATCGTTAAGTAAGTATCAGATTCAAGGTACATGTACAGAAAAAGAAAAAGTTCATTACAATCATATGAAAGGAGAAAGCATAAAGGTAGTGGATGGGGGGGAATCAATCAGTCTTCAGCGGGAACAACCTTCCCATCCACCACCTCGTTGTTGAGGGACACCATGCTGAGATCTAGATCGGGGAACAAGCAGGCGAACTGTTCCCGGGCAGCCTCGAATCCAGCAGCAAGAATCTGGGTAGAACTCAGATTAAGTTCTTCGATCTGTTTCTTAAGTTCTTCAATCTGTTTCTTCAGCCCCTCGTTCTGCTGCTCCAGCTCTTCAGCTTGCTTCTTGAGTTCTTCGATGGTTTCCTGAGCTTGAAGAAGGTCTTCAACAACCTTCTTGGATTCTGCCTGCACCAGGCCCAGTTCAGCGGCGATCTTCCCTTTTTCTTCGTTGGCTTCGGCAAGCTTAGCCATGGTGTCGTCCCTCTCCTTCTCCACCTTTCCCAGGAAGACCTCCCGATCGGCTGACCTTTGTTCGAGTTTCTTCACCTTGGCGGCGTCAGTTTTAATCAAGGCCTCCAGGTCAGCCACTTTGACGCGATAAGGCACCAGCTTGCTCTCTAGCTCAATCTTCTCTTGAGCCAAAAGCTGCACCTTATGGCGTAGATCGGTGGCTTCCTTGCGCGCCACCCGGAGCTCGGTGCTCATTGCATCTTCTACTCGGGAGTGCTCGATCTCGGCGAGTGTCAGATTGCAAGATAACCTCTCCGCCTCAATCCTTATGGAGTTGTTCTCGGTTTGGAGTGTGAAGAGGTCATCCTGGAGCTTCCTGGTGGAGCTCTCCACAGCTTTAGATATAATGGAGAGTTGTGGGCACCCTCATCCCCGATTGGTGCAACGTTTGCGGTTGAGGCATTTGAAGGAGGACCCCCTCCAGCTGATACATAAGGCGTGGAGGCGCTCGGGGGGTCCTCCATGAAGTTAGGCTCGGCGGCCTCAACCACAGGAGGCGCAGATGCCAAAGGGATCACTTGGACTGGCGAGGCGGGAGCTGGTGGAGGAGGCAATGTTGGAGGCGGGGCAGGTGTAGATGGTGGTGTTGATGTTGGAAGAGGGGGTGGAGCAGATGGTGAAGAAGGTGCCACCCTCTTCCTCTTCGTGACGAGGCCATCCTCAGTCGCCTCGTCGTCTTCTTCTTCCTCCTCGTGGACTACTTGGGGGGCTTTCCTCTTTGGTTTCCTGAGGATAAGCTTTTTGCGTTGGTTGGCGGGTTGGGCCTCAGAGGAAGTTGGGCCTTTGGGTGGCGATCTGCCCTGAGCGGCGACGATCTCCACCACAGAGTTTGGCACGGTTTGGGAACCCGATGCCAACCCGTGGGATCGGGCGAGCGCCCTCAGTTCAGCGAGCTTGCCCTGGCCCAACATACGATCTGCATAAAGCAAAAATGCATGGGTTAGCTCAGAAAGAAAAAGTAGATGCATAAGGCAGTATGAAGCGAAGCAGATAAATGGTGCAGAAAATAAAACCAAAGTCTTGCGCACAACGCACAAGACGCCCAGAAACAGTTAACAGAGGTAATGTTAAAATGAAGACTTAGACGTTGAGGTGAGTTCTAACCTATGTGAATTTCAAGTTGATCTTCGAAGAACTCGAAGCAGATGAGTGTGGTGGTGAGGATGGTAATGTTGGCATCTGCCACACTCTTCCAGAAGAAGCAGAGGTCTTTGTCCAAAGCGCTCATGCTATCAGGACTTCTTGGCCTCCTGAAGCTGGTTTTGGACTCTTTGTTCCCCTTGTTTACCCAATACAAGGGGAAACCGTCGAGCAGAGAAGCGTCCTTGTCATTGGGGCGCACCTGGACAAACTTGCCCTTCCAGTCTTTGTAGGATTGCTGGAAGATAGAGAGGATCGACCTCCCAACAATCCCGTTCAAGCTTACCCACATGCGATCTCCTCGGTGCTTGGCTTCAAAAAGAAATAGGAAAACGTCCACTGACGCTGGCAGCCCCAAGTGGTCGCACATTATTTGGAAAGCCCGTACGAACGCCCAGCTGTTGGGATGGAGCTGGGCGGCGGCGATGTCGAGCTCGGTGAGAAGCTCCCTTTCAAAGCGAGTGAAGGGAAACCTAAGTTTCACCTTCTTGAACAGGGTGGTGTAGACGAAGCAGAACAACCCGTCGTTGTTCCCCTTGTCGTCGGCGCACACGGGCAGGTCGGGGGGGCAAGGTAGCACCGTCATTCTGTCGTAATGCTCCTTGTGAAACGATTGGTGAGGCTCATCCCCTTTCGTCAGTCGAAGAACCGCCCCAGCAGAGTTTACTGAGGAGGTTTCCTCCAGCAAGGTCGAGGTGGCCCATGGGTATAGTTTTTTGAAATCTGGAGAAGGCACGGAGGCTCCTCCGGCGACGGGTGGAGTGGCCTGAGCCAAGTTGGGGCGGGAGGGTGCAGGCCTCTCAGCCTGAGAAGAAGAAGCACCACGTGCTCGCGGTGGGTTGTGTGCTTGTGATGAGGGGTTTCCTGACGAAGGAGGAGGATTTGGGGTGATCTTTGAGCGAGTCATTGCGGAAGCTGCAAAGGAAGAAGAAAAGAAAAGGTGATCAGGACTCGCAGAGGCTGACTCGATCATGAACGAAGGGTGAGAAAACGAACGAACGAAGGTTCGTTGTAATGAAGACGAAGCCCTAAGTTACGAAGAAGGAGAAATAGAAAAAACAACCCACAACGTATGCACCAGACAGTTAAAGGATGATGCGAATCGGTTAAAATGCAGGAAAAACCAGCAGAAGAAGGAAAGGAAGTACCTTTTTATGATCGGAAGAGTAATGAAGGATGTTGGTGATTCAGGAGGTTGAAGAACGTTGAGAGCTTTTGCAGAAGAGAGTTGGAGCGTCTGAGAATACGAAGAAAGTGATGAAACAGTGAAGCGAAATGAGTTTAAGGGTTTTTCGAAATGGGTTTGGGAAGCGCAAACGTTAACTGAAGGTAACCGTTGATGAAGCCACGTGTCGAACGATGGGAGGAGTGTTTGGTGGAGCGTCAGAGAAGCAGAAAGTACAACCGCTTGGAATTCTGCGCCAGTGCCACGTAGACCGGTATTGACGTGACTACTTTAGTCTTTTCGCTGGACAAGTCTTCGCTTAAGACTGGGGGGCTTGTGTACCGCCCTGGTAGTCGGAAGTGATGACGTGGCGTCAAGCTACAGTATAGGCGTGTTGACGAGATGCCAGGTTGGCAGAAGGGAAGGAAGTCGGGGGGCTCGTGAAATCGCCAGTTATTAAGTTGGCGTGCTCCGATCTCCAGTATACCAGAACCGGCGGTCACCGGGTTAAAGATGAAGTCGCCAGGTGTAAACTCAGGCGACTAAGTGATTAGAGATCGCCGGAGCAAGCACATCGCCGAAGATGAAGGTGGTGCAGATTATGAAGGCGGCCGGCGAGACCACAGGGAAGGTGTACGAAGGCACCCTAGCTCGCCAATTCCAGTAGAGATCGCGCTCCAAGTTAGCTATGCACTGAGCAGTATCATGCATAAGTAACTTAGCCAAAGGAGAGTCAGAAGCAGCGCCCAAGTCAAGGAGGCTCCAGATGATGGCACGTGTACGACTGGATGCGAGCCACGTGTCCAGATGTGTAACTGCCAGGAGAGAGAAAGTGACCAGGTATATAAGGGTTTCCCAACGAACTTCTGAGGTACGCACGTTCAGATTGTCTTCTTTATGCTTGCGAGTTCTTGAGCATACTGTGAGAGAGAACTGGTTCACGGTTCCTTGAGAGTTCTTGAGTGTTACTCTTGAAGTATTTGGTGGTTCAGTCACTGACTTGGGCGTTGGAGTGCGATCGGCCGCAGCGGCGCCGCTCTGTTCTTTTGCAGGTTCTTGAGGTGGATCGCGACGAAGGACGGAGGGTGAAGCGGTGCACACGTCGATCCAAGTTTGACGAGGCAAGTTCCAACGTTTTGGTCAACAGGCAGGATCAATAGCATGTATCCATTGTATGATTATTTCTTCCACAATATGTACAAAAAAGGGAATTATTTCCCCTTTCGCCTCGTCCATTAAAATTGCGACCTTTGCCTCTACCATATCTTCCATTGATTCGTGGATCAACCACAATATTCACCAACACATTGTCTGTATCATTGTCATGATAATTGTTCTTGGGTAACAGGGAACGAACGAGGACCATGGTCAGATTTTCATTGATGCTGAGATAGTTTAGATTGGAGGGATTAGTAAGGTGATCTAGGGTTTGGCTTCTCCTAATGAAAAAGTAATGAGCAAGATAGAGAAACAAAAGAGATGGCCCAGAGCTCCTAAAAGCTCTGATACCATATTAGTTTTTTTTATATCTCTTATAGAGAAAGAAGAGAAAATGGAGGAAAAGATGATATATTTTATTAATCAAGAATTGTTACACACTTACATTATTGAGTGTTATATTAATATAACACATAAAAATATAAAGATAAAAATAAAAATAAAAATAACTGATACTGATAGAGCAGATACAACTGATAGCAGTTATAACTGATATAAAACATTTACAACTGATAAGGTAGTTACAACTGAAAATCTAAAATATTATATGAGATCATTTTTATCGTCTAATATAGAAGAAAAAGAGAGAGCAAAATAGCCATTAGAATCCGTAATCAAAATTATTTATACCTATTAATAGTGATTCAAAAATATTTTACTCACTTTTACAATTGAACAACTACTTCAATAACAAATCTACTATTGGATACTTCGAATGAGATTTTGTTTTATGAGCAATGAATTAATAGAATAAAATGGAACATTTTAGGGGTGTCCCAACCCTTATACATAAGTTACTCCTAGTTTAAGCAATCAACAAAGAAAAGCAAGATTAAGTGACACACCACTTAACTCAACAAGAATCTTAAACTATTTATACAGCCCTATCCAAACAGAACTGGTTTTGCAAAAACCAGTAAACCAAAAACTTGATGGCTATCTAGCTATTGGAATTAACAATCTAAAAACTTGATATGTAGTTTGCTCCCTTCCCATTGTAGCAATTCCAAACCTACTACCGTGTGTACTACATTTTATTGCCAAAGTGAGGCATGACCTCTGCTGCCAGTCTACTTCCAGTAGCTACAAAAATCTCCGCACATCCTCATCTTTTAAGCGCCAAGAGCTGGTCTACCAACCACACAAAACGTGCATCTACAAAAACTGCATAACATTGACCAGTATTGACAACATTTGGACATGGGCTTACAGGTCAGATTTTTGCCTAGCAGACCCCTCAACAAACCTCTGTCCTACTTGTTGCTGCAAAAATTAACCCAGAACCTTTTTCTGCTTAATAAATCGCTTCTACACCATCATCTTCCTTGTCCCTTCCTTAGTCCCCTTCTTGTAACATATATATGACTCCACCACTAAGAGAATCATTGTCCCTGCATCCCTACCATAAGACCTTTCCAACCAATAGACATAGATATACAATTCTAACCAATAGCTAATGCACAAAACAGGTAATCCAAATACATATGAAGATAGTGAAAAAACAAAGGATCCCATCCAGCACCTAACCCCACCCTAATACTACCCTTTTAATTTCAAACATATAACGTGATAAAGAATCCAATTAGGGAACCCAACATGAAAAACATTCATCATATCTTTCAACCATAACCAAGCTTTGAATCACCTTTGTCGTGACTTTAGTTGGACCTACAAACAACTAACAACTAGCTCTTTAAGAGCATTAGTAGCACTAATCTCAGAAACATCACGAAAACAAAATTAAAAATAGTTTACAATTGTAAGTTACGAGACTTCCTCCTATTAAAACAAACCTCTCCTTCTTCATCTTCTCTTCCGGATAGATTTCAGACATTCCGTAGGATTTATGCACCTTTGGGCGTACGTAAATTCAGCTAGATTCTCTTTGCTGGTAAGGCACGTCCACGCCTTTAGTTGAGCCAAAGTGAAGATTTCAGAGTTATCTGCTCGACCTTCCTTAAAAGTGACTTGATTTATTTGTTTCCAAATTTCTCCGACCACTACAATCCAAACACACCTCCAAGATCTGTTTATCTCTTGTGTAGCCTAGTTCAAATTAAACTGTAGGAAATGGGATTTGCCTTCCCTATAGACCACTGTTGGTTCCCCCACCCATTCATTACAAAGGCACCATACTCTTCAGGCTACTCTACATTCGAAGAATACATGACTTCCACTTTCCTCATCTTCCCCACACATAGCACACCTATTGCTTTCCAGGATTAACCCTCTTCTCTCCAAATTAGCATGCGTCGGAAGCTTGTCATCCAAAACTCTCCAGGAAGTAGTTAATGCTGAAGGTAACACCTTGATGCTCCAAAGAGCCTCATACAATGTACTATTGGCTCCTTCATCCCTTGTGCTTAGACAATTATAAGCTGAGTTAACCGTATAAGATAATTTTTTTGCCGCCTTGCATATCTATTGATCCCTGGACCCTTTTAATAAGGTTTTGTTATCTAACAACGATGTGAGTTGGTTTTTCTCACCGATTTCCCACTCGAAAAGATTACGTCTCCATGCCACTTTCCAACACCATGTGTCTATTCTAAAAACCTACTTGTGAAAGACTACCAGATTTTTCATTGGCAATGGAAAATAGCCTCGAAAATTTTACTCTTAAGACCTCATTGTCTAACCACTTGTCTTCCCAAAACCTTATATCTTTGCCATCCCCCAACTTCCATGAAATTTCGTCTTTTCGAAGCAATTCCCCTATTTTTCCGACAACCACACTTTCTTTAAATCTTTCCACCAATTTGACTCTTTATATCTGCTGACTGCTCTTCTTAGTTTTCTCCATCCACCATATTTTGAATCCATCACTTCCTCCACAAACCTCCCTCCTTTGACTGCATTCGCCAAATCCATTTCCCCAATAATGCCTCATTAAATGTCCTTATATCTTTAATACCTAGTCCACCCGCATCTCTAGATTCACACACCTTTTCCCATGCCACCCATGCTATATTCTTACCTTCCTTCCCCCAGCCCCATAAAAACTTTCTCAGGATCTTCTTAATTGTATCTACCACTGACTTTGGTATCTTATAGAACGACATATAAAACAGGGGTATTGACGACAAAACCGATTTGAGCATACATATTCTCCCCGCCATTGATAGAAATTTCCCTTTCCACATGTCCAATTTTTTCCTTATCTTTTCAATTACTTTGTCCCAGAAATTAGTTCTTCGGTGGTTACCTTCCACCTCCATACCCAGGTATGTGAAAGGAACCTTCATAACCTCACAATTAAGGATAGAAGCGTACATTCGCAATTGGGGTTGCCGTATGTCCACCCCTCCCAATCGGCTTTTTGAAAAATTGAATTTTAGTACTGAAGCCAACTCAAAGTAGCATAGCATAGATTTTATGACCATCACATTGTGGGTATTATCCTTGCAGAAAAAAATTGTGTCATTCGCAAAATGTAACATGTTAACCTTTACTTTTTTTTTAGTCCCTCAATGCATTCTAATAAACATTTTATACTATTGAAATAGGGATAATTTACATGTCATTATACTTTATTGCATAATTTAAAATCATTAAGACATTTATGTGTTACTTTTATCCCTTTTATTATTTAACATATCTCCTTAGAAATATAAAAAAATATATGATTTTGTTTATGCATATAGATAGACGTACTAGTTCCTTCACATTTAGAATTATTTACTCTTGTAGTCTTTTTATTATTATTGGTAAATGATCTCAGTAACTTAACTTAATCTTTTTAATATACTTTAACTAATTTTATTTAATTTTATTAAAGGTTGTGATGGCCCTAAGATGCAGGGGAGATCATGTTTTAGGTGGCTTATACACTGGAATTAATACAAAGCACATCCTGAAGACCAGCAAGATGGTTTATATTATTACATTATTCATTCATTTTTGGAATATTTTCCTCCTTTAAGATACCTTTGTTAAGTTCAAAATTTATAAATATTTTTCAACAGGTTGAAGAGTGCTCTGGTAAGCATTTACAGCCACACAAAGCTATTGTAGGTCATAATGCATTTCTCCATGAAAGTGGCATTCATCAGGTTAGTGGACTTAAATGCCACCCTGCTGCGTTTGATTTTGTTAATGCCTATTCTATTTGTTATTACCTTAAAACATACATTTGATTACTCTTAAACTTTTTTTTCTATTGTATTGTTGTTGTTTTTCTCTATTTTGATTTCTCGTTTGTAGGATGGATTGTTAAAGCATAGAGGCACGTATGAAATACTTTCTCCTGAAGATATTGGTTATGAAAGGTCCAATGAAGCTACTATGGTACTAGGGAAGCTAAGGTATGCCATTTTCTCACACTCTTTTATCCCATTTTCTGACCTTTTGTCTATAAAACTCTTGTTTCAATGCGGTATCAGTTTTTATGGTTTATTATTTTTATTTGTAGTTTAGTAATAATTGATCAATTAACTTTTATCTTAAATTTCATATAATCAAATTATAACTTCTTTTTTTCCTTCGTTTACACTTCCACATTAGTGGACGCCAAGCTTTGAAAAAACGACTTAAAGAGGTATGCAACTATTTGTTCTATACTCAAAGGGAAAAGGACCATTTTTCTCTTTCATGACCTTTTTCTTCCTTTTCAGCTTGGTTATGAACTCAAGAAGGATGAAGTTGAGAGTGTATTTCAAAACTTCAAAGCAATGGCTGAGAAAAAAAAGGTTAATAGTTTACTTTTCTTTTTTCTTTATCATTTCTGAATGGCTGAGAAAAAAAGGGTTAATAATTTACTTTTCTTTTTTCTTTATCATTTCTGAATATAATATATAGTTAATAATATTATATCAAATAATTAATTTGGTCAATATTAATTATATTTACTCTATTTTTTTTTCTTAAGAAGCCAGATCATCTTGAACTAATGTGTGACTCAAATATATTTATTTTCTTAGAGAGTTACTGATGTTGACCTTAAAGCATTGGTATCAGATAAAGTTTGTGATGTAGAACCTATTTGGAAGCTTGGTGGGTTGGAGGTAAATTGGAATGAGATTAATTTTAAACTATATACATGTTTGATACAATAATACAAAACAGAAAAAGAAGAAAAAATAATGAATATCTATCATCAACGTAGGTGACTTGTGGAACTATGAATTTTTCATCAACAACTATTGAACTTGTTAGAATTGACGGTACCACACACGTTGCTTGTTCCGTTGGAAAAGGACCAGTGGAATCAACTTTCAAGGCTGTCGATCTCATTGTCAAGGTATATCGACTTTAACAAGTTCCAACCTTTTCTTTTTATTTTCCTTTTTATTAAGTCTCTTACTACATATAAGCATTTATTGTTTTCTACTTTGAAATCTATTGGTATGCAATCAAATATTTTTATGAACTTTCTCTTTTCCAAAAGATTATATAGGCTAGAAAGTTATGTAAAAAATAGTGTGAATTATGTTTATATCATCCTACATGGAAGTTCTTGGAAGGTCAATGTTTTTAATTTCATTTTTTTTGAAGTATCTAACCAAGTTATGCAAAGATTTGTTTTTATATATAAAAAGAACATTTCTTGCAATCACATGAATATTGATATTCTAATTAAGTTTTTTTTATCAGTAAATATATTTCTATGGAATCTTTAGAATATTTAATATTTAATGCAGGAAGCTGTGAAAGTACACGAGTACTCACTAAATACAATCACAGGAGGCACTGATGCAATTGCAACTATACATGTTGTAATTCGTAAAGAGAATGCACACTCATGTACTTCTACTGGAAACATTGTTTATCCCACATTTAGGTATTGTTAATCAAAATTTGATTGTTTAGTATATCATTTTCTTGCTAACTCCCCACATGCACATCTAATATTTCAAAAATTTTCTTTTTATAGTGGGATTGGAAAAGGAGTAGATGTTGTTGTTTCCAGTGTAGAGGCTTATCTTACTGCACTAAACAAAATGCTTGATTTCAAGGAATGATTGTATCTGTTAGTATTCTAGCATATGAATGTAGAAGTTCAGACTTCATGTCAAAAATTCAATTAGCTATTTGTAATTTCTTAGTTTAGTTTAAAATGGAATAGAGTATTCCATAATGTAGTTTGTTGAGTCTCCATATTAAGGGATAAGTATGCCAAAACCAGACTAAGTAAGTGTCTCTTTGAAATATTTGAATTACAAATGTTAATTACTTTTTTTAAAATATTTTTTAAGGCAACTTTCTATTGGGTTAAATGTAAAACCATTGATTTAATCCAATTTTTTTAAGTGTAATTTCCTAGTTGTGGTGAAAATCAATCCCTTGTATTTTTTTTTAATTTTCAATTTATGCATTATATTTGGTTTAAGGCTCTTATATCCTAAAACACAAATAGATCTTTTAAATTTTATTTTAGGATGATTTCAACCAGAAAATCCTTCTTCTCTATGTTAAGATTTATTTAAGATTTATATGTTAAGATTTATTTATTTTGATTAGTAGAATAAATATAATATATATGAGCACTTTTGGTGTTAACCCTTATACAGATTTAAGATAACTTAAGCAAAACTCGTAAAATATACAGACACTAAAAGGATTATAGGTCTAGCCAAATCAAAAGACCCTATACTTCTAAGATACAAATTGATCCCAAATACAAATAATTTGTCTCCCAAAACACAGATCACGACATTGTTGTTGATTTCTCTTGACAAGTGTACTCAGTCAACTAAAGTATAATGATTTGAAGTATGGGTGTTGAACCCACATGGAACAATTTCAATTAAAATTTTATATTGCAAACTAATTATATAAACATGGATAATGATTTTGTTCACACATGATGTGAGTTGATTTTAGGATTGTTCATTTGTTTGGTGACACTTTACTTAGATTTAGATTTTAGGACAATTATAGGTGAAAAAACTAAGGAAAATTCCCACTGGACATTAACTTAACAAGTGTTAAGTAGATGTGAAAGTTCATTTCCATAAGGCCAAAGGAAAAACACAATTAATGGTGAAGATGAATGCCAAAAATAGGTGCGGAATTTTAACAAACACAAGGTGAGCAATACATGGACCAAAATGAATTAAAATGAGCAAAAACAAGAACAAGACATATTTTGGAATTGAAAATAAGAATGGTAAAGAAATGGAAAAAGATGAGTGAAAAGAAATTTAGGAGACATGGAATTGTGAATGTAGCACACCACTTGGATGGTGAATTTAATCCAAGATAAGTGTAGATGCCACCACTTGAGAGCTCACAACACTCACAAGATAAGATCAATTTAGGGGGAGATTCACTCACTCACAATTCTAACACAATTTGTGTATAATAACTTTACTTTTCATTCAACATATCAATACATGAGGTAGGCCTCCCTATTTATAGATTTAGGAGCCTTGGAGAGAAAGCTTAAAGGATATAAGGGCAAAAGCAAATGTGGTACGGTTTTAGGTCTTGACTTTGGTCAAAACCGCACCATCACACACATTCTAGAAACTAGGTTTCCTTTCTACCCTAATGTACTTCTTATGGGCCCATTCTTATGTCTTCACCTCCTAATTATGCTATTTAAACCTATTCTATGCTTACTATACTATTTGGATCCCTACAATTGAGCCCAACTTATTTACAACATCTCCTACTCATTTAAGAAGACTAGCAGAAGAACTTGAGGTGCTCTGGCCCTTGTCCATTCCTCCTACTGATGAGGTATTCCCTTGATTGTTGAGATGACCCTTCATAGTTGGCATCCTTGGTCATCTTCTTGTGGACTTGGGTCGTATCAAGAATAGATTGGAATGTTGATCAATAAGCTTAGAATTTTAAATGGAGAAGGCAATGGTCTGCAGGGGAGGAGACTTTAGTGGATGAAATCATACACAAGATTGAAGATATCAAAATACAATCATAAAAAGGAAAAATGGAAGTGGATTGGATATAACAAAGGCATATATACACTTAAATAAGCATATGCAACGATGGAAAACAACCGGTGAGGGAAGATGTAGAGATTTACACAACTTTATGGAAGATTAAAGAATTACCCTGGGCTTTATTCTTTTCTTGGGGACTGTTTAAAAACAAAGTACCTACTTTGGATAATTTAGTATATAGAGGTAGTCCTCTTCATACATATACATGTGTCATGTGTGCCAATTTACCTGAATATATCATGTAAGAATTGATGGCTTAAACAAGAGAGGGGGGGGGGGGTGAATTGTTTTATCAAAGATTTTCGCAAATACTTGCTTCAGAATGAATCCTTAACAAACAACTCAAATAAGCACTTAAGGAAGGCAATCAAACAATCCAACAAAAAGTTATCATAATTTCAACCGGTTAAAGACACAATTTAATAGGTTGTTTATAGCAGCGAAATATCAAACAGTTAGAGAGTTTGAGGGAAAGAGAGATTTACACACAGAGATTATACTGGTTCACTCAACCCTTGAGCTACATCCAGTTCTCAATCAAACCACTGAGTTCCACTAGCAATCAATCACAGATTACAAGTACACACCACAAAGAGGTGAATTTGAATCCCACAAAGCCTACTCACCCCCTTTGCAGACACAACAACTCAAGACAAAACACCCCCTGTGATGAGAATCAAATAAAGGAGGCTTTTATTAGTGAAAGGAGATGTCATTCACCTACACATTTGAAGTTCTTCCTTCTAGTCTTTTCAAAATTAAAAGAAGACATAAAATAAAGAGAGGATCAAGCCTAAAGCCAAAGAAGTCTACAAGTTTTCAAGAATAGGCTTCATTTAAATATCTCTCTTTATAGTTTCTTTTATAAATTTGTAAATAATATAGAATGTTTAAATACATAGTTTTTAGGAAAGGTGCTTAGAGGGAAACCTTAGATACCTCTTTTGTAAAAGCATCTTTAGGCATTAGTTTAGAATTTTCTAGAAGAGTACTCTTCATGCTTCATTTAGGCGCTATTAGTAAGTAGCATATGAAGAGTCTTTTGGTTAGCTTATGTTGTAAGCTTCATGACCAATCCTTGCTCCTATAAAAGGAGGGCTTAGGTCATTCACAATGGAGATTTGGAATTTGTAGTAAAGAAACTCTCCCAATTTGGTGATTGAGTGAGTGAGATTTGATTTCTCCTCTTCCTAGTCTCATCTTGAGAGCCTTGGTTCCCTCAAGTGGCGGCAATTCAAACTTATCTTGGAGCAATCACACTTCAAGTGGCGTGTTCATCAATCAAGTTCTTCATCCACATAAGTTTCCTCTCTTCTCCATTTAGTTCTTCCATTTCCATGTCCATATGAACTCTAAAACAAGTGTAGTTTCTTTTATTCGGTTCATCTTCCTTTTCTTGCACTTTTGTTCGGTTCTTTTCAATTTCTTACTGTTTTAATTCAGTTCAGTAGCTCTTTTTCATGTTTTGTTCGGTTCAATTGCTTTCTTTAGAGTTTCAATCGGTTCATTTACTTTTCCTCTCATTTTAATCGGTTCAATTTGACAATAATTGGAACTTCCATATGAGTTTGTGTTTTGGCACTAGTTTTGGTGAGTTCTTGTTCATAGAACCTTGATCCAATTCTATGATAAAGTGCCTATCTCATAACCAACTCAAGATGATTCCTAAGAATGTCAAGAATCATTCTAATTGTGCTAGTGGAATCACATCACCCTGTCTTTATAAGATTTCAAACTCAAATAGTATGTAAAACATGTACAATTACAAGATACTAAACATGATAGAAAATACATGGATTTACAGAACCAGAGATCCTATGATCAGCACTAGTCACCACAACAAAGCTTAAAAGCAATCTTGTTCTTTTTGAAAAACACTTTCAAAACCAAATCTCTTTCTCAAATCTGAATCAATACTCGTTGTATTTCTCATTGTTTTGATTCGAAAACTAAGCTATATTTATAGCCTTTGAAAAGCTACTGTTGTAGGCAATTTTGAATCACTAAATCAGTTAAAACAGGTTTTGAAAATACTGTTATGAAAACACACATTTAACTAGTTGAAACCACGATTTAATCGGTTCAATGAGCCAAACAGTTTTACAAGTGATTCAAAAAACAGTTACAAAGATTCTAAATGCCCTAATCTAAACCCAAACCTAGAAAGCAGCACAACTTCAGACTTCATGTGGATTTGATACATCAAAGCTCCCATCTTCAATAATCTCCCCCTATTTGATGGAGACAAATCCTTGGGATGCTTTTAGGAATGTTCTTTGTTTAGAATTTGTGGAATCCTGCATTCATTGAACAAGCACAGGGTAATCTAATCCAAAACAGATAAACACCATACAACAGTTCTCACTAGGTGATTTCCAGAAGGAACATTAGCCAAAATCAGATGAGAAACCAACAATCATACAAGGTGTAAAAACAGATAAACAATCAGTTATTTCACAAGAATAACCGGTTAAAATTTTTTAAAACAATTTTAACAAAAATTAAATATAAACTATTTAAAACAGTTTATATCGCAATGTTCAAATCAGAAAAGAGTGCAAAAACATTATAAAATATTACAAACCAAACTTCTCCCCCTATTTGTCTCATCAAATAGACACTTTGTAGGATGAAAAAAAATTTAAGATAAGACATGCATATCAATTATTCCCAATTCATTTTTTAGAGAGTAGAACCTGTCCTTTGATAAAGGTTTGGTGAAGATGTCAGCAAGCTGACTTTCTATTGAAACAAACTTGATTTCATAATTTCCATTGTTGATATGATCACGGATGAAGTGATGCCTTATTTTAATATGCTTTGTCCTTGAGTGTTGAACTTGATTCTTTGTCATGTTGATGGCACTTGTGTTGTCGCATAGTATAGGAACTTTGTTAATCTTTAATCCAAAGTCTTCAAGTTGTTGCTTGATCCATAAGATTTGTGCACAACAGCTTCCGGCAGCAATATATTCAGCTTCAGTTGTTGATAAAGCTACACATGCTTGCTTTTTACTGTGCCATGAGATGAAGCTAGATCTAAGTAGATGACATGTTCCACTCGTACTTTTCCTGTCTAATTTGCAACCTGCAAAATCAGAGTCAAAATATCTTACTGATCCTGCCAGCAACTCGAACGTGGAGGAATCGCTTCGTAGCACTCTCTGCCCTGTCTACGCGACTGCGTCTTCTGCAAAATCACCCTCAGAACCTACTCTTGCTTCTCCGAACGTGACCTGCAAAACACACAGACGGCGCCTCTAGCGGCCGTTTGCACTCCGACGATCAAGTTAGTCCACAGAACCACCAAAGACTAGAAAACTAGTAATGTGTGTGAGAAACTCTTGCTCTCTGTTTTTCGTCTCCTCCCCCCACTTCTCTCCCTGATTCCTCCTTGTATCTCTCTGTCTCTGCTTCTGGGCATAACAGAATTCTGTTATGCTTTTCTGGCATGTGTCAGAAACCTGTTACGCTTTTCAGAGACAGTGTACCTGCAGAATCAGAGAGAGTGGGTGTCTGTGCGTGTCCGCGCGTCTCTGCGCTGGGCTGCGCCTGTCTGTACCCTTAATGGTACGGAGTGCACTTTTGTCTGGACCGCACCCCTCTCAGATGGTGACACGTGGAGGCCTGCAACTCACATCTAACCACACACGTGTCACTTACTGGAAGGGCTCTAGCGCTTCTCTTTGTGTGCCTAAGTTACGCCCTTGCGGAGTAACTCAGGATATTTCTCTCATCTGGGTAAGTCGCATACTCTTAAGAGAACATCGGGTGAGGCTGGTCTAGGCACACTCACCAGACGTTGCTCTCTGCGTATACAGCTTACCCTTCACGATGTCACGCACGTAATGGGTTGAGGGAATCACCAATCACTGGCTGGTTTACTAGTTCCCTCAGGCCACTCTCGTGCATGATTCCCTGAGGTGTGCTCATGCGAGATCCATGCGTAACGCTCTCGCTGGGAACCTCAGTCCCAGTTTAACTGCGTGTAACACGAGACCCCGATGACAATACACCCGATGACTGATCAGTGTTTATTCGCTTCTCGCGCTCTGCCTCCAGGCGCGAGTCTGGGAACTGGTCTGCTGGTGGCCACTTGGCTACTGACCACCGATCACCATTCTGGGTGATCTGTCCCCTGACCTCTCTGCCGCCTGATCTGTCGGTGGTAACTTGGTTACTGACCACCGATCACCGCTCTTGGCGATCGTCCCCCTGACCTTTCTGCCACCTGGTCCACGTGTCACCCTTCGAGTGGTCCACGTGGTTCTCTGTTGCTGACGTCATCGACCACCGATGACCGATCGGATCACTTACCAAATGAATAGGAGAATGTGAGGGATACCATAAACCCATGGATATTGTGCCTTTCAGATACTTCAGGATCCTCTTCGCAGCTTTGAGATGTGATTCCTTAGGACAAGATTGAAATCTCGCACAAAGGCAGACAACAAACATTATATATGTTCTGCTTGCAGTTACATATAGAAGATGTTCCGTCCGGTTGACCGGGACGTCTTCGTGCACGACCTCAACCGTCAGCTAGGGACTCCTTCCCACTGGTTCTCTGTGTTTTCCTGCAAAAAAGAGGACAAAGAGGCGCCCTAGCGGCCGTTTGCACTCCGACGCTCAAGTCAGCCAGCAAGAAACACCAAAACTGTTCACCTACGTCTCTGAGCACCGCGTATGGCACTCTGAAGGTGGTAAAAAATAACTGTGTATTGTCTCCTTCAGGTAAAAATATTCCCCAGTCACTTGTACGTAACCTTGAAGCACGAGCAAGCAACCAGAGAGTTCTCGTAAATTTGCCAAAAGTTCCGACCCCGTTTCCAACATTCCCCGCGCTATTTAAACCTCCCAAGCATTTAAAGCGCCTTAAAGCGCTTTTAATCACAAATGTAACGCACTCATTAAAGCGTTTAATTAGAAAACGTAGCGCATTTAAGACGTTGAAACGCTTGGGAGCCATCATAGTACCTGAACGCTCGAAACGGAAACTGTATTGAATGACTTTAATTACCTGGCACCTGACTAGAGGGTGTTTCTATTCTGACATGGCTGTCGTACACGTGGAGGGCCTCACGACGCCATGACCCCATCTGGGGGCGTTTCTGCCCACCTGGGGACGTTTCTACGTGTGAGTCCTCCTGCTTGGGAGTGCTACTGCGCTAGGGGTGACTTTTTGGGTGCCAACTCATGCCCCCAATTATCTAGTCACTTACTTTGAGAGCGTATTTGCCTTTCTCTCGTACCCTGCACCCGGTTACCCTGGGCGTGACCTTCCTCTTGGGTCGTATCTGTCCCGAAGGCGTCTCTGGGGCGGCAGGGGTACCTCACGAGTCAGGCTGCCCTACACTGATGCTTTCACTATGGCCTTGAAGCCACCTTTTCCTTCTCTTTATCGCTGCCCCGTGCTATCGGGACCTGAGGCCTTCCCACGGCGTCGCTCCCTCCATGGTCTTTCCTACCCATGGGTATCAGGGAACCACATTGTGATTGCCTTGTTTCAGCACTGTTTGATCTGGCGACGCCCTGGTTGGGCGACGCCTTCACCTAGGCGACGCCTTGCCTTGGCGACGCTTCCTCTTGGCGTCTCTCCACCTAGGCGACGCCTTGCGTTGACTTTGACTCTCCAGCCGTTGACTTTGACCTTGACTTAGTCAACGCCCGGATACGGGACGGTACACAAGCCCCCCAGTCTTAAGCCGGAGACTTGTCTTCAGCGCAAAGACTAAAGCCTCGCCCACACCGTCCACGTGCCCTCATGATGACGTGTCATTCTCTGCTGACTCAACAATTCTTCGAATTACTGACGTGACACTTTCTGAACCACAGGGGTATTCTTAATGGCTGATTGGACATCCCCTGAAATGGGAAAAATAATGTCCTTTGAGGCTGCGCTTAATCGCGTGCCACGTGGCTCATCGTGCGGTCATCTTTAAGAACCTCTTGCGCTCCCCTTGAGCGCTTAATCTTGCAACACGTGGCATCATCACACGGTTATCATTTGTTGTCCCTCGCGCTTCTCGTAACGTTTAAGTTACCCAAACCCCGCGCTTGCCACTACTGTTACATCCACTTTCTCTGCCCTTTCTCACTGTTCATCTTCTCTGAATCCCTTCTCTCGCGACCCCTGTTCATTCGTGCTTCCGCTCTCCACGCCCTTCAGCCCCCAAAGGTACGGTTTTTTCCCTCCTTGATGATTCTCTTCACTGTATGAACTGCCTGGGACTGTCCATATTACCGCATTTCTTTGGATATCGTTTTTGTATGCTTCTTTGTTCCTCTCGTTCCCCTTCGCTCTCGTGTGGGTAGGGCGCTCCTAGGATTCTTCCATTTTTTCCCCTTTCCTTCTCCCAACCCCTTTTCTCTGAACCCTTTCTTTTTCTTTTGATCTTCAGCTTTGGCATTGATGGCGAAAACTAAGACCTCTGCGCCTCCCCCGCTCCCTAAGTCTTATTATAAGGGCGACGAACTTCTGGACGAATGCTCCCTCCTAAACTCTGTTGAGGACGTGGAGGCTCACAGGGGGGACCCTGCGCTTTATAACTTCAACGCCTTTCACAAAAATCACGACTCCCAAGTCCTGGTATGCTGGGTGCGGCCTGGGATGCCTGTTTGTGCGGACTCACGGGATACTGGGGGAAGCCCCTTCTTCTTTCTCTATCAAATGGTGCTCAAGAGGGTGGGCCTGCGTCTGCCCCTTACTTCTTTCGAAAAAGAGCTGCTTACAGAGATAAACACTGCTCCCGCCCAGCTCCACCCCAACAGTTGGGCTTTCGTGAGGGGGTTCCAAATTCTCTGCGGCTATCTAGGTGTTCCCTCTTCTGTAGACGTTTTTCTTCACTTTTTCGAGGTAAAGAAACAGGGGAAGAGCCTATGGATGAGCTTTTCTGGCATCGCCGGGCGCATCATTCTTACGCTCTTCCAAAATTCGTTCAAAGGATGGAAGAGGAAATTCTTCAAGGTACGTGCGACCAAGCGCGATCCTACCATCCTAGAGGGCTTTCCCCTATACTAGACGGATAAGCCCATAACCATGAAGGCCCTGGCTTTGGATGAGCTTACCCCCTCCGACCGGGATGTGTGCAAAGCCTTGGCGGGACTGGGGGTAGTCTTCGATACCGCCAAACTCATCGCGAACGAATTCAACGCCCATGGGCTTTCTACCTACTTTGGTATCTGCCCTTGATTGTTTATGATACATTAGTTGTTGTGGTTATCTGCGTGTGTTTGGCCATAGAATTTCCCTTCTGCTTCATCTGAACCAACCTTTACTCTACTATTTTTCGCTGTTGCAGGTTCAGTGATGACTTCCTCGAGGTGGCTGGCTCTTGCCAAATTTTTGAAGAAGGCAAAATCTACCAAAGAAGGTGGGGACGTCATCGCCTCCGACGTGCCCACCGTCGCTTCCCTGCCGATTCCTCCACCATCTGCTTCTCCTCCTCCCATTGCTGCGGTTCCATTAGCCATGGCGTCAACCCCTGCCTCAGCGCGCCCTAACAAAGGGAAAAGGGTGTTGATAGTATATTCTGACAGTGAAGACTCGGGTACTGCCTTACTATATGGGGAGTTGACGCAGGGCTTCACCGAAGGAATGACGCCGACTGATTCTCAAAAAAGGGGAGGCATGCCTTACTATATGGGGGCCTTCCTGGCGGTGGCAATCAAGTGGCGCACTCAGGCTCGAAATGCTATCAAAGGGAGGGAGGTTCTCCGCAAGCTGAGACAAGAGGTGGTGGCGTTGAAGGAGGAGAAGCAAAACTGGGGACTCAAGGAGGAAGCTTCCCAATCTCTGCTAAAACTGGCCCATGAGGGCAGGGAGGGAGCTGAGGCGTACGCGCGAGAACTGGAACAGGCGCATGCCGCTCAACTAGCCCAGCTCACCTCCTATCAAATCCAAAACATTGGCCTCCAGGAGGCGGCTCTTACATCCGAGGTGCTGCGGAGAAAACTTGATGAGTTGGATGCTGCTTGGAGGCAGAAGCTAGGTGAGAGAGAGGACGCCTTGACTGCGAAGGTTGAAGCTTTGAGCCTTCTTCAAGCCGAGGCTAACAAGCTCCGGGTGGAGAAGGAATTCCTGGAGAAGCAATTGACATCCAAGGATTCCAGGATTACCGAACTGGAGGGGGAGGTCCAAGAACTGACTGGGGAGATGACGGGGGCGTTTGAGGAGGGCTTCCAAGAGGCTTTGACCCAGGCGTCCTGCGAGAACACGGGCATCAATATTTCGAACTGCGACCCCACACACCATGTCGTTGACGGGAAGGTCGTGCCCATGGACTTGGATGACTGAACCGCTGTCTCTCACCCGCCGCCTTCAGCTTCCAGCTTAATTCCTTTATACTTTACCTTCGTTTTTGATTTCCTCTTTTAAAACTTATAATTCTTTGAACTATCCGTACTCTTGTTACAAAACTGGGCGTTCGTATGATTGCTTTTGTGCCTTCGCGATATAGAATCCTGCCTGTTCGTTCTTACTCCCATTCTTTACCTTCGCGCGCTTCGGTTATTTTATTTGTGTTCCGCCTATTTCTTTCACTTCGTTGGATGGCCTTGTATGTCCGGGAAAGGTCACGTGCCGACCCTCACGCCCATGGAGAGGCTCACCTAGTGACGTCGTATCGTCCACAGGGTGTCTCTAACACCGAAATGGTTCCTTCCTTGATCCTTGGCACCCGGCCCCCACGCCTAAGGAGAGGCCTGCTACAGCAGCGCCGTATCGTCCCCGGGTGTCTAAAACGTCGAGTGCTTTGGGGGGGTCGTTCCCTCTATGGTCTTTCCTTCCCATAGGTATCGGGGAACGCCCTGCCAGCGATTCGCTGGCGGTTTGGCGGTCCCGCCTCCCTCCACAGTCTTTCCTACCTGTGGGTCTCGGGGAGGTGACGCCAGCAACTAACTCTGCCCCCTTCAATTTCGTCTCCCTCCACAGTCTTTCCTACCTGTGGGTATCGGGGAGGCGACCCTGTCGATATTTGGTTGGCGACGTCTCACGCTGGCGTCGCCCTTCACGTCCTTCCTGGCGACGCCTCGGGCGTTCCCTTTACTTCGACGTTGACCTTGGTCCTTGCCTTGATCGACGCTTGATGACAGCGAAGAGCTCAAGGTTTTGTCCGTGCCCTCCGCGTGGCACTTCTTGTATGGCTGATGGGATGTTCCGTCATTCGACTTGATCCACGTGGCGCTGCTTGTATGGTTGATGGGACATTCAGTCATTCCATCAAGTTCTGACTCCTGCTGTGCCCCTGATTCACTTTCGACGGCGCATCGTACCACTGGATATTCTGTTGATACGACGTTCTCTGATTTTAACCAGTGGTGCCAGGGTCATCCTTCCATCTTCTGCCACGTGGACCAATCGTGCGGTGCATCCATTCGCGTCGTTTGGCGCTCTAACCGCTTTATTTAACTCTTCAAACTCTGAAACTATCCTCATCATTTTCTCACTCTCCATAACCCACTTACGTTCTTTCTTCTTGCACCTTTCCTTCTTGCACCCTTCCTTCTCTCACGAAGGGTTGTTCCAGCATTCGCTTCCCTCGCTCAACTCTTGCATTTCTGGCAGTCCCTACACTCTTGACAATCCCTGATCTTGTTAAAGAATGTCTTCTCACGCTGCTTCCTCAAGGGTCACTCCCAAGGAATTGTACCCTTGGGCTTCGAGTGAACTTCTTGACGAGTGTTCGTGCTTACTCTCTACTAGGGCCATAAGGGAGCACAAAGGGGATTCGTGTTCCTATGACCACCGGGCCTTCGCGAGGAGGCATGACGACGACATCGCTGTGCTCCCTTGCACTCTAGGGGAGCCAGTATGTGGAGATGAACGGGCCAACGAAGGGGTCCCTTTCTTTTACTTTTACCAGGTGGTGTTCAAGACCATCGGAGTGCGCCTACCCTTCTCCTGGTTCGAGAAGGAACTGCTGACGGAGATCAACATTGCTCCGGCCCAGTTATACCCCAATAGCTGGGCCTTCGTCAAAGCCTTCGACATTCTCTTCGGGTTTCTGGGTTGTGCACCCTCGGTTGACCTCTTTCTTCACTTCTTTGAGGTGAAGAGGCAGAGACACAACCTCTGGGTAACTCTCAGTAACGTACCCGGGAGAGCTCTCTTCACACCCTTCCAAAACTCATTCACCGGGTGGAAAGGCCGGTTCTTCAAGATCCGCTGTACTGACCTTGTTCCCGACGCTCTGGATGGGTTTCCACTGTACTGGGTGAGAGAGGAGAGGGCTCTCAAAACCAAACCCCTCAAGAAGCTGGCTCCAAGTGATCAAATAGCTTGCCGGATTCTTGCTGAGGCGGGAGGTTTTCACTCTGCCACTGTGATCAGCCTGGAGTTCAACGCTGGGACTCTCGAAAAGTACATAGGTAAAAGTCGCTGCCCTAGAAACTCCGGCCTTTGTTGTTTTCTGTACGTGCATGTCTTGCCTCATGGTATCTCTGACACATTTATTTCCCTTGGTGCAGGTTCGAAAATAAACCAAGAAAGGAGGACACGACTTACTCGAGCTCTGCGGGCTGGGAAAGGGGCTTCGCCTTCCTCTAGTGCTGATTCTGATGACCACTGAAAAGTGGCTCTTTTGTGACTTGCATGAGTTGTAATATTCGCCCCATTTGGGCTACTTCAATTGTATTGAGCATTGCTTGTAACACCAACTTTTTCTATATCAATTGATTTTTGTAACGTCACTTTACTCTGCATATATTTCGCATATTGTGCGCTTTCCTACGCCCTGTTCATCAACGGCGGCTGCCTCCATCCAGGTGACGCTTTCTTTCTTGGCGATGCCTTCTTTCTTGGCGACGCCTTCTTTCTTGGCGACGCCTTCTTTCTTGGCGACGCCTTCTCTTGGCGACGCCTTACCTTACTTCAAACGGAGGAAGATAAAGGCTGAAAACCAAGGCACTTCTTTTTCTCAAACTGGTTTTTCCTTTTATTAGGGTGACCTCATTAAAAAACCCCCGAGAGGGAAAAAGAGCGTCCCCTTCAACTAAACTGTTACATACTGCTTACATAAGTCAACTGAAATAAAATTTTAAGTTGGCTGCATTCCAACTGCGCGGGATAGGACCTCCATCTAAAGTCTCCAGGTTGTACGAACCGTTGCCCTTAGCCTCAGTAACTCTGAAGGGTCCGGTCCACTTGGAAGACAACTTATTCTCCAACTCGTACGGGTGAGCTTTCCTCATCACTAGGTCGCCGACCCGAAACTGTCGCGGCTTTACTTTAGAGCTATATTGCCGCTCTACTCTTCTCTTCATCGCTTTAGCTTTTATTCTAGCTTCTTCCCTAGCCTCGTCTAGCAGATCCAGGTTTACCCGCCTCTCTTCATTGGATTCCTCCGCCACAAAGTTTTGAAAACGTGGCGAGCTCTCATGTATTTCTACCGGGATCATCGCGTCCGACCCGTAAACCAAACTGAAAGGCGTCTCCATAGTAGAGGATTGGGGCGTGGTGTGATATGCCCATACGATCCTTGGTACCTCTTCCGCCCACGCCCCTTTGCCGATTCTACCTGCCCATTAGTCTGGGGCTGCTCAACTGATGCAAACACCTGTTTAATGCCTACCTCAGCGCATAGGTTTCTCAACTGTTGACTGGCGAACTGGGTTCCGTTGTCGGATATCAGCCGCCTAGGTACGCCAAAACGGCACACAATGTTCTTCCACACAAAATGTTGTACTTTATGCGCTGTGATTTGTGCCACGGGCTCTGCCTCTATCCATTTGGTGAAGTATTCGATGGCAACGATCAAATACTTCATCTGCCTGATCGCCAGTGGGAAGGGGCCCAGGATGTCGATTCCCCATGTATGGAAAGGCCACGGACTGTATATGGATCGCAACTCTTCTGGCGGCGCCTTGTGCCAGTCGGCGTGCTTTTGGCATTGCCTACACCGCTGGGTGTGCCGTGCGCAGTCCTCTTTCACTGTTGGCCAGAAGAAACCTGCGCGTATTACCTTGGAGGCTAAGGATCTTCCCCCTACGTGGCTCCCGTAGATGCCTTCGTGTAGTTCCGCCATTATCCTGGTGCACTCATCACCACTGACGCATGTTAGGATAGGGTGAGTGAAACCGTGCCTGAACAGCACCCCATCCACCAAAGTATATCTTGCGGCATTTCTTTTGACTTTTTTACCTTCTTCAGGCTCCACTGGGAGAGCCCCATCCGCCAGGTATCGCTTGTAGGGCGTCATCCAGGTGTCTCCCCTGGCCAGAACGCATACCTGCATCTGCTCTTCCTCAGACACACCCGCGTACATGCTGATGCGGGGCGCCCTCTGCGTATCTTGGGTCAAAGAGGAATGACTCCTCGGCCTTCCCCTTGATGTATAAATCTGGAGGACATCCACCCTATTGTCTTCCACGAATCTACGCGGAGCTTTGAGAGTCTCCTGGATCACTGTCCTCTGTCTACCCCCCTTGCCTGAGCTGGCTAGCTTTGCAAGCAGGTCAGCTCTGGCATTCTGCTCCCTCGAGACATGTATCAGCTCAAGAGCGTTGAATGCTCCCTTCAACAACTGGACGTATTTCAGATACGCCGCCATCTGTGGGTCTTTCGCCTGGAACTCACCCGACACCTACCCCGTAATCAGCTGAGAGTCGCTCTTCACCAGGAGGTTCTGTGCGCCCATCTCCTTGGCCAGGAGCATTCCTGCTATCAGGGCTTCATATTCTGCCTGATTGTTACTTGCCTTGAAGGCGAAGCGCAGGGCCTGCTCGATCAGTATGTCGTCGGGTCCCTCCAAGACTATTCCCGCACCGCTCCCTTGTTGGTTGGAAGAACCATTAACCGAGAGCAGCCACTGCGAACCCACTTCCACCTCTTGCTCACCTCCGGGCGAAAGTTCCGCTATAAAATCTGCGTACACCTGCCCTTTGATGGATCCTCTAGGCTCATATTGGATGTCGAATTCTGACAGTTCTACTGCCCAGCGCACCATTCTTCCCGCCACATCCGGCTTCTGCAGCACTTTCTGTATAGGGAGGTTGGTCATCACCACCACCGTAAAGCTGTGGAAGTAATGACGGAGCCTCCTAGCAGAAAACACTACCGCCAGCGCTGCCTTCTCTAGCGCTTGGTACCTCGTCTCAGCCCCCTGTAAGGCCTTGCTTACGAAATAGATGGGCTTCTGACTCTGGTCCTGCTCTTGGACCAACACGAAACTGATGGCCCGCTCCGTTACAGTAAAATATAACCGGAGGGGCACGCCCGCTATTGGTTTGCAGAGGACCGGTGGCGTCGCCAGATACTCCTTCAGCTTAATGAAAGCCGCTTCGCATTCCTCAGTCCATGCAAAGCGACTGTTTCTCTTGAGGCACTGGAAATAGGGGTGCCCCTTCTCTCCTCCGGCGGAAACAAACCTCGAGAGCGCCGCCATCCGCCCTGTCAGTTGTTGCACCTCCTTTACCGACGTTGGGCTTCGCATGGCGATAATCGCCGCGTATTTGTCGGGGTTCGCCTCTATCCCCCTCTTTGTGAGCATAAAACCCAAGAACTTTCCGGCCTCTACCACGAAAACACACTTCTCATGGTTTAACTTGAGGCGGTACTTGGATATTGTGACGAACAACTCCTCCAGGTCCGCCATGTGCTGCGCCCTATTCTGCGACGCCCCACGGTGGGCGCCAAATGTTCCGTCCGGTTGACCGGGACGTCTTCGTGCACGACCTCAACCGTCAGCTAGGGACTCCTTCCCACTGGTTCTCTGTGGATTCCTGCAAAAAAGAGGACAAAGAGGCGCCCTAGCGGCCGTTTGCACTCCGACGCTCAAGTCAGCCAGCAAGAAACGCCAAAACTGTTCACCTACGTCTCTGAGCACCGCGTATGGCACTCTGAAGGTGGTAAAAAATAACTGTGTATTGTCTCCTTCAAGCAAAAATATTCCCCAGTCACTTGTACGTAACCTTGAAGCACGAGCAAGCAACCAGAGAGTTCTCGTAAATTTGCCAAAAGTTCCCACCCCGTTTCCAACATTCCCCGCGCTATTTAAACCTCCCAAGCATTTAAAGCGCCTTAAAGCTCTTTTAATCACAAACGTAACGCACTCATTAAAGCGTTTAATTAGAAAACGTAGCGCATTTAAGACGTTGAAACGCTTGGGAGCCATCATAGTACCTGAACGCTCGAAACGGAAACTGTATTGAATGACTTTAATTACCTGGCACCTGACTAGAGGGTGTTTCTATTCTGACATGGCTGTCGTACACGTGGAGGGCCTCACGACGCCATGACCCCATTTGGTGGCGTTTCTGCCCACCTGGGGACGTTTCTACGTGTGAGTCCTCCTGCTTGGGAGTGCTACTGCGCTAGGGGTGACTTTTTGGGTGCCAACTCATGCCCCCAATTATCTAGTCACTTACTTTGAGAGCGTATCTGCCTTTCTCTCGTACCCTGCACCCGGTTACCCTGGGCGTGACCTTCCTCTTGGGTCGTATCTGTCCCGAAGGCGTCTCTGGGGCGGCAGGGGTACCTCACGAGTCAGGCTGCCCTACACTGATGCTTTCACTATGGCCTTGAAGCCACCTTTTCCTTCTCTTTATCGCTGCCCCGTGCTATCGGGACCTGAGGCCTTCCCACGGCGTCGCTCCCTCCATGGTCTTTCCTACCCATGGGTATCGGGGAACCATATTGTGATTGCCTTGTTTCAGCACTGTTTGATCTGGCGACGCCCTGGTTGGGCGACGCCTTCACCTAGGCGACGCCTTGCCTTGGCGACGCTTCCTCTTGGCGTCTCTCCACCTAGGCGACGCCTTGCGTTGACTTTGACTCTCCAGCCGTTGACTTTGACCTTGACTTAGTCAACGCCCAGATACGGGACGGTACAGAAGAGAACCTATTAAACCCCTGAACATGGTTTGATCAACCTCTGGTGCAACTTCTGTTGATCAAGAGTGACATAGTTGAAATTCAATTTGACATATTTGATCTCATGTTTTTCAAGATTCACATGAAGCTTTGGATTTTCTAGTGAGAATGTAATAGGATTGCTATTGTATTCTTTTCAGATTGTACTTTGATTAGGTGTAATCCTTTCTCAATCTTCTGTATTTCTGTTGTTGTATTGCCAAGGAGTGTTGATGGAGATCAAGCCCAAGAGAACATGGAGGCCACTCATCAAGCTCAAGAAGAGGTGGAGGCACAAATGGAGGATGCCCATGGAGGTCAAAGTCCACCTCAAAGGATTACAAGAAGCATGTTCAAAGCCTTGGGAGCAAGAGGACATTTATTTTCTCTTTTTGTAGTGTCTTTAGTTGAAGGTGCTTAGAGGGAAACCTTAGAAACCTCTTTTGTTATAGCATCTTTTAGGTTTTAAATAGGACCTTTAGGGGGGTGTATTAGTAGATAGGTGTAGGTGTAGTTTTTGGGAGGTGTCATAGTAGAAAAAGGTCACACCTCCCATGTGACTTGTTTTTGGTGGGAATTTCAAATGAGTTTATTTGAAATTTCCCACCTATTTTTCAGCACCTTAGGCTATAAATAGAGGTGCTTCCTTTGTAAAATTCAGATTTGAATTTTATCTAAAGAAACTATACTCAAATTGGAGTGAGCATTTGGAGAGCTTTGAGCTTCTTCTCTAGTCTTATCTTGAAGGACCATGGTTTCCTCAAGTGGCGGCTTCCACACTCATCTAGGAGCATCCATTCTTCTAGTGGCGTGATCATCCAACCATTCCTCCATCTTCATGAGCATTCTCTTCTCCTTCCTTTCTTCTTCTTCAATTTGTTCTTATTGCCTTGAGTTTTGAGTTGTTTTTGTTTCGGTTCCTTTAATTTTCCAGCACCTATTTTCTGTTTAGTTTTTAAATTCTGTTCGGTTCTTTTGTTTTGATTGTTTCTTGCTTTGGTGTCATATAATTTTCTGAATTGATGTTGATCCTTTGAGCATTTTCTTTTTAGCATTGAGTTCATACTTGTATTCTAGACCTATACAAGTTCCAATACATCATTTTCTATTATGTCTTTGATAGTTCATCATTCTGTTTTTTTATTCCTATTAGGATTCCTCTGTTTCTGAAAAGAGTGCTTACTGTTTTTCCTTATTGCAATTGATTTACGTACTGTAAAATTCTGAAATTCTGGATTTGAGATATTGAAAGTGTTAGAAAAGAATAGAAAAAAGAATCATTCAAAAATATGAAGTACACAAAAATGATAAATAAAATAAAAAAGTGTACATTCCTGCCGAAAAAAATACGGTAATCTGGCAGTGATTTTAAAAAATTTATTTCTCTCAATTGGCTTACTGTTTTTAATTGATTCCAGTGCCATTTTTGAGTTAACATCTTGAAGTTTCTGTGGTATAAATTTCATAATCCAGTTCGCTCTACAACGTTCCAGTTAAATCAGTGAATATCAAACACAGTTTGCATTAAAAAAAATTTCCAGTAGCTAAATTTTTTTTTGTTTTCTTCATCTACTCTAGTGCTTTTCCTTAGGTATTCTTTTGTGTGCCTACTTTTCTCATTGAGTTCTTTATTTTCTTGATTGTCTTTCATTCTTACTCTTTGAGTTTGTCTTACACATAGTTTTCCTTTTGCAATTACCTTTCCTTGCTTATACCTTTTCTTGTTTGTCTTTATTGTTTCATTGGTTTTGTGGTGGTTTGCTCTTAAGATTGGTGTGCTTGCTTTGACATATTTCATTTGAGGATTCCAAGGCCTCAAGATCAGATTGGTGCAAGAACATTATTTCTTTGAGAGTGATATCTTTTCAGCCTTAAATTCACTTCGGCAGTTTCAATTGGAAAGCTCACTGTTTTTGCTAATTTTTAACTTGTTTGCTGTTTTGTGTGTTTGCTGTTTTTTAATTACAAATGGCTGGATCTTCAAGTGATGCATCCTCCAAGCAGAATTCTCCTTCCAAAGCTTCAATTCTTGGTGAATTACATGAAGCTCAAAGAACAATTAGAAGGTTGGAAGAGAAATTGCAAAAGATGGAGGTCAAACAAACTAGACCATCTCCTTCTATCCATGATGGACATCATTCTCATAGACCATCTTCAAGAGCTTCTTCAAATGATGTTGGCCGTGAAGATGAGCATAGGAGAAGGAGACCTCCACCCCAAGTCCATGGACAAAGACATCATCACCAAGGGGAAAGAATTCACTACGGCAATGGCTTCTACCATGATGCAAAGTCCAAGCTTCCTTCGGTCAAACTACCTTGTTTTAATGGTTCTAGTGATCCAAATGTGTATTTAGATTGGGAGGCTAAGTGTGAACAAATTTTTGAGATCCATGAGATCCAAGATGAGCATAAGCTCAAGCTAGCCACCCTAGAGTTTAGTGATTATGCCATGAAATGGTGGCATGGGATTGTAAAGGACATTATCTATCACAAGGGTCCTCCCGTGGACTCTTGGAACTCTTTAAAGGATCATATGCGCGCTAGGTTTGTGCCCCCACATTTTAGGAAAGACCTCATGTTGAGACTCCAACGGTTTCAACAAGGCACGCTAAATGTGGATGAATATTATAAGGAGCTTGAGACGCTTGTGCTTAAAATTGAATTAGAAGAAAGTGAAGAAGCCATGGTTGCTAGGTTTGTGAGTGGTCTTAGGAAGGATATCCAAGACATTGTTGAGTTACAAGAGTATTCATCATTGGGCTCTTTAGTTCATCTTGCAATGAAGGTGGAAGCCCAACTTGCTAAGAAAAACTCTTTTAAAAATGCTTCCAATAATGGATACTACTCCAAGTCTTGGAGAAACAAAACTTCTTTTTCAAAACATCCTTCCAAAGATTCTTCTTTCAAACCCAAGGAATCTAAGCCATCAACATCTAGACCTAAGTCTCCCACTAGAACATCTAACACTAAATGCTTTAAATGTATGGGTTATGGTCATATTGCTGCAAATTGTCCTTCAAAACGAAGTATGTACATGCATGAGGGCATTGTAGTTAGTGAGCATGATTCGGATTCTTCAAAGCATTCATTGCATTCTCATGCATCTAGTGAGGAAGAGAGTGAATGTCCACTTGAAGGGGACTTGTTAGTTGTGAGAAGACTTCTTGGACAAGTTTCACAACCTTTTGATGAAAGTCAAAGGGAAAATATTTTCCATACAAGATGTCTTATTCAAAACAACATTTGTTCCTTGATAGTGGATGGGGGTAGTTGTGCAAATGTGGCTAGTACAAGAGTAGTAGATAAGCTTGGATTGCCTACTATCTCTCATACAAAGCCCTACAAATTACAATGGCTTAGTGAAGTAGGAGAAATAATTGTTAATAAACAAGTCCTCATCCATTTCTCCATTGGAAAATACAAAGATGAGGTATTATGTGATGTTGTGCCCATGGAAGCCACTCATGTTCTTTTGGGAAGGCCTTGGCAATTTGATAGAAAAGTTTTACATGATGGCTTTACCAACAAATTATCTTTTGAATTCCATGGTCACAAGGTTACTTTAAAATCTCTCTCTCCAAGAGAAGTCCATGAGGACCAAGTTATCATGAAGAAAAAGAGGGAGAGTGAAAAAGATAAAAAAGATAAAAAAGATAAGAGTTCTAAGCCTACACTCCTTGTGTCTAGGCGTGACATTGAAAGGGAAATAGTGGCTCATCATCCTCTTTTTTTAGCCATCCCTAGAACTCTTAGCATAGAAACACTTGTTGATAGTCCTCATTGCTTGGAAAATTTGGTAGAAGAGTTCAAAGATGTGTTTCAAGATCCTCCAAATGGCCTTCCACCTTTGAGAGGGATTGAGCACCAAATTGATTTGATACCGGGCTCTTCTTTACCAAATCGTCCCGCATATAGGACCAATCCAAGTGAAACCAAGGAAATTCGCCAACAAGTTGAGGCTTTGATTGAAAAAGGGTGGGTGCAAGATAGCATGAGTCCTTGTGCTATGCCTATCATCTTAGTGCCAAAAAAGGATGGCACATGGCGAATGTGTTCGGATTGTAGGGCCATAAATAACATAACCATTAAGTATAGGCATCCCATACCTAGATTAGATGATTTGTTGGATGAATTACATGGTTCAAAAATCTTTTCAAAGATTGATCTTAAAAGCGGCTACAATCAAATCCGTATCAAACCGGGTGATGAATGGAAGACGGCTTTTAAGACCAACTTTGGTTTATATGAGTGGTTAGTTATGCCTTTTGGTTTAACTAATGCACCAAGTACCTTCATGCGCCTCATGCATCATGTTCTTAGACCTTTCATTGGTAAGTTTGTTGTGGTTTACTTTGATGACATTCTCATTTATAGCTTATCTTTGAATGACCATAGGTTGCATGTTAGGCAAGTTTTGGAAACCCTTAGGAAGGAACATTTGTATGCTAACCTTGCTAAATGTATGTTTGCTCTTGATCATATAGAATTCCTAGGGTTTGTTGTGAGTTGTAAAGGGGTCCATGTGGACAAAACCAAGGTGGTGGCCATTCAAAAGTGGCCTACACCGAAATCTTTGAATGAGGTCCGAAGTTTTCATGGGCTTGCTTCTTTCTATAGAAGATTTGTCCCAAACTTTGGTACCATTGCCGCACCACTCAATGACATAGTGAAAAAGGATGTGGTCTTTCATTGGGGAGAAGCACAACAAAATGCTTTTGATACTTTGAAAGAAAAATTGACTAATGCTCCCATCTTGGCCCTTCCTAATTTCACTAAGACATTTGAGATTGAGTGTGATGCTTCAAGCATAGGTATTGGGGCTGTTCTCCTTCAAGAGGGCCACCCCATAGCCTATTTTAGTGAGAAATTGAAGGGAAGTCATCTCAACTATTCCACCTATGATAAGGAATTATATGCACTTGTTAGGGCTTTGTTTACTTGGCAACACTATCTTTTTCCCAAAGAGTTTGTGATACATAGTGATCATGAATCTCTTAAATATTTGAAAAGCCAAAACAAACTTAACAAGAGGCATGCTAAGTGGGTGGAATTCATTGAGCAATTTCCTTATGTGATCAAACACAAGCAAGGCAAAATAAATATTGTGGCGGATGCTCTTTCTAGAAGATACACCTTGCTAAATCTTTTAACCTCTCAATATCTTGGTTTTGATCACATTAAGGAACTTTATCATGATGACCTTGATTTTTCTCTCCTCTATCAAGAGTGTCTTAAGGGAGGACACAAAGATTTTTTTATTCAAGATGGCTTTCTTTTTAAAGGAAAACGTCTTTGTGTTCCCCAATGCTCTATTAGATTATCTCTTGTTAGAGAAGCTCATGAGGGGGGCTTAATGGGACATTTTGGGGTTGCTAAAACTTTGGATGTGTTGCATGAACATTTCTTTTGGCCTCATATGCATAAACATGTTCATAGTTTGTGTGATAAATGCATAGCTTGCCGCAAAGCTAAATCTAAAATGCATCCCCATGGTCTTTATACTCCTCTTCCTATCCCTTCAATGCCTTGGGTAGATATATCTATGGATTTCATCTTAGGCTTACCCAAGACATCAAAGGGAAAGGACTCCATTTTTGTGGTAGTGGATCGTTTTTCAAAAATGGCTCACTTTATTCCTTGCCACAAAGTGGATGATGCATGCCACATTGCAAACCTCTTCTTCCAAGAAGTGGTTCGCTTGCATGGGATTCCTAGGTCTATAGTGTCCGATAGAGATCCTAAGTTCTTGAGTCACTTTTGGAAGACCTTGTGGGGCAAGCTTGGAACTAAGCTTTTATTTTCTACCACTTGCCACCCACAAACCGATGGTCAAACCGAGGTGGTAAATAGAACTTTGGGACAACTATTGAGATGCTTTATTTCGGGGAATCCTAGAGTGTGGGAGAATTTACTACCCCATGTTGAGTTTGCATATAACCGAGTAGTAAATTCTACCACCTCCCATTCTCCTTTTGAGGTGGTCTATGGGTTTAATCCCCTAACACCTCTTGATCTTCTTCCTATTCCCCTTCTTGACGATGTCTTGTGCAAAGATGGGGATGAAAAGGCTTCTTTTGTGAAAACTTTGCATAAAGACATCAAGAAGAGAATTGAGAAGAAGGTTGGCAAGTATGCTGAACTTGCCAATAAGAGGAGAAAAGCATTGTTGTTTGATGAGGGCGATTGGGTTTGGCTTCACTTGAGGAAGGATCGTTTTCCTACTCAAAGGAAGTCCAAACTAATGCCTCGAGGGGATGGACCTTTCCAAGTCCTCAAGAGGATTAATGACAATGCTTATGAGTTAGATATGCCTGATACATTCTTCGGTAGTCATACTTTTAATGTCAGCGATCTAACTCCTTTTTCTGTAGGTCTCCAGAATTCGTGGTCGAATTCTCTCCAACTCGGGGAGTATGATGGAGATCAAGCCCAAGAGAACATGGAGGCCACTCATCAAGCTCAAGAAGAGGTGGAGGCACAAATGGAGGATGCCCATGGAGGTCAAAGTCCACCTCAAAGGATTACAAGAAGCATGTTCAAAGCCTTGGGAGCAAGAGGACATTTATTTTCTCTTTTTGTAGTGTCTTTAGTTGAAGGTGCTTAGAGGGAAACCTTAGAAACCTCTTTTGTTATAGCATCTTTTAGGTTTTAAATAGGACCTTTAGGGGGGTGTATTAGTAGATAGGTGTAGGTGTAGTTTTTGGGAGGTGTCATAGTAGAAAAAGGTCACACCTCCCATGTGACTTGTTTTTGGTGGGAATTTCAAATGAGTTTATTTGAAATTTCCCACCTATTTTTCAGCACCTTAGGCTATAAATAGAGGTGCTTCCTTTGTAAAATTCAGATTTGAATTTTATCTAAAGAAACTATACTCAAAATTGGAGTGAGCATTTGGAGAGCTTTGAGCTTCTTCTCTAGTCTTATCTTGAAGGACCATGGTTTCCTCAAGTGGCGGCTTCCACACTCATCTAGGAGCATCCATTCTTCTAGTGGCGTGATCATCCAACCATTCCTCCATCTTCATGAGCATTCTCTTCTCCTTCCTTTCTTCTTCTTCAATTTGTTCTTATTGCCTTGAGTTTTGAGTTGTTTTTGTTTCGGTTCCTTTAATTTTCCAGCACCTATTTTCTGTTTAGTTTTTAAATTCTGTTCGGTTCTTTTGTTTTGAAGTTCAATTCTGTTCGGTTTGTTCTTTTCCTTCTCCTTTGTTGATTCAATTTGACAATATTTGGTTCATCCAAATGAGTTTGGGATTTGGTACTTGTTTTGGTGAGTTCTTGATCTTAGAACTATGATCCAACTTCTAAGAAAGTGCCTCTACATTTTCCAGCTCAAGGTGATTCCTCAAAGTGTCAAGAATCTTGTTCTATGTGGCTATTGGAATCACATCAAGTGTTGTGTGTTCTTGAGGTGTTCAAGATCAATACTCTTGGTGTGGTTTGCCAAAGGTAGTATGTTTCTTGAGGGGTTCAAGGTCACTACTTTGGTGTGTGGTGTTTTGTAATCTGGTTTGATTGCTTAGTAGGTTACATAGTGGTTTATAGGAACTGGATGTAGCTCTTGCTGTAATTGTGAACCAGTATAAACTGTTTTTATGCATTTCTCTTTCTCTGAACTCCTTTAAATTATGTTTTTAAGTTGTTTAAGTTTTAACTGGTATAAACAACCGATTGATTCGATGTAACAACTAATTGTTTTTCTGTGTTTTGCTATAAAACAGTTTGTGTTCTTGGCTAACTTGATTCCTCTTATGGATTTCTACACAGAATTTCATGAAACCTTGAAAAGTTTTCGAAAATTTCTTATAAACAATTCACCCCCTCTTGTTTAAGGCCATATATGCTAACAACTTTATCAGCACCTAAATAGCAGTTTGTTGACATAGGCGTTGCTGCAGCTTTACATGCTTCCATCTCAAACTTCTTAAGAATGTCTTTGCAGTACTTTGATTGACATACAAAGATACCCTCTTTGGATTGTTTAACTTGCAGTCCAAGGAAGAAAGAAAGTTCTCCCATCATTGAGATTTCGAACTGTGTCCTGACCATACCTCGGTCATCGATCCAGAGACTGACCTCAGACATCACACACCGATGCTTGGTGATGGAAGGGGGGCCACGAGGTAGACCCCAGACATACCCACCAGGGGATTGGTTAGTCTTTGAACATTGGTATTCTAAGTCCGATGTTGGAGATCGATATCAGACCTCGCCAGTAGAGGGAGAAGATTGGACATCAATCGTCTGAACGTTGTAGAAGGCCATGTAAGGTGGGCCTAACAGCCATGACAAGTTAACGGTTAAAGACATGAGATATGTGGGAAGCCTAAGTCACGAGGGACCCATGCACGTGGTGTATATGACCATGAAGGCGCAACACGTGTGGATAATCCTAGGAGGCATTAATGCCCATTAGGATTAGGGTTTCCAGAACAAGCTGCATGCATGGCACGTTAATACTTAGGGCACCCACGAAGTAGATGGTGCTAGAGACTAGATGCACAAGTTGGTACCCAAGCGCCACTTTGTCATTTGTTGCACTCCAGTTAAGGGAAGTTCATGTGCCAGATATGCTAAGATTCTATGAATAGCGGGGCAAGGACATTCTCCAAGGAACCCTAGTCAAGGGCAGGGACGCAAAGGTAAACCCTAGTTTTAGCCTATATAAAGGGTGCTAAAACCCTAGTAAGGTACGTAGTTTTCAATACTGAAGCTAATATACACTCTTGGTGTTTCTTTGCCCTTATACTGACTTGAGCGTCGGAGTGCAAATGGCCGCTAGGGCGCCCCTTTGTCTTTTGCAGGTGGGAGGTTTCTTGACCAAGAAGGTACGATTCTCAGGCAAGATCGAAGGGTTGTAGCAGTGGTTTGAGCCAACCGGCGGAGCAAGTCAACCGGTAGGAACATTTGGCGCCCACCGTGGGGCCCGTTAAATCAAGGTCCCACTCGCATCACGTTAGGAGTTTTTACCAGCAATATGAGAAGTACAAGGCAAGCAGCTGCTGGATCCGCAGGAAGGGTACCCTCCGGAGGAGACAACGTTACCACACAACAAATATTGGATACGATGTGTGCCCTCCAAGCAGAAGTGGCAGCATCACGAGTGGACAACGCATAATTGCGTAGAGCCAACGAGGATCTGCGTAGGGATCAACAACAGGTAGGGGAGCGCGCAACGGACGAACATGAACCTTCAGTACCACTTGGGGCACGTCCCATTCCATTCTCACGAGCGATCATGAATACGACGTTACCAACAACGTCTCTGGGCCCGAAAGTCTCCTTCACAAGAGTAGAGGACCCAGAGGCCCATCTCACAGTGTTCCACACCCAGATGATGCTCGTTGGAGGATCTGACACCGTGTACTGCAAGATGCTTATGAGCACACTGTCAGGCGCGGTGTTAGAATGGTTCGATAGCCTTCCCAATGGATACATCACCAACTTCGACCAGTTTGCTACACTGTTCAGGGAACAATACCTTGTGGACAAGGCCCCCGCCCGACCTTCTTATGATGTTTTTGATGTCAAACAATACCAGGGGGAGTCCATGAAGGACTACCTGAACAGGTTCGGGATCCAAGTGGTGAGATTGAAACCCACTGATGAGGCCATGATAGTACATGCCTTTGTCAAGGGAATGCTACCTGGGCCTTTCAGTGAATCACTGCTAAGGTTCTACCCGAAAACATTCATTGAGATTCGACGTCGAGCGTTAGCACACATTGCCCCCGAAAGCAAGGTTTTTTCGGTCCTGTTCGACCTCGAGCAGCCGGTCGGCCTCAGCCTATGAGGGTTCACGAAGCGACCACAGAGAAAAAGGGGGCGAAAAAACCCTATGCATGGGCCCAGGCCGGGGCACGCACACGAAGGGGTACTCCCCCAAAACATAATTTCTGAGTGGAGCTCAATGAGTTGATCGCTATCCCAAAAATAGTGGCAAGACTGAAGGTACCGGCAAAGACCGATAGGAAGATGGGGCCCAACAAGAACGCTTGGTGTGAATTTCACCAGCAAATGGCCACTACATACGTAATTGTTTGGCCTTGGTGTATCAACTACATGAACTGGTGAAGAGCGGTTTCTTGAAGGACTATCTTCAAGAGCCACAAGATGACTAGGCGCTGGTAGCTGCAGGAGCGGATCAGGGGCACGAGGTGCCTATCCACGAGGAGGTAAACACTATCTCAGGAGGATTCTCAGGAGAAGGGTGCACAACCTCCTAGAGAAAGAAGTACGCACGAGGGGTAATGGTAGTGGAGGTACAACAGGCGGACCTGATCCCCGACGTCGACCTCACCTTCACGAAGGCCGACCTCCGGGATGTCGTACCTCACGATAATGATCCGGTGGTGATTTCAATGGTTACAGCTGGGAGAAGGGTGCACCGCGTCCTCATGGACCAAGAAAGTTCAGCCGACGTAATGTTCTTGACGACCTTCAACCAGTTACAGTTGTCCACGAACCAGTTGAGGCCTTACACCGGATGTTTGTATGGTTTTGTAGGGGATGAGGTGGAGGTTCGTGGGCACATAGAGTTGAGGACAACGTTCACGGATGGCGCGTCTTCACGCACTGCCAACATCAGGTACCTCGTTGTTAACGCTCCCTCTGCCTATAACATATTGTTGGGGAGACCAGCTTTAAACAGGTTGGGAGCAGTTCCCTCCACGAGGCATATGAAGGTGAAACTGCCTTAGCTTGAGGGGGCAGTGAGCACCATCAAATCTGACTAGAAAAAGGTGAAGAGGTGCTACGAAAACAACCTCAAGACAAAGAGAGGGGTGTTTTCTGTTACTACCAGGCCACCAACGGTAGACGGAGTGACCCGCGAAGAGAGCACTCGAGAAAACTAACCCAAGCCCGCAGGAGGTGTGGTGGAGAAGGAGATCGGTGGAAAGATGTTCAAACTGGGGCAGTCCTTGAGCAAGGAGTCATAGGATCAGGTTGCTGAGGTCATAGCACAACACCTCGACGCATTCGTATGGACCGCCACCGACATGCCCGGTATTGACCCTGATTTCCTGTGTCATTGTCTCACCATGGACCCCAAAGTCCGACCAGTCCGCCAGAGAAGGCAAAAATTCAATGAAGAAAAGTGTCAGGTCATACGGGAAGAAACGGAGAAGCTACTAAAGGCTGGACACATAGGGAAATCCAGTACCCCGAGTGGCTAGCCAACGTGGTACTAGTAAAGAAAGCCAATGGAAAATGGAGAATGTGTGTCGATTTCACGGATCTCAACAAGGCTTGCCAAAAGGATTCTTACCCGCTGCCCAGTATTGATGCTCTAGTGGACAACGCCTCCGGATGCAGGTTACTCAGCTTCCTGGATGCCTTTTCTGGTTACAACCAGATCATGATGCACCCTAGGGACGAATGCACGACTGCGTTCATGACAGAACTGTCTTGCTATTGCTATAAGGACATGCCCTGTGGGCTAAAAAACGCAGGGGCCACCTACCAATGATTGATGGACAGAGTACTAGCGCCCATGTTGGGGCGGAATGTCCAAGCGTATGTAGATGACATGGTGGTCACCTCCCAGCAGAGGGAGCACCATGTAGCTAACCTGGAAGAGATATTCACCACGATAACAAAGTACAAGCTAAAGTTGAACCCGGAGAAGTGCGTGTTCGGGGTGGAGGCAGGAAAGTTCTTGGGTTTCCTACTCACTGAACGAGGAATGGAGGCAAATCTCGAGAAGTGCGCTGACATAATAGCTAGGAGAAGCCCAATCTCAATGAAAGAAGTACAACAGTTGACAGGGTGCATGGCCGCTTTGTCCAGATTCGTATTGGCAGGAGGAGACAAGGGACACCCTTATTTCCAGTGCCTGAAGAGGAACAACAGGTTCGTCTGGACCCGTGAGTGCGATGAGGCGTTTGTCAAATTGAAGGAGTACCTGCCTAGCCCACCGGTGTTGTGTAAGCCAAAGCTAGGAATCTCGCTCCGCTTATACTTCGCAGTTATAGAAAAGGCGATCAGTTCAGTCCTATTGCAGGAGCAAGATCAGACGCAGAGTCGTATTCTTAGCAAGAAGACTCCGCCACTACTTCCAGAGCTTTACCGTGATAGTGATGACAGACCTTCCAATCCGCAAGGTCTTGCAAAAACTAGATGTAGCGGGCAGAATGGCGCGATAGGCGGTGGAACTGTATGAATTCGATATACACTTTGAACCTAGAGGCCCCATCGAGGGCCAGATCTATGCCGACTTCGTAGTGGATCTCTCCTCGGCAGCCACACACCAAGAAGGGGCAGATTTTAGGTGGGTACTCTCTGTAGATGGTTCCTCAAACCAACAAGGTAGTGGAGCAGGTGTTATCTTGGAGGGACCGGATGAGTTGCTAATTGAGCATGCCCTACGATTCGCTTTCAAGGTCAGCAACAACCAGGTAGAGTATGAGGCCCTGATCGCGGGAATGCTGTTGGCTAAGGAGATGGGAGCAAATGGGTTGTTGCCAAAGAGCGATTCCTTGTTAATTACAGGCCAAGTCACCGAGGAATACCAAGCTAAAGACCCTCAGATGGCCGCATACCTAGAATATGTCCAGGTCCTAAAAGAGTCGTTCGAAGTGTTCAAGTTAGTCCACGTAACTAGGGAACAGAATGCCCGAGCAGACCTGCTTGCAAAGCTAGCCAGTTCGGGCAAGGGGGACAGACAGAGGACGGAGATTCAGGAAACCCTGAAGACACCTCGAACCACCACGGGCAATGTGGCAGAAATTCAACAGGTTAGCACATCGGAAGGAACGAGGAGGAGTCATCAATCGCTAATGCAAGAGACAGTGAAAACACCCAGAATAAGCAGATACCTAGTTGCTGGGGAAATAGCGCCACAAGTTTACCAGGTGGAATCAGGAGAAACCTGGATGACGGCCTACCAGCACTACTTAGCCGATGAAATACTCCCGTTAGAACCCGCAGAAGCTCAAAAAATCAAGAAAAATTCGAGCAAGTACACCCTGATCGATGGGAAATTATTCAGGCACGGATTCACCCATCCTATATTGGTATGCATGGACGGTGAGCAATGCACGCGCATCATGGCAGTACTACACGAAGGGATATGCGGTAACCACATCGGTGGTCGATCTCTCTCGTCAAAGGCCATTCGTGCAGGGTATTACTGGCCAACCATGAGGGAAGATTGCACGAGATACGCCCAACGGTGCAAGCAGTGCCAACAACATGCTGATTGGCACAAAGCGCCCTAGAGGAGTTGAGATCTGTCTACAGCCCATGGCCATTTCAGACCTGGGGGATCGATATTCTGGGGCCTTTCCCTTTGGCGGTACGACAGATGAAGTACCTTGTGGTTGCCATAGAATATTTCACGAAGTGGATTGAGGCCGAACCAGTGGCACATATCACACCCATAAAATCCAGCACTTCATGTGGAAAAACATAGTGTGCCGCTTCGGAATCCCGAAGAGGTTGGTATCCGATAATGGTACCCAGTTTGCAAGTCAGCAATTGGGCAAGCTATGTACGGAGCTGGGATAAAGCAAGTATTTACATCAGTAGAACGCCCCCAAACGAATGGACAAGTCGAGTCAGCCAACCGAGTTCTGCTCAGAGGTCTGAAAAGAAGACTGGACAAAGCCAAAGGGACCTGGGCAGAAGAAGTTCCTAGAATCGTGTGGGCCTACCACACTACCCCTCAGTCCACAACTAAGGAAACGCCATTCAGATTGGTGTATGGTTCGGACGCTATGATCCCAGTAGAAATCCAGGAAAACTCACCACGTTTCTAGAACTTCAGGGTCGAGGACTCGAATGAGGAAAGAAAGGTGAACTTGGACCTACTGGATGAAGTGAGAGAGAAAGCAAGGATTAAAGCTGAAGCCTTGAAAAGGAGGGTGCAATACAAGTACAACTATAAGTTGAGACCTCGGCAGTTCCAGGTTGCCGACTTGGTGATGAGGAAGGCCCACCCGTACCAGTTAGAAAACAAGCTATCTCCCAAGTGGATCGTGTTAGAATATATGGCTTTAAACGAGAGGGGGGGGGGGTGAATTGTTTAAAGGGGGTTTTTGAAAACTTTTTCATCTAAAACAAACAGTTTATACTGCTTCACTCTTAAACCAAGAGCTACATCCAGTCCTCAGAAGCCACTAGACAATCCACTAAGCAATCAAAACAGATTACACACAAACCACCAAAGAAGTGACCTTGAACCCTTCAAGAAACACATTTCCTTTAGCACAACACACACCAAGAATGTTGATCTTGACAACCTCAAGAGCACACAACACTCCTTGGCAACAACACCAGAATTTACAAAGTATTCAGAAAGAATTACACTTGTTTACAGAACAATCTGAAATCAATACAAATGTAATCTTATTCCACTCTCTCTTGAGAAAACCAAAGCTGAATGTGAATGTTCAAAAACTTGAAAGCAATCTTTCACAACTAAAAAACTCAAATCTGTTTTTCTTGTTTGTTATAAAACATAAACAAACTATTTATAGCTTTCAAAGATTGGTCAAAGCATTTAATAAAGGAGCGTATTCAGTTGAAAATCATTTAAAGCACACTCAACTAACAAAACATAATTCAGTTAGGATTTTCAAACAAACAATCGATTGAAATCATGAAAGAATCGATTGTTTTGGTTTGACAGCAAGTCAACCAACCAAAACAGTTTTCAACCTTTTCAAAAATACGTAAGAGTAAAACAATCGGTTGTTTCGACAAAACAATAGGTTGTTTTTCACTTAGTTTAAAAAAAACTTTAATCTTAAAAGGTTTTAAAAACACTTTAGCTTTAGATTCAACAAAGAGTGGATTACACAAATAAACTACCTAGATCCTATCCTAAACATAACAGCAACTCCAACCTTGCATCAAACACATGGATTTGGATTCTTCAAAGCCTTTGATCACTCTTGATCAACAATCTCCCCCTATTTGATGAAGACAAATCCCTGGTTACTTGTGTTGGACTTGTTTGAATCTGAAGCAGTTCCTGCAAAACAAAGTTTATGCAATACACAACATCTATAGCAGCAGGTTAGAATAGCACATTTAGCTTGTTTTCTGGATAACCAATTCAACAAAGAAAACCAGCCAAAAAGGCAAACCATAAAGCATCAACAGCAGCAGAAGAATTAAAAATCACTTAAACAAATAGAGTTTGCAGAGTTTTAGACAACACAACACAAAATTCTCCCCCTATTTGTCTTCACAAATAGACTTTAGGAAGAGATAAAATAGAAATTGTTCCAGATAAAGCAGAAAATTAAAAGAAAGAGCAGTAAAACTTCTACAGAGCAAAAACAATCGGTTGTTTTGAGCATTCAACCAGTTGTTTTTCTTCAGTCATCCTTGGTACATTGCAGCTCAAAGATCTGGTTCTGAACAACTTCAATTTGTTCATCCAGGGTCTGAAAATGAGTGTCCATGCTCTGGAATCTTTTGTCAATGTTTTGGAAATTTGTAACACAAAGATCATGGAGATTTCTTTGATTTTCAGCTAAGCCGTCAAGTCTATCCACCATGTATCTTTCAAAAGAAGATGTACCGTCCCGTACCCGGGCGTTGACAAAGTCAAGGTCAAAGTCAGCGTCAAGGTCAAAGTCAACATAAGGCGTCGCCTAGGCGAGGCGACGCCACGTGCAAGGATCGCCAAGGCAAGGCGTCGCCAAGGTAGGGCGTCGCTAAGGTAAATGTCACAAGAGCAAGGCAACCACAGTGTTGCTCCCCGATACCCATGGGTAGGAAAGACCATGGAGGGAGTGACGCCATGGGAAGGCCTCAAACCCCGATAACTCGGGGTAGCAATAAAGGGAAGAGAAAGGTGGCTTCAAGGCCATAGTACTAGCGCCAGTGGAGAGCAATCTGACTCGTGAAGTGCCCATGTCGCCCCAGAGAAGCCCTTGGGATAGTTACGACTCATGAGAAGGGTCACGCCCAGGGGTAGCCAGGTGCTGGGTACGAGAGGAAAGTAGATACGCTCTCAAAGCGAGTGACTAGAGGTTTGGGGGCATGAGTTGGCACCCAAAAAGTCACCCCTTGCGCAGATGCACTCCCAGGAAGGAGGGCTCACACGATGAAATACACCTAGGTGGGGTCACGGTGTTGTGAGGCCCTCCACGTTTAATAGCTGCCAAGTCAGAATAGAAACATCAATTTGTCAAGTATAAGGTAATTAAAGCTATTTAATAAAGTTTACGTTTTGAGCGTTTAAGGTACTTTAAATGCTCCCAGCGGTTTAAACATCTTAAAGGCGCTGGACGTTTCATAACCTTAAATGCGCTTTAAGACGCTTTAAATGCTAGAGTAGTTTAAATAGAACCTTGGACGTGGGAAACAGGGTTCGAACTTTTGGCAGACTTTCCCAGGATACACTCTAGTTGCTTGCTCGAGTCTTGAGGCTACGCACAAGGGACTAGAGAAGGGTTGTTTGGGGGCATAAGTTGGCACCCAAAAAGTCACCCCTTGCGCAGATGCACTCCCAGGAAGGAGGGCTCACACGATGAAATACCCCCAGGTGGGGTCACGGTGCTGTGAGGCCCTCCACGTGTAATAGCAGCCAAGTCAGAATAGAAACATCAATTTGTCAAGTATAAGGTAATTAAAGCTATTTAATAAAGTTTACGTTTTGAGCGTTTAAGGTACTTTAAATGCTCCCAGCGGTTTAAACATCTTAAAGGCGCTGGACGTTTCATAACCTTAAATGCGCTTTAAGACGCTTTAAATGCTAGAGTAGTTTAAATAGAACCTTGGACGTGGGAAACAGGGTTCGAACTTTTGGCAGATTTTCCCAGGATACACTCTAGTTGCTTGCTCGAGTCTTGAGGCTACGCACAAGGGACTAGAGAAGGGTTGTTTTCCAGAAGGAGAAAAGATACACAATACACAATTTCGTTTACCACCTTCAGAGTGCCATTCACGGTGCTCCGATACGGAGGTGCAGAGTTTTTGGTGTTTCTCGCTAGTTGACGTGAGCGTCGGAGTGCAAACGGCCGCTAGGGCGCCCTTTTGTCCTTCCTTACAGGTATCCACAGGTAGCCCGAGGGAAGGTGTCCCTAGCTGACGGGCAAGGTTGCGCACAAAGACGTCCCAGGTCAACCGGCCGGAACAGAAGACATTGAGGGAATCCCACCCCCTTGATGTCCAACACTTGTTCCAGCATCAAAGTTAGTTGCAGGCTGTTCTTCATTGTGAATATTCATATCAACAGCTTGATCGTCTTCATCAAAATCAGTAGCTACAACACTTGAGGAATCACCATGATCACCAAATTTGCTTACCCATCTTCCATTTATCTTGGTGAAACCCATTTTGCTTAGTGAACCATTGTTCACTTCTTGTGTTGATTTTACCAACTCAGAGGTTTGATCTTCAAGATTCACTTCAAAATAGAGTAGAAATTAAGAAATTAAAACAGCATAGGGGTAATGGTAGTCACTTAACCTCATGGACTTTTACATATGCTCTTTGATGATATGAATCCAATTGATCTTGACTTTCTTCATGATGTAGTAGATATAGACAAGATCTTCTTCTATTAAAACAAAAATGGTTGTTGTTCTGTCCGGTTGACCGGGACGTCTTCGTGCGCGACCTCAACCGTCAGCTAGGGACTCCTTCCCACTGGTTGCCTGTGGATTCCTGCAAAAAAAGCGGACAAAAAGGCGCCCTAGCGGCCGTGTGCACTCCGACGCTCAAGTCTGCCAGCAAGAAACACCAAAACTGTCCACCTACGTGTCTGAGCACCGCGTATGGTACTCTGAAGGTGGTAAAAGAACTGTGTATAGGTGTGTGTTGTCCCCTTCAGGCAAAAATATTCCCCAGTCACTTGTACGTAACCTTGAAGCACGAGCAAGCAACTAGAGAGTTCTCTGGTAAATTTGCCGAAAGTTCCAACCCTTTTTCCAACATTCTCCGCGCTATTTAAACTACCCAAGCATTTAAAGCGCCTTAAAGCGCTTTTAATCACAAACGTAACGCACTCATTAAAGCGCTTAATTAGAAAACGTAGCGCATTTAAGACGTTGAAACGCTCGGGAGCCATTATAGTACCTGAATGCTCGAAAGGGAAACTGTATTGAATAACTTTTAATTACCTGGCACCTGACTAAAGGGTGTTTCTATTCTGGCATGGCTTTCGTACACGTGGAGGGCCTCACGACGCCATGACCCCATCCGGGGACGCTTCTGCCCATCTGGGGACGTTTCTACGTGTGAGTCCTCCTGCTGAGAGTGCTACTGCGCTAGGGGTGACTTTTTGGGCGCCAACTCATGCCCCCAAGTATCTAGTCACTTACTTTGAGAGCGTATCTGCCTTCCTTTTGTACTCTGCACCCGGTTGCCCTGGGCGTGACTTTCCTCTTGAGTCGTATCTGCCCCACGGGCGTCTCTGGGGCGGCAGAAGCACTTCACGAGTCAGGCTGCCCTTCACTGGTACTATTACTATGGCCTTGAAGCCACCTTTTCCTTCTCTTTATCGCTGCCCCGAGCTATTGGGACCTGAGGCCTTCCCACGGCGTCGCTCCCTCCATGGTCTTTCCTACCCATGGGTATCGGGGAACCACACCGTGATTGCCTTACTTTAGCACTGTTTAATCTGGCGACGCCCTGGTTGGGCGACGCCTTCACCTAGGCGACGCCTTGCCTTGGCGACGCTTCCTCTTGTCGTCTCTCCGCCCGGGCGACGCCTTGCGTTGACTTTGACCTTGACTTAGTCAACGCCCGGATACGGGACGGTACACAAGCCCCCCAGTCTTAAGCCGAAGACTTGTCTTCAGCGTCAAGACTAAAGCCTCGCCCACGCCGTCCACGTGCCATCCGGATGACGTGTCATTTTCTGCTGACTCAGCAATTCTTCGAATTACTAACGTGACATTTTCTGAACCACAGGGGTATTCTTAATTTCTGATTGGACATCCCCTGAAATGAGGATGATAATACCTTTTGGGCTACCCTTGATCGCGCGCCACGTGGCCCATCGCGCGACCATCCTCCAGGGACCTCTGCGTTTCCCTTGGGTAATTGATCCCCTGACACGTGGCACGATCCCACGGCCCTAGGTTAGCGCCTCTCGAGTTGCGAAATGTAACGTTTAAGTTACTCCAAACCCCGCGCTCACCCTACTGTTACATTCATTCACTCTGCAACTCCGCACTGTTCATCACCTTCGAAACCCCTTTTCCCTGTAATCGCGATTCTCTCCTTGTTGCGCTCGTCTACTGCCTCCATTCCAATAACAAAGGTACGATCTCGGGTATTCACGACTCTTCCCTTTCGTCGCATTATAGGATTCATTGAACTGCCTGGGACTGTTGTTATTCTCGTATTACTGCATTTCTCCTCTTCTTCTTCCTCCTCTGATTTTTCTTGCATTGGTGACGCTTCCTGGGGCTCTTTCCCCTTCTTGCCATGGCTAAACTTGCTAAACCCTTTTTCCTCTCTTCTTTCTCCAGCTATCTATTTTCACCATGACGTGCGCGAACGCGGAGCCTGATTCTTCTCCCACGACCCCCAAGTCCAACTACAAAGCCTTCTACCCCTGGGCCCCCGATGAGCTCCTGAGTGAATGCACCAGCCTGACTTCCTTCCAGGACCTGGAAGCTCACCGGGGGGATCCCCATTTGTACAACTTTAACGCCTTCTGCCGCACCCACGACGCCCACATATCCGTCCGTCCCGGCAGGCCTGGGGAACCTGTTTGTTTGGACGACAAACCTAGAAAGGGGAAACCCTTCTTCTTCATGTACCAGACCGTGTTCAAGCGCGTAGGAGTGCGTCTCCAATTCACTTCCTTTGAACGGGAGCTTCTCACTGAAATCAATACTGCCCCCGCCCAGCTTCATCCCAACAGCTGGGCATTCGTGCGGGGCTTTCAAATTCTTTGTGGATACCTGGGCATCCCCCCTTCTGTAGATATCTTCCTGCATTTCTTTGAGGTGAAGAAACAGGGGAAAAGCTTCTGGGTAAGCTTTTCCGGGATCGCAGGCAGGATCCTCCTATCCCTCTTCCAGAATTCTTACAAGAACTGGAAAGGGAAATTCTTCAGGGTGTGCAGCGCCAAGCACGATCCCACAGCTTTGGATGGCTTCCCCCTTTACTGGATGGAGCGCCCTAAATTGCTCAGGGCCAAGACCCTGGAAGAGCTATCTCCCGCCGATAGGGAGGTAAGCAAAGCCTTGGCTGGGTTGGGGATCGTTTTTGATACCTTGAAGCTGGTCGCTAGCGAGTACAATGCTCACGCCCTGACCACCTACTTTGGTAAGGGGCTCTCCCCTCATCCTTTTGTTGTGAACAGCTTGCTATCGAACATTGGTTCCCCTGGACTCTTATACTCATTTTATATTGTGCTATGTTGCTTGCATTTCACGCCTCCATGTGTGTTGTAATTTTGCATAGTTACTTTGGTCTTAATTCTTGCTGTTTGGTCAATCTTGATGTAGGATCGGTGATGGGCGCTTCAAAGAGAATGATGCTGGCGAAGGCAATGAAGGAGGCACGGGCCGCTAAGGCGGGCGCCTCCTCCACCCTTGCTGCTGATCCGGTTCCCCCACCGACTCTGTCGCCACCTCCTCCGATCACTGTCGAGGCTATCTCGAGTTCACCTCCGTCATCTCCTCGCAGCCTTGCAGCACTTCAGACTCCTCGCTCTCCTCTACCCGTCGCCGCTGTTCCCCTAGCCGCGGCCTCGTCACCGGCTCCAACCCCCCTTGACAAAGGGAAACGGGTTTTGGAGGTTCTAACAGATGATGAGGACTCAGAAGGCGTGGCTCCCTTCAGAAGAAGAAAATATGCGCGGGTTCCTCTTTCGGTAGAGGCGTCGCCCCAGGGAGGGAACCCCTTCATGGATAACCCTCCGAGCGCAACCTCACTCCCTCCCATGACACTCCACGAGGAAAGGGGCGAAGGCGCCGAATCTGCCCCGCCTCCGCCGCCGGCAGAAACCATTGCTTCCCCTGCTTCCGTCGCTGCCGCCCCTGACTTCATCGCCATCCCTCCTCCGATTATGCATCTAATGAGGGGCTTCAGCGGCGGGACTCTGCCAGAGGGTACAGACAGGAAGGAAGGCATGCCCTTCTACCTGGGGGCCTTCCTGGCGGTGGCCCTTGAATGGCGCGCCCAGGCCAGAAACGCGGTCTTGCAATCTCAAACTCTCCAGGCCTTGGAAACAAAGGCAACTACCCTGGAAGAGGAAATGAGGACCCTGGGACGCCAGAACGAAGCTTATCAAACTTCTCTGAAACAAATACAAGAGTCCAAAGCAGAAACTGAGAGGCAACTGGCAGAGGCATTGGAGCTCCAGGCTGGCTTCTACACTCGGGAAGTTGCTCTTCAAGTCCAGGTAACGGGTCTTCAGGAACTGGTCAAAACGAATGCAGAAACTCGAAAGGACCTAAAGGACCGTTGCTGCGAACAGGCTGCCAAGATGGAGCGGATGGAGGGGGAAATGGCCACGCAGGCCAAAGCTATGGACCTTCTCCGGGCTGACTACGACAAATTACAGGTCGAGGTCAGTCGACTTCGCGTTGAGAAGGAGGCTCTATAGAAGCAGGTGGCCTCTTGGGATGCCGCCGTTGAGGAGCTGGAGAAGGAGAAAAAGTCCCTTATCCAGGAGATGGCGGGTACTTTCGAGGAGGGGTTCCAAGAGGCTCTGACCCAGGCGTCCTGTGAGAACCCTGGCATCAATATTTCAAACTGCGACCCCATGCACCATGTCGTCGACGGGAAGGTCGTGCCCATGGACGTGGATGACTGAACCGCTGCCTCTCAACCGCCACCTTTAGCTTCACGCTTAACTGCTTTATACTTTTCCTTCGTCTTTGATTTTATCTGTTAAAATTTGTAATTCTTTGAACTACCCGCACTCTTGTTACTGATTTGGGGCGTGCGCATGATTCCCTTTATGTCTTTGCCATATACGATTCTGCTTGTGCGATCTCATTCCCATCTTTTACCTTCGCGCGCTTCGATCATTTTATCTGTGTTCTGCCCATTTCTTTCACTTCGTTGGGCGGCTTTGTATGACCGAGAAAGGTCGCGTGCCAACCCTCACGCCCGTGGAGAGGCTCACCTAGTGACGCCGTATCGTCCACGAGGTATTTCTAACACCGAAACGGTCATCTCCCTGATTCTTAGCCCCCGGCGCCCACGCCTAAGGAGAGGCCTGCTACAGCAGTGCCGTATCGTCCCCGGTTGTCTAAAACGTCGAGTGCTTTGGGGGGGTTCGTTCCCTCTACGGTTTTTCCTTCCCATAGGTATCGGGGAACACCCTGCCAGTAATTCACTGGTGTTTGGCGATCTTATCTCCCTCCACAGTCTTTCCTACTCGTGGGTATCGGGGAAATAATGCCAGCAACTAACTCTGCTTCCTTCACTTTCGTCTCCCTCCACAGTCTTTCCTACCTGTGGGTATCGGGGAGGCGACGCCAGTTGGTATTTGGGTTGGCGACGCCCGTGACGTCTCACACTGGCGTCGCCCTTCACGTCCTTCCGGGCGACGCCTCGGGCGTTACCTTTACTTCGACATTGACTTTGATTCTTGCCTTGGTCGATGCCTGATGACAGCGAAGAGCTCAAGGCTTTGTCTGTGCCATCCACGTGGCGCTTCTTGTATAGCTGATGGGACGTTCCGTCATTCGACTTGATGCACGTGGCGCTGCTTGTATGGTTGATGGGGCATCCAGTCATTCCATTAAGTTCTGACTCCTGCTGTACCCCTAACTCACTTTCGACGGCGCATCGTACCACTGGATATTCTGCTGATACGACGTTTTCTGATTTGAGCCAGTGGCGCCAGCGTCATCCTTTCATCTTCTGCCACGTGTATCAATCGTGCGGTGCATCCATTCGCTTCGTTTGACGCTCTACCCGCTTTATTTAACTCTTCAAACTCTGGAACTATCTTCATCATTTTCTCACTCTTCATAACCTACTTGCGTTCTTTCTTCTTGCACCTTTCCTTCTTACACCCTTTCTTCTCTGACGGAGGGTTGTTCCAGCCTTCGCTTCCCTCGCTCAACTCTTGCATTTCTGGCAGTTCTGATCTTGTTAAAGAATGTCGTCTCACGTTGCTTCCTCCAGGGTTCGCCCCAAAGACTTGTACCCTTGGGCTTTGATTGAACTTCTTGACGAGTGTTCATGCTTACTCTCTACCAGGGCCATACGGGAGCACAAAGGGGAGTCATGTTCTTATGACCACCGGGCCTTCGCGAGGAGGCATGATGACGATATCGTTGTGCTCCCTTGCACTCTGGGGGAGCCAGTGTGTGGAGACGAACGGGCCAACGACGGGGTCCCTTTCTTTTACTTTTACCAGGTGGTGTTCAAGACCATCGGGGTGCGCTTACCCTTCTCTTGGTTCGAGAAGGAACTGCTGACGGAGATCAACGTTGCTCCGGCCCAGTTATACCCCAACAGCTGGGCCTTTGTCAAAGCCTTCGATGTTCTCTTCGGGTTTTTGGGTTGTCCACCCTCGGTTGACCTCTTTCTTCACTTCTTTGAGGTGAAGAGGCATAGACACAACCTCTGGGTAACTCTCAGCAATGTACCCAGAAGAGTTCTCTTCACACCCTTTCAAAGCTCGTTCACGGGGTGGAAAGGCCGGTTCTTCAAGATCTGTCGTACTGATCTTGTTCCCGACGCTCTGGATGGGTTTCCGCTGTACTGGGTGAGAGAGGAAAAGGTCCTCAAAGCCAAACCCCTCAAGAATCTGGCTCCAAGTGATCAAATAGCTTGCCGGATTCTTGCTGAGGCGGGAGGTTTTGACCCTGCTACGGTGATCAGCCTGGAGTTCAACGCTGGGACTCTTGAGAAGTACATATGTAAGAACCACTGCCTTAGGAAACTCGGCCTTCGTTACTTTCTAATTGTGCCTGTCTTTCTTCATGGTGTCTCTAACACGCCTTTTCCCCTGGTGCAGGTTCGAAACTAAACCAAGAAAAGAGGACACGACTTACTCGAGCGCTGCGGGCTGGAAAAGGGGCTTCGCCTTCCTCCAGTGATGACTCTGATGAGCGCTGAGAAATGGCTTGTTCGTGTTTTTGCATGATTTGTAGCGTTTGCTTCGTTTGTGCTGCTCCCATTGTATTGAACATTGCTTGTAACAACAACTTTTCAATGTCATACTTGATTTTTGTAATGCTACTTCACTTTGCATATGCTTCATGTACTGCACGTTTTCCTTTCGTCTCGTTCTTCCAACGATGCATGTCTTCACTTGGGCGACGCCTGCTCAGGGCAACGCCCTTATCTGGGTGGCGCCTTCTTTCTGGGCGACGCCATGACCTAGGCGACGCCTTCTTTCTTGGCGACGCCACGGCCTAGGCGGCGCCTCACATAATCTTCAAACAAGGAAAGATAAAGGCTGAAAACCAAGGCACTTCTTTTTCTCAAACTGGTTTTTCCTTTTATTAGGGTGACCTCATTAAAAAACCCCCGAGAGGGAAAAAAGAGCGTCCCCTTCAACTAAGTTGTTACATACTGCTTACATAAGTCAACTGAAATAAAATTTTAAGTTGGCTGCATTCCAACTGCACGGGATGGGCCCTCCATCTAAAGTCTCCAGGTTGTACGAACCGTTGCCCTTAGCCTCAGTAACTCTGAAGGACCCGGTCCACTTGGGAGACAGCTTATTCTCCAACTCGTATGGGTGAGCTTTCCTCATCACTAGGTCGCCAACCTGAAACTGTTGCGGCTTTACCTTAGAGCTATACTGCCGCTCTACTCTTCTCTTCGTCGCTTCAGCTTTTATTCTGGCTTCTTCCCTGGCTTCTTCTAGCAGATCCAGGTTTACCCGCCTCTCTTCATTGGACTCCTCCACCACAAAGTTTTGAAAACGTGGTGAGCTTTCATGTATTTCTACTGGAATCATCGCGTCCGACCCGTACACCAAACTGAAGGGCGTCTCCATAGTAGAGGATTGGGGCGTGGTGTGATATGCCCATACAATCCTTGGCACCTCTTCCGCCCACGCCCCTTTGGCTTTCTCTAACCTTCTTTTTAACCCCCTCAGCAGAACTCTGTTTGCCGACTCTACTTGTCCATTGGTCTGGGGTGTTCAACCGACGCGAACACTTGTTTGATTCCTACTTCAGCACACAGATTTCTCAACTGCTGACTGGCAAACTGGGTCCCGTTGTTAGATATCAGGCGCCTAGGTACGCCAAAGCGACACACAATGTTTCTCCACACGAAATGCTGTACCTTATGCGCAGTGATCTGTGCCACGGGCTTTGCCTCTATCCACTTAGTGAAGTATTCGATGGCGACGATCAGATACTTCATCTACCTGATTGCCAGTGGGAAAGGGCCTAGGATGTCAATTCCCTATGTATAGAAAGGCCACGGGCTGTATATGGACCGCAACTCTTCTGGTGGCGCCTTGTGCCAATCGGCGTGCTTTTGGCATTGCCTACACCGCTGGGCGTGCCGTGCGCAATCCTCTTTCACTGTTGGCCAGAAGAAACCTGCGCGTACTACCTTGGAGGCTAAGGATCTTCCCCCTACATGGCTTCCGCAGATGCCTTCGTGTAGCTCCGCCATTATCCTGGTGCACTCATCGCCACTGACGCATGTTAGGATAGGGTGAGTGAAGCCGTGCCTGAACAGCACCCCATCCACCAAAGTATATCTTGCGGTATTTCTTTTGACTTTTTTACCCTCTTCAGGGTCCACTGGGAGAGCCCCATCTCCCAGGTATCGCTTATAGGGCGTCATCCAGGTGTCTCCCTTGGACAAAACACATACCTGCATCTGCTCTTCCTCAGGCACACCCGTGAACATGCGTATCTTGGGTCAAAGAGGAATGACTCCTCGGCCTTCCCCTTGATGTATAAATCTGGAGGACATCCACCCTGTTGTCTTCCACGAAACGACGCGGAGCTTTGAGAGTCTCCTGGATCACTGTCCTCTGTCTACCCCCCTTGCCTGAGCTGGCCAGCTTTGCGAGCAGGTCAGCTCTGGCATTCTGCTCCCTCGGGACGTGTATCAACTCAAGAGCGTTGAACGCCCCCCTCAACAACTGGACGTATTTTAGATACGCCGCCATCTGTGGGTCCTTCGCCTGGAACTCACCCGACATCTGCCCCGTAATCAACTGAGAGTCGTTCTTCACCAGGAGGTTCTGTGCGCCCATCTCCTTGGCCAAGAGCATTCCTGCTATCAGGGCTTCATATTCTGCCTGATTGTTACTTGCCTTGAAGGCAAAACGCAAGGCCCGCTCGATCAGTATGCCGTCGGGTCCCTCCAAGACTATTCCTGCACCGCTCCCATGTTGGTTTGAAGAGCCATCAACCGAGAGCAGCCACTGCGAACTCGCTTCCACCTCTTGCTCACCTCCGGGCGAAAGTTCTGCTACAAAATCTGCGTACACCTGCCCTTTGATGGATCCTCTAGGCTCGTACTGGATGTCGAATTCTGACAGTTCCACTGCCCAGCGTACCATTCTTCCTGCCACATCGGGTTTCTGCAGCACTTTTTGTATAGGGAGATTGGTCATCACCACCACCGTAAAACTGTGGAAGTAATGACGGAGCCTCCTAGCAGAGAACACTACTGCCAGCGCCGCCTTCTCTAGTGCTTGGTACCTCGTCTCAGCCCCCTGTAAGGCCTTGCTTACGAAGTAGATGGGCTTCTGACTCTGGTCCTGCTCTTGGACCAACACAGAACTGATGGCCCGCTCCGTTACAGTAAAATACAACCGGAGGGGCACGCCCGTTACCGGCTTGCAGAGGACCGGTGGCGTCGCCAGGTACTCCTTCAGCTTAATGAAAGCCGCTTCGCATTCATCAGTCCATGCAAAGCGACTGTTTCTCTTGAGGCACTGGAAGTACGGGTGCCCCTTTTCTCCTCCGGCGAAAACAAACCTCGAGAGCGCCGCCATCCGCCCTGTCAACTGTTGCACCTCCTTTACCGATGTCGGGCTCCGCATGGCGATAATAGCCGCACATTTGTCGGGGTTCGCCTCTATCCCCCTCTCGGTGAGCAAAAAACCCAAGAACTTACCGGCCTCTACACCGAAAACACACTTCTCGGGGTTCAACATGAGGCGGTACTTGGATATTGTGTGGAACAGCTCCTCCAGGTCTGCCATGTGCTGCACCCTATTTTGCGACGCCACCACCATGTCGTCTACATAAGCGTACACATTCCTCCCAAGCATTGGCGCTAGGACCTTGTCCATTAGCCTCTGGTACGTGGCGCCCGCATTTTTCAGCCCGAAGGGCATCACCTTATAGCAGTAACTGCATGTCTCAGTCATGAATGCAGTCTTGCTCTCGTCTCCTGGGTGCATCTTGATTTGGTTGTACCCTGTAAAGGCGTCCAGGAAACTTAGCACCTTGCTGCCGGACGCACTATCTACTAAGGCGTCGATGCTGGGCAGCGGATACGAGTCTTTTGGGCATGCCTTGTTCAGGTCCGTGAAGTCAACACACATCCTCCACTTTCTGTTCGCCTTTTTCACCAAGACGACGTTGGCGAGCCACTCAGGGTACTGAATCTCCCTGATGTGGCCAGCGCTCAGCAGCTTCTGCGTTTCGTCTTTCACCACCTGTTGTCGTTCCTCATTGAACTTTCTCCTTCTCTGACGCACGGGGCGGACCGTGGCATCCATGCTGAGGTGGTGACACAGGAAATCGGGGTCGATGCCTGGCATGTCCGAGGAGGACCATGCGAAGGCGTCCAGGTGGCGCGAAATCACTTCTGCCACCCCCTCCTGTTCTTCTGGGCTTAGCGAACTTCCTAACTTGAAAGTCTTACCGCCAATCTCCCTTTCTACGGCGCTAGCCGTAGGCTGCTCCCTGCTATTATCTTCGACAGGCGCCGCCTCTTCCACGGGCGCCGCCTCTTCCATGGGCGTCGCCTCTTCCACAGGCGCCGTGTTGTCAGGGCCTCCCTCCGTTTGCACATTTGCTTCGGGCATCGCCCTCTCCGCTATGACCTCTTCAGGCATCAGCCCAGCGGGCGTCGCCTCAATCATCGTCGCGTCCACACTCGGCGGACGTTCATACACCATGAATACGCCTCTCTTCGTTTTCAGGCTATTTTCATAGCATTTCCTAGCCTCCTCCTGGTCTGACCTGATGACTATCACCCGGCCACTGAGGTCCGGCAGCTTCATCTTCATGTGACGGGTGGAGGACACCACGCTCAGACGGTTTAACGCCGGTCTGCCCAGCAAAATATTGTAGGCAGAATTAGCATTCACGACGAGGTACCGGATGCTCTCGGTACGGGAGGCCTCTCCGTCTGTGAACGTAGTCCTCAGCTCCAGGTACCCCCGGACTTCTACCTGGTTATCCCCGAACCCATACAAACATCCCGTATAGGGACTCAGCAGATCGGGGGACAACCGTAACTTATTAAAGGTCGACAGAAACATGACGTCTGCCGAGCTTCCTTGATCAACAAGCACTCTGTGGACCTTCCTTCCAGCTGTGACGACTGAGATGACAACGGGGTCGTTGTCGCGGGGTACCACATCTCGGAGGTCTCTTCTTGTGAACACAATATCTGACTCCCAAGGCTCCCCCGAGAGCCTCTCTTCGATTGAATTCACCCCCCTCGCGTATTTCTTCCGCTGGGAGGCGGTGGGTCCTCTGCCGGAAAAACCTCCAGCAATGGTGTGGACCTCGCCAAGCACTGGCATCTCGTGTGCTGGCTCATCTGCCGGCGGCGGCAAGGTGGCTGTCGTTGTGGAATCTGCGACATAATCTTTCAAAAACCCAATCCTCACCAGCTCATCTAGCTGGTAGCCCAACGACAGGCAATTATCAATTTGGTGCCCGAAAGCCTCGTGGAATTCGCACCAAGAGTCTTTACGGGGCCCTAACACCTTGTCGGTCTTCGCCGGTCGCCTCAGCCTCTCAGCTATGTTGGGCACGGCGATCAAATCCTTCAACTCAACCACGAAGTTGTACCTCGCCGGTCTTGCTCTTTCTTTGGCGGGGCGTTCGCCTCCTGCTGGGCCTCGAGGCTGGGGCTTTCTGGCCTCGTAGGGGCGTCTCGCCTCTGGCTTCTTTCTCCCCGTCATGGTCTCATTGACTCTGACGGGTTGAACTCGCGCCGGTCCCCTCGGGCGTGAGGGCACGGCGCTGGTGCGCTTCACACATACCTCCCCTTCCGAAGCAATATGCTCTACCGCCCTGCGCCGTAATTCAGCGAAAGTCCTAGGGCGATTGCGGATAATGGATTCTCCGAAGGGGCCGGGGCACACGCCTTTCACAAATGCGTACATGATCATAGGCTCCTCTGTTGTGCCAACCTTCACGACCTGGGCCCCGAAGCGATTTATATACTCCTTCAAGGTCTCCCCCTGATACTGCTTCACGTCGAACAGGTCGTAGGAGACCGGCGGCGGGGCCTTGTTGGCTAAGTACTGTTCTCGGAACAATCGCGACAATTGGCGGAAAGATGTGATATGACCTTCTGGGAGGCTAATGAACCAGTCCATAGCCATCCCGGTCAGGGTGCTCATGAAGAGCTTGTACTTGGCAGCATCAGAACCGCCTATCAGGACCATCTGCGTGTGAAATGCAGCCAGGTGCGTCTCTGGGTCCTCCATCCCGGTGAAGATCACCTTGGGTCCCGCGAACGTGTTCGGGATCGCTGCGTCTAGGATCTCCTGTGAGAAAGGAGTGGAAAACTCCCTTGGTGGGGAATGGTTCTCCATCTCGTCATGCCCAGGCCGCCTCCTATCGTTTCTCAGGCCCTGGCGCAACTCCTCATTCACACGGTGGAGCTCTTCGTTCCGCTCATGCGAGGCGTCAAGGTCTGCCTGCATGCGTTCCTGCTCCATTTTCGAATCCGCCATGTCCTGCTGCAGCCCCCTCATTATTTCCAGGACCTGCTGCATGGATAGGTCTGCTGGGACTGCGCGTGCTGCTCTTCGTCTGGTGGGGGCCATTGTCACTCTAACCTCCTTCAGCGCTACTGTAACCTGGTAGATTTTCTCGAACTTGTGATGGGGCTGATGTTTTATATCGGCCCCACGGTGGGCGCCAAATGTTCCGTCCGGTTGACCGGGACGTCTTCGTGCGCGACCTCAACCGTCAGCTAGGGACTCCTTCCCACTGGTTGCCTGTGGATTCCTGCAAAAAAGAGGACAAAAAGGCGCCCTAGCGGCCGTGTGCACTCCGACGCTCAAGTCAGCCAGCAAGAAACACCAAAACTGTCCACCTACGTGTCTGAGCACCGCGTATGGTACTCTGAAGGTGGTAAAAGAACTGTGTATAGGTGTGTGTTGTCCCCTTCAGGCAAAAATATTCCCCAGTCACTTGTACGTAACCTTGAAGCACGAGCAAGCAACTAGAGAGTTCTCTGGTAAATTTGCCGAAAGTTCCAACCCTTTTTCCAACATTCTCCGCGCTATTTAAACTACCCAAGCATTTAAAGCGCCTTAAAGCGCTTTTAATCACAAACGTAACGCACTCATTAAAGCGCTTAATTAGAAAACGTAGCGCATTTAAGACGTTGAAACGCTCGGGAGCCATTATAGTACCTGAATGCTCGAAAGGGAAACTGTATTGAATAACTTTTAATTACCTGGCACCTGACTAAAGGGTGTTTCTATTCTGGCATGGCTGTCGTACACGTGGAGGGCCTCACGACTCCATGACCCCATCCGGGGACGCTTCTGCCCATCTGGGGACGTTTCTACGTGTGAGTCCTCCTGCTGAGAGTGCTACTGCACTAGGGGTGACTTTTTGGGCGCCAACTCATGCCCCCAAGTATCTAGTCACTTACTTTGAGAGCGTATCTGCCTTCCTTTTGTACTCTGCACCCGGTTGCCCTGGGCGTGACTTTCCTCTTGAGTCGTATCTGCCCCACGGGCGTCTCTGGGGCGGCAGAAGCACTTCACGAGTCAGGCTGCCCTTCACTGGTACTATTACTATGGCCTTGAAGCCACCTTTTCCTTCTCTTTATCGCTGCCCCGTGCTATTGGGACCTGAGGCCTTCCCACGGCGTCGCTCCCTCCATGGTCTTTCCTACCCATGGGTATCGGGGAACCACACCGTGATTGCCTTACTTTAGCACTGTTTGATCTTGCGACGCCCTGGTTGGGCGACGCCTTCACTTAGGCGACGCCTTGCCTTGGCGACGCTTCCTCTTGTCGTCTCTCCGCCCGGGCGACGCCTTGCGTTGACTTTGACCTTGACTTAGTCAACGCCCGGATATGGGGCGGTACAGTTGCTCCCCCTTGGAGTTAGAATCCAAGTGACAATGAGAGCCAACACCCTTTCATCTAATTTCAGCCCTCCAACTAAACACGTTCTTACTTGACCTTGTGGATTCTTCAAACAGCTTTTGTAGTATTGATCTTGTTGAAATCTTCCACAACACCAATATTTCCTTTATTGGTTCTAAGACTAGCATACTTCAATCCCGTTACAGCAACCTATACATCATGGGTAATCTTCATGTCTACACCTTTCACATGTGAAACAAGATTGTTTTCTTCAGACTTTAAATTTGTATAGAACACCCGAATTAAATATGGATAAATGTTTCCCTTCATCTCCAAGAATCTTTTCAGCAGCTGATCCTTGAGAAGCATTCTCACATTGTCCAGCTTTTGGCTTTTCAACCAATCAAAGGAGACAACTTTTGGATTGTTGATCACTTTTGTACTTGTCTCAAAGCGATACCTCTCAATTAATTCATTATCTCCTGAAAACCAGCCCTCAAGCCTTCCTCCTGACCTTACAACCCTCGTTTTAATCCTCTTAGATGTAGGTGTAGTGGAATTCATGATAGCAGAATGAGACAAAGGCACACACACATAAGGAGAGAAAGAGATGTTGCAAGAGATGACCCAATTGGTTGTTTTTGTGAAGGAAAACAGCTGCAATAGATTTTATAGCAAGACAGAAACCTTCTTTGATCCTTTGGTGATTGCGGGTTTTAGTCTTCAAGACAGGAAAGTCCAAGCTCTGCACAAAGAATGTCAGAAAAGAGCAGAAAAACACATGGTCAACACATGTGACCTTTGACTAGACATAAAGGCTCTTGAATTTCCAAGATACAGAATATATTCCTTTATGACATCTTGTAACTTCCTCCAGAACCAAATCAGGATTTCAAGACTGCTTTATTGACTCAAGATCCCTTTTTAAATGAGATCTGCAACAGACATAATGCATGGAGAAATTAAAACAATTATTCACAGTGTTGTCAAAGAAGAAACAATCGGTTGTTTCGAGGAAACAATCAGTTGTTTTTCTGCAACAGTTTAACAGAATGTGATTTTCAAGCATAAACTGAGAAAGGTTGAAAACATATGTAATTGCTTATTTCAAAAAGAAATTAATCATGAATCATTAATTAAAAAGCAAAGATAAGGAGTCTTTTCCTTTTATGAAGTCCATTTAATGAGTCATTGTTTGTGATCAAGAATGCTTCTTTTGGCCTTTGAAATAGCTTGAACTGGTACACACCCTCAATTCAGTTCCAGTCACAATCCTTTTCTTCCTAGAACTTGATCAGATAACTTAGAGCTTCATGTTTCTCTAGTATCCTTGCATCAACATGAATTCAAGCAACAAGATTTGGTCCCCTTACAAATGTGGGTCCATTTGATTTATTTTTGTCATTTGAAACCTCACAACCTTTGGGAATCCATTTCATGAAACCTCTAGGAACAAAATATTTCCTTATTTTACATAATCTGACTGAATGGCCTCTTTTGATGCAATAAAAGCATGTAACAACCGGTTGTTTCGAGTTAACAATCAGTTGTTTTCCTGGCAGTTTTGAAACAGTCTTTAAAAACTTATCTTGCTTGTTCTGTGGATTAAAACAATCAGATAGGGGGAAAGGTCTTCAAGTTGGGAAGATCCTTGGAGGCTGAGCTTCAAGACCAGATTGCCAAGGTGATTGAGCGGCATCTGGATGCTTTCGCATGGTCTGCTTCAGACATGCCGGGAATTGACCCCGACTTCTTGTGTCACCATCTAGCAATGGACAACCAGGTCAAACCAGTGCGACAGAGAATAAGGAAGTTCAACGAGGAGAGAAGGCAGGCGATCAGGGATGAAACACAGAAGCTCCTCGCTGTAGGCCATATCAGGGAAGTCCAGTACCCTGAGTGGCTGGCCAATGTCGTGCTGGTGAAGAAAAGCAATGGGAAATGGCGCATGTGCGTCGATTTCACTGATCTGAACAAGGCTTGCCCAAAGGATTCGTATCCTTTGCCAAGCATAGACGCCCTGGTGGACAGTGCTGCAGGGTGCAAGTTGCTGAGCTTCCTGGACGCCTTCTCGGGGTACAATCAGATAAAGATGCATCCCATGGATGAGGAAAAGACCGCCTTCATGATGGAAAGATCGTGCTACTGCTACAAGGTGATGCCCTTTGGGCTGAAGAACGCGGGGGCCACGTACCAGAGGTTGATGGATCAGGTACTTGCACCAATGTTGGGAAGAAATGTGCAAGCGTACGTAGATGACATGGTCGTGACCTCGCTGGAGAAGAGCAAGCACGTTGCGGACTTGGAGGAGTTGTTCACCATAATCGCCAAGTTCAGATTGAAACTGAACCCCGAGAAGTGCATTTTTGGCGTGGAGGCGGGAAAGTTCTTGGGATTTCTCTTGACTGAAAGAGGGATAGAAGCCAATCCTGATAAGTGTGCTGCCATCTTGGCGATGAGGAGCCCGGCTACCGTGAAGGAAGTGCAGCAACTTACAGGTCGGATGGCCGCCCTGTCTCGTTTCGTATCAGCCAGCGGAGAGAAGGGCCATCCGTATTTTCAGTGTTTAAGGCGAAACAACAAGTTTGCCTGGATGAAGGAGTGTGAAGAGGCCTTCGTCAAGCTTAAAGAGTACCTGGCGAGCCCGCCGGTTTTGTGCAAACCGCTGGCAGGAACCCCCCTCAGGTTGTATTTTGCTGTAACTGAGAGGGCGGTAAGTGCGGTGCTCGCCCAAGACCAGGACCAGGCTCATAAGCCTATTTATTTCGTCAGCAAGGTGCTGCAGGGCCCGGAGGTGAGGTATCAGGCCTTGGAGAAAGCCGCGCTGGCTGTGGTATTTTCGGCGAGGAGGTTGCGCCACTATTTTCACAGTTTTACAATACTGGTGATGACCGACTTGCTCATCCAGAAGGTTTTGAAGAAGCCCGATGTAGCTGGGAGGATGGTGAAGTGGGCGGTCGAGCTGTCGGAGTTCGATATCAAGTATGAGCCCCGAGATCCGATCAAGGGGCAGATCTTCGCTGACTTCGTAGTCGAACTCTCTTCAAAAGCAGCACGAGTTGAGGGGGATGATTTCCGTTGGGTGCTCTCGGTGGACGGGTCATCAAACCAGCAGGGTAGCGGTGCTGGAGTCATCTTGGAAGGGCCCAACGGTGTGCTAATTGAGCAATCCCTGAGGTTCACCTTCAAAGCCAGCAACAATCAAGCAAAGTATGAGGCGCTGATCGCCGGAATCTTGCTGGCTAAGGAGATGGGAGCTAGGGTGCTGATGGCTAAGAGTGACTCACTGCTAGTCACGGGACAAGTAACAGGCGAGTTCCAGGCCAAAGATCCACAAATGGCGGCTTACCTGGAGTATGTGCAGGAGTTGAAGAGTTCCTTTGTCTCCTTTGAAGTGGTGCATGTGCCCAGAGAGTAGAATGCCCGAGCTGACTTGCTAGCTAAGCTCGCCAGTTCGGGCAAGGGGGGTAGGCAGAGGACGGTGATCCAAGAAACTCTAAAGACGCCTAGAGCATTTGTGGCAGATCACCTGGTTCTCCAAATAAGCAAGTCGGCGGAGAAAGCGGTGAGGAGTCACATGTCTCTGACTCAGGAGACCCTGAGATCGCCGAGAATAAGAGCATGTCGGGGAGAGAAGGTGAACATGACGCAGGTCTGCGCTACCCATGAGCCAGACACGTGGATAACGCAGTACCAACGATGCCTGGCAGATGGCCTCCTTCCGCTAGATCCGACGGAGGCTAGGAAGATAAAGAAGAATTCTAGCAAGTTCACAATGATTGATGGCGAGTTGTATAGGTTTGGGTTCACACACCCACTCCTGGAATGTGTGCACGGAGAGAAATGTACAAGAATCATGGCCGAGCTTCACGAGGGAGTATGCGGAAGTCACGTCGGGGGTCGAGCTCTGGCCGCAAGAACCCTCCGTGCAGGTTACTATTGGCCTACAATGAGGGAGGACTCCAAGAAGTATGCACAGTGTTGCAAGCAATGTCAGCAGCACGCCGATTGGCACAAGGCGCCTCCCGAGGAGTTGAAGTCGATTTACAGCCCTTGGCCGTTTCATACATGGGGGATCGACATTCTGAGACCGTTCCCATTGGCGATCAGGCAGATGAAGTACTTGGTGGTGGCAATTGAATATTTCACCAAGTGGATCGAAGCAGAACCAGTGGCCCAGATCACCGCACACAGGATCGAGAGCTCCGTGTAGAAGAACATCGTGTGCCGGTTTGGTGTGCCTAAACGCCTGGTGTCGGACAACGGGACTCAGTTTGCAAGTCACCTGTTGAAGAAGCTGTGTGAAGGGGTGGGAATTCAACAAGTATTTGCATCCGTCGAGCACCCTCAGACAAATGGCCAAGTGGAGTCCGCCAATCGGGTATTGCTAAGAGGTTTGAAGAGAAGGCTAGAGAAAGCCAAGGGATCGTGGGCTAAGGAGGTACCCCGTATAGTGTGGGCGTATCACACCACCGAGCAGTCAGGAACCCATGAGACCCTGTTTAGCTTGGTCTATGGGTGCGACGCAATGATTCCAGTGGAAATCCAGGAGAGCTCGCCGAGATTCCAGAACTTTGTAGCGGAAGATTCGAACGAGGAAAGAAGGTTGAATCTGGATTTGCTGGATGAGGTCAGAGAGGAGGCGAGATTAAAAGCTGAGGCAGTGAAAAGAAGGATTGAACGAAGATATAACTCGAAGGTGATGCCAAGGCAGTTCAAAGAAGGCAACCTGGTGATGAGGAAGGCCCACCAGTACGAGATGGCGAACAAGTTGTCGCCTAAGTGGACGGGACCGTTCAGGATAACCGATGATGTGATTCCACTAGCCATATAGAGAAAGGTTCTTGACCTTCTTAGGAATCACCTTGAGTTGGACATTATAGAGGCACTTTTCTTAGAGTTGGATCATTATTCTAAGACAAGAACTCACCAAAAACTAGTACCAAATCCCAAACTCATTTGGATGAACCAATTGTAGTCAAATTGAACTGAATAAGGAGGAAGAAAAAGCAATTGCACCGAACATATTACTTATGGAATGAATTGAACCGAACAAATGAGCTAGAAAAGCAAAGGAACAAGATGAATGGACTGAAATATAAAACTGCCGAACCAAAACTCATAAAAAACAGCAAGAACACCAAACCAAAACTCAAGAACACAAGCTAACAAAAACAATAGAAAGAGGAGGAAGGAAGGAGAAGAGAGTGCTCATGAAGATGGAAGAATGTTGGATGATCTCGCCACTAGAAGTGTGGAATGCTCCTAGATGAGAGTGATGCCGCCACTTGAGGACTCCAATGATCCATCAAGATAAGACTAGAGAAGAAGGCTCCAAAAGCTCTCCAAAGTTCACTCAAAATTTGAGTAGAGTTTTCTTAGATTAATTCCAATCTCCAATTTACAAAGAGAGCACCTCTATTTATAGCCTAAGGTGCTGAAATGTAAGCTACACAAATTCAAAAAACTCCCTCCCAAAAAGCTTCTAGAATTTGCGCCTAAAACAAAGCATGAGGAAGGTGTGATCCTTTCTCTCACTTTGGCACCTCCTTATTTACTCCTACACCTATCTACTAACACACCCCCCCTAAGACTCTTAACTAAAGACTAAAAGATGCTTTAACAATAGAGGTTTCTAATGTTTCCCTCTAAGCACCTTTCTAAACAATATTTATTTAAAACTTGGCCTTGCCCTTCATGGGATGGTCTTTGGGCTTTTGTGGGCTTTGGCCTTCTTGGGCTTGGGCTTGGGCTTGGGCTTTATCTTTTGCAAAGATTAACAAGAAAAACTTTAAATGTGAAGGCGAATGATCTTGTTCTTCATTATAAAAAGCCACCTTTAGTTGATTCTCATCATACTCCCCGAGTTGGAGAGAATTCGCCCACGAATTCTGAATCCCTGCATATAACAAAGTCAGTTTACTTTTACAATCAAAAGTGTAAGAAAAAGGAATACATGACTTAGCAGATGGAACCAAAGGGATTGCAGAAAAGGAGGTCCTACAAATCGACCGAGTTGGAAAAATGTGTTTGGGAATGATGATATTTTTGGGAAAAAGACCTTTTAAATGGTGAAACCCATTAGGAGGTATGAAAAAATCATCCCTAACATATTTTAACCAAGGTGGTGTTGAAATAGGAACCTTGGGTAATGAAAAAGATAAAGAAGAAGAAGACCTTGGACGGTCCATTTGAGGCATAGCACGAGTCAACATGATGGATTTAGAGGAGAAAATGGTGTGACTCGGTGTAGTACTTACTTCTTTTTCTTTCTCATTTTCTCTTTTAGTTTTCATTTTTATTTGGTCCTCATGAACCTCTTTGGGAGAGAGGGGTTTTAATATAACCTTGCGCCCTAGGAAGGAAAAAGACATTGTATTGGATAGGCCATCATGTAAAACATGTCTATCATATTGCCAAGGCCTTCCTAAAAGAAGATGAGATGCTTCCATGGGCACAACATCACATAAAACCTCATCTTTATACTTTCCTATTGCAAAGTTAATGAGGACTTGTTTATTCACCATGATTTCACCAACTTCACTAAGCCATTGTAATTTGTAGGGCTTGGTATGAGAGATAGTGGGTAAGGCTAACTTCTCCACAACTCTTGTACTAGCCACATTAGTGCAACTTCCCCCATCAATAATCAAGGAACATAACTTGTTGTTGATAAGACATCGGGTGTGAAAAATATTTTCTCTTTGAGTATCATTCAAAGATTTTGGAATTGTGCCCAACATACGTCTTACCATCAATAAGTCACCTTCACAAGGACTTTCACTCTCATTTTCACTTGATGGTCTAGAAGGTGAAGAATGCCTAGGTGAATTGGAATCATGCTCACTAACTACAATGCCTTCATGCATGTACATACTTCGTTTAGAAGGGCAATTAGCAGCAATGTGACCATATCCCAAACATTTAAAACACTTTTGACTAGACGATTTAATTGGGGATTTAGGCCTAGAAGTAGATGGCGTAGGATCCTTGGGTTTGAAAGAAGAATCTTTGGAAGGATGTTTAGAAAAAGAATTTTTGTTTCTCCAAGACTTGGAGTAGTATCCATCATTGGAAGCATTTTTGAAAGAGTTTTTCTTAGCAAGTTGGGCTTCCACCTTCATTGCAAGATGAACTAAAGAGCCCAATGATGAATACTCTTGTAACTCAACAATGTCTTGAATATCCTTCCTAAGACCACTAACAAACCTAGCAATCATAGCTTCCTCACTTTCCTCTAATTCAATTTTAAGCACAAGCGTTTCTAGCTCTTTATAATATTCATCCACATTTAGCGTGCCTTGTTGAAACCGTTGGAGTCTCAACATGAGGTCTTTCCTAAAATGTGGGGGCACAAATCTAGCGCGCATTTGATCCTTTAAAGAGTTCCAAGAGTCCACGGGAGGACCCTTGTGATAGATAATGTCCTTTACAATTCCATGCCACCATTTCATGGCATAATCACTAAACTCTAGGGTGGCTAGCTTAAGCTTATGCTCATCTTGGATCTCATGGATCTCAAATATTTGTTCACACTTAGCCTCCCAATCTAAATATACATTAGGATCACTTGAGCCATTGAAACAAGGAAGCTTGACCGAAGGTAGCCTAGCCTTTGCATCTTGGTAGTAGCCATTGCACGTTTAAGAGTTCCCGTTCAAAGCGGGTAAGGGGAAACCTGAGTTTCACCTTCTTGAAGAGGGTAGTATACACAAAGCAGAACAACTCGCCGTTGTTCCCTTTGTCATTCGCGCAGACTGGCACGTCGGGGGGGCAAGACAGCACCATCAGTTTGTCATCGTGCTCTTTGTGGAACGAAAGGTTGGGCTCGTCCCCTTTCTTCAATCGAAGCACCGCCAGAGCAGAGTTTACTGAAGAAGTCTCCTTCAGCAGAGTTGAGGTGGCCCACGGGTATAGTTTCTTGTAGTCCAGAGAGGGGATGGAGGCACCTCCGACGATGGGTGGAGTTGCCTGAGCAAGGTTGGGGTGAGAGGTTGCAGGCCTCTCAGCCTGGGAAGAGGGAGCACCAGGTGCTCGCGATGGGTTATGCCCTTGGGATGGAGGGTTTCGTGATGAAGGAGGAGGATTTGCGGTGGTCTTTGTTCGAGCCATCGCGGGAACTGCAAAGGAAAAAGGAAAAGAAAGGTGAGCGAAGGTTGTAGAGGTCGACTTGATTGTGAACGAAGGATGAAAAACGAACGAACGAAAGTTCGTTGTGATGAAAGTAATGGAAGACGAAGCCCTAAGTTACGAAATGGGGGAAGAAGAAGAAACAGCCCACAGCGTATGCACCAGACAGTTAATGGATGATGCGAATCGGTTAAAATGCAGCAAATATCAACAGAGGAAGTAAAAGAAGTACCTTTCGATGATCAGACAAACGCTGAAGGGAGTTGGGGATTGAGAGAGTTGAAGAGCGTCGAGGGTTTGCAGAGGAAACTCAGAGCGTTTGAGAAGGCAAAGAGATGATGGAACAGTAGAAATGAAATGGGTTTAAGGGTTTTTCAAACGATTTTTTGGAAGCGTAAACAACAGCTAAAGATGACCGTTGATGAAGCCACGTTTCGAGCGATTGGAAGAGTGTTTGGTGGAGCGTCAGGAAAGCAGAAAGTACAAGCGTTTGGAATTTTGCGCCAGCGCCACGTAGATCGGTAGTTACGTGACTTCTTTAGTCTTTTTGCTGGACAAAGTCTTCACTTAAGACTGGGGGGCTTGTGTACCGTCCTGGTAGTCGGAAGTGATGACGTGGCAGCGAGCTATTATGCAGGCGTGTTGAGCAGGGCCCATGGCTGGCAGAAGGGAAGGAAGTCGGGGAGCTCGTGTGGTCGCCAGTTATTAAGTTGGCGTGCCCCGGTCTCTAGCATACCTAAACCGGCGGTCACCGGGTTTGAGATGAAGTCGCCAGATGCGAACCCGCGACGACTTAGTGGTTAGAGATCGCCGAAACAAGGACATCAGCGAAGATGAAGTCAGATAGTCATTTCCTAGCTAGCTAGAGGATGAGGTCGGGAGACAGCTTACCTGAACATACACGGTGAAGCAAGTAAAGTAGATCATGAAGGCGGCCGGCGAGACCACAGGGAAGGTGTGTACGAAGGCACCCGAACTCGCCACTCATAAGAGATCACGCTCCAAGGCAGCTATGCACTGAGTTGTGTCATGCATAAGTAACTTAGCCAAAAGCCTGAAGAGTAAGAAGTGGCGCCCAAGTCAAGGATGCTCCAGATGGTGACACGTGTACAGCCGGATGCGAGCCACGTGTCTAAATGTGTAACTGTCTTGAGAGAGAAAGTGCGCAGGTATATAAGAGATTCTAACGAACTTCTGAGGTACGCACGTTTAGATTACTTCTTTACGCTTGCGAGTCTTGAGTACGCAGAGAGAGAATTTTGCACGGTTCTTTAGAGTTCTTGAGTTTTCTCTTAGTATTTGGTGGTTCAGTCGCTGACTTGGGCGTCGGAGCGTGATCAGTCGCAGCGGCGCCGTTCTGTCTTTTGCAGGTTCTTAAGGTGAATCACAGTGAAGGACGGAGGCTAACACGGCGCAGAAGTCGATCCAGGTTTGACGAGGCAAGGTTCTTGCATCCCGGTCAACAGGCAGGATCATGAGTGAACCTCTTTTGCACTTCAGCAATAGATTCTCCCTTAAGCATTCTGAACATCTCATACTCTTGTATTAGAGTATATTTCCTTGCTCTTTTCACATCGTTTGTTCCTTCATGGGTGACTTCCAAAGTGTCCCACATCTCCTTGACCGATGAACATTGTGATATCCTGAAACATTCATCTGAATTCAAAGCAGAGGTTATGATATTCTTGGCAATACAATCAAACTTAGCCTTTTTATTTTCAACATCAGTCCATTGGGACCAAGGTTTTTCAATAGAAGATCCACCCTTTTCAAATTTAGTAATAAAAGGGCCATTTTCAATTGCATCCCAAATTCCTTTATTAAGAGATTCAACAAAGATTCTCATTCTAACTTTCCAGAATTGATAATTCAAACCACAAAACACAGGTTGTCTGTTAATTGAGGCACCCTCTCCAAAAGGTAGTTTTTCAGCCATTTGAAAAAAAAAATTAGGATCAAACTTGAGTATTTTTCAAAAGTATTTTTCAAGGGGGTTAGAATATATGGCTTTAGAACAAAATCCTTTGTATGAAACTCAATTAGAAATTCAGTTAGCCAAGATATAAAGCACAAAACAGCAAAACACCAGAAAAACAATCGGTTGTTTCTTCGAAACAATCGGTTGTTTATACCAACAAAGCAATAACAACTTAATTTAAATGAGTTTAAGGCAAGAAATAGATACATAAACAGTTTATACTGGTTCACTCTTAAACCAAGAGCTACATCCAGTCCCCAGAAGCCACTAGGCAATCCACTAAGCAATCAAAACAGATTACACACAAACCACCAAAGAAGTGACCTTGAACCCTTCAAGAAACACACTTCCTTTGGCACAACACACACCAAGAATGTTGATCTTGACAACCTCAAGAGCACACAACACTCATTGGCAACAACACCAGAATTTACAAAGTATTAAGAAAGAATTACACTTGTTTATAGAACAATCTGAAATCAATACAGATGTAATCCTATTCCACTCTCTCTTTAGAAAACCAAAGCTGAATGTGAATGTTCAAAAACTTAAAAGCAATCTTTCACAACTGAAAAACTCAAATCTGTTTTTCTTGTTTGTTATAAAACATAAACAAACTATTTATAGCTTTCAAAGATTGGTCAAGGTATTTAATAAAGGAGCGTATTCAGTTGAAAATCATTTAAAGCACACTCAACTAACAAAACAGAATTCTGTTAGGATTTTCAAACAAACAATCGATTGAAATCACGAAACAATCGATTGTTTTGGTTTGACAGCAAGTCAACCAACCAAAACAGTTTTCAACCTTTTCAAAAACACCTAAGAGTAAAACAATCGGTTGTTTCGACAAAACAACAAGTTGTTTTTCACTTAGTTTGAAAAGCACTTTAATCATAAAAGGTTTTAAAAACACTTTAGCTTTAGATTCAACAAAGAGTGGATTACACAAATAATCTACCCAGATCCTATCCTAAACACAGCAACAACTCCAGCCTTGCATCAAACACATGAATTTTGATTCTTCAAAGCCTTTGATCACTCTTGATCAACAAACCGGTCCTTTCAGAGTAATGAAGGCCCTTAGAAATGGAGCATACAGGCTTGAGACATTAGAAGGCGACGCGATCCCTCGCACTATGAACACGACCAACCTAAAGTCTTATTTTAGTTAATCTTGCACTGTATATGTTTAAGGGGACACTCTTTTTCCCTTGAGAGGGCTTTTTAATGAGGTCACCCGAATAAAATTTATTCAGTTAAGAAATGTGCATTGCAATTAAGCGAACCTCAATCTTGTAGTGATAAGCCAAGAGCGAAAGTAGTATGGTCCCCCAAGTGGACCTCCCTCTTGCATAAGTTCACCAAGCCCGAGAATAGTATGGTTCGCTGAAATAAAGGAACCTCTTCCCTTGAAGTGATACACAGAGAAGCTTAGGTAGTTTGGTCTTCCCAATAAGCCCCTCTCGTGTAAGTTCACCAAGGCGAAGAATAGTATGGTTCACTAAACTAAAGGAACCTCTTTCCTTGAAGTGATACGCGGAGAGCAGAGGTAGTTTGGTCTTCCCAATAAGCCCCCCTCATGTAAGTTCACCAACGCAAAGAGAAGTATGGTTTGAATACCAAAGACTTTCTCCTTGACTCTTGTAGCAAGGATGAAATAAAGGTTGAGATCAGCTATCCCTTGACTTTATATAGCAAGGATGAAATCGCGAAAGTGCCGTTCACTCGGGTTAGAAACACCAAGGGGGGAGACATACGTTCCCTCTTGCGTATTAACTCTGATCCTGTCGTCAACTCAAGCGTGGAGGAATTGCTTTGTCGCTTCCTTACCCCGCCTATGCAACTGTGCTATCCGCAAGAATGCTCTTAGAACCTTCTCCGAGAACTTCAAACGCAACCTGCAAAACACACAGACGGCGCCTCTAGCGGCCGTTTGCACTGCGACGCTCAAGTTAGGTCACAGAACCACCAACAAAAATGTCACTGAATCTCTCTCTGATTCTCTTTTTTCTCTCTCTCTGTGTCTGTGCCTAACAGAATTATGTTACGCTATCCTCTGCGTGTGTCAGAATTCTGTTACGCTATCGTGCGAAAATGTACCCAAATGAGTAAAAACGTGGGTGTGTGTGTGTACCTTTCACGACGCGGAGTGCACTTTTATCTTGGTCGCGCCTCTCTCAGATGGTGACACGTGGAGGCATGCCACTCACATCTAACCGTACACGTGCCACTACCTGAAGGGCTCTAGCGCATCTCTTTGTGCGCCTAAGTTATTCCCTTGCGGAGTAACTTAGCGCGTTTCTTCCATCTGGGTGAATCGCACACTCCCAGGAGAACGCCAGGTGTGGCTGGACTAGGCACACTCACCAAGCATTGCTCTCTGCATAAACGATTTCCCCTTCATGATGTCATGCACGTAATGGGTTAAGAGAGTCACCAATCACTGGCCGGTTTACTAACTCCCTCAGGCCACTCTCGTGCACGATCCTACCGGCGAGCAGCTCCTCTTTCTCTGAGATATGATCATGCGAGGTCCATGCGTAACGCTCTCGCTGGGAATCTCAGTCCCAGTTTAACTGCGTGTAACACGAAACCCCGATGACCATGCACCCGATGACTGATCAGTGCTCTTTTGCTTCTCGCGTTCTCCCCTTAGGTGTTTATCTTGGAACTGATCTGTCGGTGGCCACTCGGTTACTGACCACCGATCACCGTTCTGGGTGATCTCCTCCCTGATTTCTCTGCCACCTGATCCACGTGTCACCCTGCGAGTGGTCCACGTGGTTATCTGCTGCTGACGTCATCGACTACCGATTACCGACCGGATCAAACTCCAAGGTCGAACAACATATGAAACAAACGTGCTACCTAAAGGGCGAATCTAAATCAGAGGTGCTGTATGGAGAGCGAAGCGAATAAAGGCAAGAGTTAAACAAAAGATAAATACTTATAAAGGTATACATGCAAGAGAGTTTATTTGTCAACAAAGACAAAATTACAAAATGGAGTCATTCTCGTGGCACGATTTACCCGACAACAACGCACTTAGACTCACCAAAGGGGGTAAGATCCACCTCAGGATGCTCACAGGCAAACTGAGCAATGGCGTCTTGAAACCCCTCACCATAAGCGTCAACGACATCATTAGTGAGCTCCTCCTCTGTCTTTTTAAAGGACTCTAGCGTCCCAGCCAAGGACTTAATTTTCTCAGCCAATTTGCCCTCAACCTGCCCCAGAAGGATTTCGTGCTGCGTGGCCCTCTATTCTAGATTGGCCACTGATCCTGCCTGTTGACCAGAACATTGGAACTTGCCTCGTCAAACTTAGATCGACGTGTGCACCGCTTCAACCTCCGTCCTTCGTCACGATCCACCTCAGGAACCTGCAAAAGAACAGAGCGGCGCCGCTGCGGCCGATCGCACTCCAACGCCCAAGTCAGTGACTGAACCACCAAATACTTCAAGAGCAAACACTCAAGAACTCTCAAGGAACCGTGCAATGTTCTCTCTCACAGTATGCTCAAGAACTCGCAAGCGTAAAGAATACAATCTGAACGTGCGTACCTCAAAAGTTCGTTGGGGAACCCTTAAATACCTGGTCACTTTCTCTCTCCTGGCAGTTACAGACCTGGACACGTGGCTCGCATCCAGTCGTACACGTGCCATCATCTGGAGCCTCCTTGACTTGGGCGCTGCTTCTGACTCTCTTTTGGCTAAGTTACTTATGCATGGTACTGCCCAGTGCATAGCTAACTTGGGAGCGCGATCTCTACTGGAATTGGCGAGTTAGGGTGTGTACCGTCCCGTATCCGGGCGCTGACTAAGTCAAGGTCAAAGTCAACGACTGGAAGGTCAAAAGTCAACGCAAGGCGTCGCCTAGGTGTAGATATGCCAAGAGGAAGCGTCGCCAAGGCCAGGCGTCGCCAGGGGAAGGCGTCGCCAAGGCAAAGCGTAGCCCAGATGGAGGCATCGCCTCGCTAGGGCGTCGCCAGATCAAACAGTGCTAAAGTAAGGCAATCACGGTGTGGTTCCCCGATACCCATGGGTAGGAAAGACCATGGAGGGAGCGACGCCGTGAGAAGGCCTCAGGTCCCAATAGCACGGGGCAGCAGTAAAGAGAAAGAAAAGGTGGCTTCAAGGCCATAGTAACAGTACCAGTGAAGGGCAGCCTGACTCGTGACGTGCTCCTGCCGACCCAGACACGACCGTAGGGCAGATACGACTCAAGAGGAAAGTCACGCCCAGGGCAACCGGGTGCAGAGTACAAAAGGAAGGCAGATACGCTCTCAAAGTAAGTGACTAGATACTTGGGGGCATGAGTTGGCACCCCAAAAAGTCACCCCTAGCGCAGTAGCACTCCCAGCAGGAGGACTCACACGTAGAAACGTCCCCAGGTGGGCCGAAACGCCCCCAGATGGGGTCATGGCGTCGTGAGGCCCTCCACGTGTACGACAGCAATGCCAGAATAGAGACACCCTTTAGTCAGGTGCCAGGTAATTAAAAGTTATTCAATACAGTTTCCCTTTCGAGCATTCAGGTACTATAATGGCTCCCGAGCGTTTCAAACGTCTTAAATGCGCTACGTTTTCTAATTAAGCGCTTTAATGAGTGCGTTACGTTTGTGAGTAAAAGCGCTTTAAATGCTTGGGTAGTTTAAATAGCGCGGAGAATGTTTGAAAAAGGGTTGGGACCTTCGGCAAATTTACCAGAGAACTCTCTAGTTGCTTGCTCGTGCTTCAAGGTTGCGTACAAGTGACTGGGGAATATTTTTTCCTGAAGGAGACAACACACACAAATACACAGTTATTTCACCACCTTCAGAGTGCCACACGCGGTGCTCAGACACGGAGGTGGACAGTTTTTGGTGTTTCTTGCTGGCTGACTTGAGCGTCGGAGTGCACACGGCCGCTAGGGCGCCTCTTTGTCCTCTTTTTTTTGCAGGAATCCATAGGCAACCAGTGGGAAGGTGTCCCTAGCTGACGGTTGAGGTCGCGCACGAAGACGTCCCGGTCAACCGGACGAAATATTTGGCGCCCACCGTGGGGCCGATATAAAACATCAGTCCCATCACAAGTTCGAGAAGGTTTATCAAGTTACAGTAACGTTGAAGGAGTTGGGAGCGACAATGGCCCCCAGCAGACGAAGAGCGGCGCGCAGCCCCAGCAGACCTATCCATGCAGCAGGTCCTGGAGATAATGAGGGGGCTGCAGCAGGACATGGCGGATTCGAAACTGGAGCAAGAACACATGCAGGCAGACCTCGATGCCTCGCACGAGCGGAACGAAGAGCTCCACCGGGTGAATGAAGAGTTGCGCCAGGGCCTGAGAAACGATTGGAGGCGGCCTGGACAGGACGAGACGGAGAACCATTCCCCACCAAGGGAGTTCTCCACTCCTTTCTCACAGGAGATCCTAGACGCAGCGATCCCGAACACGTTCGCGGGACCCAAGGTGATCTTCACCGGGATGGAGGACCCAGAGACGCACCTGGCTGCATTTCATACGCAGATGGTCCTGATAGGCGGTTCTGATGTTGCCAAGTGCAAGCTCTTCATGAGCACCTTGACCGGGATGGCTATGGAGTGGTTCATTAGCCTCCCAGAAGGTCATATCACATCCTTCCGCCAATTGTCGCGGTTATTCCGAGAACAGTACTTAGCCAACAAGGCCCCGCCGCCGGTCTCCTACGACCTGTTCGACGTGAAGCAATATCAGGGGGAGACCCTGAAGGAGTATATCAATCGCTTCGGGGCCCAGGTCGTGAAGGTTGGCACAACAGAAGAGCATATGATCGTGTACGCATTTGTGAAAGACGTATGCCCCGGCCCCTTCGCAGAATCCATTATCCGTAATCGCCCTAGGACTTTCGCTGAATTACGGCGCAGGGCAGTAGAGCATATTGCTTCGGAAGGGGAGGTATGTGTGAAGCGCACCAGCACCGTGCCCTCACGCCCGAGGGGACCGGCGCGAGTTCAACCCGTCAGAGTCAATGAGACCACGACAGGGAGAAAGAAGCCAGAGGCAAGACATGCACGTACAAAAAGCAACAAAGGCCGGAGTTGCCAAGGCAGCGGTTCTTACATATGTACTTCTCAAGAGTCCCAGCATTAGACTCCAGGCTGATCACCGTGGCAGAGTCAAAACCTCCCGCCTCAGCAAGAATCCGACAAGCTATTTGATCACTTGGAGCTAGATTCTTGAGGGGTTTGGCTTTGAGGACCTTTTCCTCTCTCACCCAGTACAGCGGAAACCCATCCAGAGCGTCGGGGACAAGGTCAGTACGACAGATCTTGAAGAACCGGCCTTTCCACCCGGTGAACAAGCTCTGGAAGGGTGTGAAGACAACCCTCCCTAGCACATTACTGAGAGTTACCCAGAGGTTGTGTCTCTGTCTCTTCACCTCAAAAAAGTGAAGAAAGAGGTCAACCGAGGGTGCACAACCCAGAAACCCGAAGAGGACATCGAAGGCCTTGACAAAGGCCCAGCTGTTGGGATACAACTGGGCCGGAGCCACGTTGATCTCTGTCAGCAGTTCCTTCTCGAACCAAGAAAAGGGTAAGCGCACTCCGATGGTCTTGAACAGCACCTGGTAAAAGTAAAAGAAAGGGACCCCTTCGTTGGCTCGTTCGTCACCACATACTGGCTCCCCTAGAGTGCAAGGGAGCACAGCGATGTCGTCGTCATGCCTCCTCGCAAAGGCCCGGTGGTCATAGGAACATGACTCTCCTTTGTGCTCCCGTATGGCCCTGGTAGAGAGTAAGCATGAACACTCGTCAAGAAGTTCATTCGAAGCCCAAGGGTACAAGTCTTTGGGACGAACTCTGGAGGAAGCAGCGTGAGATGACATTCTTTAACAAGATCAGGACTGCCAGAAACGCAAGAGTTGAGTGAGGGGAGCGAAGGCTAGAACAACCCTTCGACAGAGAAGAAAGGGTGCAAGAAGGAAGGGTACAAGAAGAAAGAACGTAAGTAGGTTATGAAGAGTGAGAAAATGATGAGGATAGTTCCAGATTTTGAAGAGTTAAATAAAGCGGTTAGAGCGCCAAACGACGTGAATGGATGCACCGCACGATTGATACACGTGCCAGAAGATGAAAGGATGACGCGGGCACCACTGGTTTAAATCAGAAAACGTCGTGTCAGCAGAATATCCAGTGGTACGATGCGCCGTCAAAAGTGAGTCAGGGGAACAGCAGGAGTCAGAAAATGGAATGACTAGATGCCCCATCAATACAAGCAGCGCCACGTGGATCAAGTCGAATGACGGAACGTCCCATCAGCTATACAAGGAGCGCCACGTGGATGGCACCGACAGAGCCTTGAGCTCTTCGCTACCATCAGGCATCGACCAAGGTAAGAATCAAAGTCAATGTCGAAGCAAAGGTAACGCCCGAGGCGTCGCCCGGAAGGATGTGAAGGGCGACACCAGCGAGAGACGTCACGGGCGTCGCCAACCCAAATACCAACTGGCGTCGCCTCCCCGATACCCGCAGGTAGGAAAGACTGTGGAGGGAGACGAAGTCAAAGAAGGCAAAGGTAGTCACAGACGTCGCCTCCCCGATACCCACAGGTAGGAAAGACTGTGGAGGGAGACGAGACCGCCAAACGCCAGCAAATCATTGGCAGGGCGTTCCCCGATACCTATGGGAAGGAAAGACCATGGAGGGAATAGACCCTCTCCAGAGCGCTCAGCGTTTTAGACACCCAGGGACGATACGGTGCTGCTGTAGCAGGCCTCTCCTTAGGCGTGGGCGCCGGGCGTTAAGGATCAAAGAAAGGGCCTTTCGGTATCAGAGACGTCCCGTGGACGATACGGCGTCACTAAGTGAGCCTCTCCATGGGCGTGAGGGTTGGCGCGCAACCTTTCCCGATCATACCAAACCGCCCAACGAAGTGAAAGAAATGGGCAGAACAGATAAAATAATTGAAGCGTGTGGAGGGAAAAGAGAATGAGATCGCATAGGCAGAATCGTATGTGACAAAGAAATAAAGGCAACCATATGAACGTCCCAAATCAGTAACAAGAGTGCGGATAGTTCAAAGAATTACAAGTTTTGACAGATAAAATCAAGAAACGAAGGTAAAGAATAAAAGAGTTGAGCTTGAAGAGGAAGGCGGCGGATGAGAGGCAGCGGTTCAGTCATCCAGATCCATGGGCACGACCTTCCCGTCGACGACATGGTGTGTGGGGTCGCAGTTCGAAAGGTTGACGCCTGGATTCTCGCAGGACGCCTGGGTCAGGGCCTCTTGGAACCCCTCCTCGAAGGTACCCGCCATCTCCTGGATAAGGGACTTTTTCTCCTTCTCCAGTTCCTCAATGGCGGCGTCTCCAGAGGTCACGTGCTTCTCCAGAGCCTCTTTCTCCACGCGAAGCCGGCTAACCTCGACCCGCAGTTTGTCGTAGTCAACTCGGAGAAGGTCCATAGCTTTGGCCTGGGTGGCCATTTCCTCCCCCATCCGCTCCACCTTGGCAGCCTGTTCGTAGCAACGGTCCTTCAGGTCCTTTTGAGTTTCTGCATCCGCTTTGACCACTTCCTGAAGACCCGCTACCTGCACTTGAAGAGCAACTTCCCGAGTGTAGAAGCCTGCCTGGAGCTCCAATGCCTCCGCCAGTCGCCTCTCTGTTTCCGCTTTGGACTCTTGTATTTGTCTCAGAGAAGTTTGATAGGCTTCGTTCTGGCGTCCCAGGGTCCTCATTTCCCCTTCCATCCTTTGAACGAATTCTGGAAGAGCGTAAGGATGATGCGCCCGGCGATGCCAGAAAAGCTCATCCAAAGGCTCTTCCCTTGCTTCTTTACCTCGAAGAAGTGAAGAAAAACGTCCACAGAGGAGGGAACGCCTAGATAGCCGCAGAGAATTTGGAACCCCCTCACGAAAGCCCAACTGTTGGGATGGAGTTGGGCGGGAGCAGTGTTTATCTCTGTCAGTAGCTCTTTTTCGAAGGGAGTGAGGGGTAGACGCAGGCCCACCCTCTTGAGCACCATCTGATAGAGGAAGAAGAAAGGGCATCCCCCAGTATCCCGTGAGTCCGCACAAACGGGCATCCCAGGTCGCACCCGGCTTACCAGGACTTGGGAGTCGTGATTTTTGTGGAAAGCATTGAAGTATTAGAGAGCAGGGTCCCCCCTATGAGCCTCCACGTCCTCAACAGAGTTCAGGAGGGAACATTCGTCCAGTTCGTCGGGGGCCCAGTCGTATTCGCCCTTATAATGAGACTTGGGGAGCGGGGGAGGCGCGGTGGTTTTAGTTTTCGCCATCAATGCCAAGCTGAAGATCAAAAGAGAAAGAAAGGGTTCAGAGAAAAGGGGTTTGGGAGAAGAAAAGGGAAAAATGGAAGAACCCTAGGAGCGCCCTACCCACAAGAGAACGAAGGGAAACGAGAGGAACAAAGAAGCATACAAATGATATCCAGAGAAATGCGGTAATATGGACAGTCCCAAGCAGTTCATACAGTAAAGAGAATCATCAAGGAGGGAAAAACCGTACCTTTGGGGGCTGAAGGGTGTGGAGAGCGGAAACACGAACGAACAGGGGTCGCAAGAGAAGGGATTTAGAGAAGATGAACAGTGACTGAGGGCAGAGAAAGTGAATGTAACAGTAGTGGCAATCGCGGGGTTTGGTAACTTAAACGTTACGAGGAGCGCGAAGGGCAACAAAGGGTAACTGTGTGATGACGCCACGTGTTGCAAGATTAAGCGCTCAAGGGAAGCGCGAGGGGTTCTTGAAGACGACCGCACGATCGACCACGTGGCACGCGATTAAGCGCAACTTCAAAAGACATCATTTTTCCCATTTCAGGGATGTCCAATCAGCCATTAAGAATACCTCTGGTTCAGAAATTGTCACGTCAGTAATTCGAAAAAATTGCTGAGTCAGCAGAGAATGACACGTCATCAGGAGGGCACGTGGACGGCGTGGGCGAGGCTTTAGTCTTTGCGCTGAAGACAAGTCTTCGGCTTAAGACTGGGGGGCTTGTGTACCGTCCCGTATTTGGGCGCTGACTAAGTCAAGGTCAAAGTCAACGACTGGAAGGTCAAAAGTCAACGCAAGGCGTCGCCTAGGTGTAGAGATGCCAAGAGGAAGCGTCGCCAAGGCCAGGCGTCGCCAAGGCCAGGCGTCGCCAGGGGAAGGCGTCGCCAAGGCAAAGCGTAGCCCAGATGAAGGCATCGCCTCGCTAGGGCGTCGCCAGATCAAACAGTGCTAAAGTAAGGCAATCACGGTGTGGTTCCCCGATACCCATGGGTAGGAAAGACCATGGAGGGAGCGACGCCGTGAGAAGGGCTCAGGTCCCAATAGCACGGGGCAACAGTAAAGAGAAAGAAAAGGTGGCTTCAAGGCCATAGTAACAGTACCAGTGAAGGGCAGCCTGACTCGTGACGTGCTCCTGCCGACCCAGACACGCCCGTAGGGCAGATACGACTCAAGAGGAAAGTCACGCCCAGGGCAACCGGGTGCAGAGTACAAAAGGAAGGCAGATACGCTCTCAAAGTAAGTGACTAGATACTTGGGGGCATGAGTTGGCACCCCAAAAAGTCACCCCTAGCGCAGTAGCACTCCCAGCAGGAGGACTCACACGTAGAAACGTCCCCAGGTGGGCCGAAACGCCCCCAGATGGGGTCATGGCGTCGTGAGTCCCTCCACGTGTACGACAGCCATGCCAGAATAGAAACACCCTTTAGTCAGGTGCCAGGTAATTAAAAGTTATTCAATACAGTTTCCCTTTCGAGCATTTAGGTACTATAATGGCTCCCGAGCGTTTCAAACGTCTTAAATGCGCTACGTTTTCTAATTAAGCGCTTTAATGAGTGCGTTACGTTTGTGAGTAAAAGGGCTTTAAGGCGCTTTAAATGCTTGGGTAGTTTAAATAGCGCGGAGAATGTTGGAAAAAGGGTTGGGACCTTCGGCAAATTTACCAGAGAACTCTCTAGTTGCTTGCTCGTGCTTCAAGGTTGCGTACAAGTGACTGGGGAATATTTTTGCCTGAAGGAGACAACACACACATATACACAGTTATTTCACCACCTTCAGAGTGCCACACGCGGTGCTCAGACACGGAGGTGGACATTTTTTGGTGTTTCTTGCTGGCTGACTTGAGCGTCGGAGTGCACACGACCGCTAGGGCGCCTCTTTGTCCTCTTTTTTTTGCAGGAATCCACAGGCAACCAGTGGGAAGGTGTCCCTAGCTGACGGTTGAGGTCGCGCACGAAGACGTCCCGGTCAACCGGACGGAACAGGGTGCCTTCGTACACCTTCCCTGTGGTCTCGCCGGCTGCCTTCATAATCTGCACCACCTCCATCTTCGGCGATGTGCTTGCTCCGGCAATCTCTGATCACTTGGTCGCCTGGTTTACATCTCGCGACTTCATCTTCAACTGGGTGATCGCCGGTTCTGGTATGCTGGAGATCGGTGATCGCCGGTTCTGGTATGCTGGAGATTGGCGATCTCTCCAACTTCATAACTGGCGACTTCACGAGCCCCCCGACTTCCTTCCCTTCTGCAAATCTGGCGCCTTGTCAACACGCCTACACTGTAGCTTGATGCCACGTCATCACTTCCGACTACCAGGGCGGTACACAAGCCCCCTAGTCTTAAGCGAAGACTTGTCCAGCGAAAAGACTAAAAGAGTCACGTCAATACCGATCTACGTGGCACTGGCGTAGAATTTCAAGCGGTTGTACTTTCTGCTTCTCTAACGCTCCACCAAACCCCTCACCCATCGCTCGACACGTGGCTTCATCAACGGTTACCTTCAGTTAACGTTTGCGCTTCCCAAACCCATATCAAAAAACCCTTAAACTCATTTCGCTTCACTGTTCCATCACTTTCTTCGTTTTCTCAGACGCTCCAACTCTCTTCTGCAAAAAAGCTCTCAGCGTTCTTCAGCCTTCTGAATCACCAGCATCCTTCACTACTCTTCCGATCATAAAAAGGTACTTCCTTTCCTTCTTCTGCTGGTTTTCCCTGCATTTTAACCGATTCGCATCATCCTTTAACTGTCTGGTGCATACGTTGTGGGTTGTTTTTGCTATTTCTCCTTCTTCGTAACTTAGGGCTTCGTCTTCGTTACAACGAACCTTCGTTCGTTGGTTTTTTCACCCTTCGTTCCTGATCGAGTCAGCCTCTGCGAACCCTGATCATTTTTCCTTTTCTTTTTCCTCTGCAGCTTCCGCAATGACTCGCTCAAAGATCACCCCAAATCCTCCTCCTTCATCACGAAACCCCTCCTCACAAGCACACGACCCACCGCGAGCACGCGGTGCTTCGTCTTCTCAGGCTGAGAGGCCTGCACCTTCCCGCCCCAGGCTACTCCGCCTGTCACCGGAGGAGCCTCCGTCCCCTCGCCAGACTTCAAAAAACTATACCCCTGGGCCAACTCGACCTTGTTGAGGGAAACGTCTTCTGTAAATTCTGCTGGGGCAGTTCTGCGGTTGACGAAGGGGGATGAGCCTCACCAATCATTCCATAAGGAGCACGACAAAAAGATGACGGTGCTACCTTGCCCCCCCGACCTGCCAGTTTGCGCCGACGACAAGGCGAACAACGATGGGCCCTTCTTCTTCGTTTACACAACTTTGTTCAAGAAGGTGAAACTCAGGTTTCCCTTCACTCGCTTTGAGAGGGAGCTTCTTACCGAGCTCAACATCGCCGCCGCCCAGCTCCATCCCAACAGCTGGGCATTTGTTCGGGCGTTCCAGGTCATGTGCGACCATCTGGGGTTGCCAGCATCAGTGGATGTCTTCCTATTTCTCTTTCAAGCCAAGCACCCAGGACATCGCCTGTGGGTAAGCTTGAACGGGATTGCTGGGAGGTCGATCCTCTCCATCTTCCAGCAATCCTATAAAGACTGGAAGGGCAAGTTCGTCCAGGTGCGCCCCAACGACAAGGACGCTTCACTACTCGACGGTTTCCCCTTGTATTGGGTAAACAAGGGGAACAAAGAGTCCAAAAGCAGCTTCAGGAGACCAAGAAGTCCTGATAGCATGGGCGCTTTGGACAGAGATCTCTGCTTCTTCTGGAAGAGCGTGGCAGATGCCAACATCACCTTCCTCACCACCACACTCATCTGCTTCGAGTTCTTCGAGGACCAACTCGAAATTCGTATAGGTTAGAACGTCTAAGTCTTTGTTCTAACACTACTTCTGTTAACTGTTTCTGGCGTCTTGTGCGTTGTGCGCAAGACTTTGGTTTTATTTTTCTGCACTATTTGTCTGCTTTCTGTTGCAGGCTGCCTTATGTGCTTACCCTTTTTTCTGAACTAACCCATGCACCTTTGCTTTATGCGGATAATATGTTGGGCCGGGGCAAGCTCGCTGAACTGAGGGCGCTCGCCCGAACCCACGGGTTGGCATCAGGTTCCCAAACCGTGCCAAACTCTGTGGTGGAGATCGCCGCTGCTCAAGGCAGATCGCCACCCAGGGGCCCAACTTCCTCTGAGGCCCAACCCGCCAACCAACGCAAGAAGCTTGTCCTCAGGAAACCCAAGAGGAAAGCTCCCCAAGTAGTCCACGAGGAGGAGGAGGAAGACGACGAGGCAACTGAAGATGGCCTCGTCACGAAGAGGAAGAGGGTGGCACCTTCTTCTCCATCTGCTCCACCCCCTCTTCCAAGATCAACACCACCATTTACACCTGCTCCGCCTCCAACACTGCCACCCCCACCAGCTCCTGCCTCACCAGTCCAAGCAATCCCATTGGCGTCTGCGCCACCTGCGGTTGAGGCCCCCGAGCCAAACTTCATGGAGGACCCCCCGAGCGCCTCCACACCTTACGTAACAGCTGGAGGGGGTCCTCCTTCAAATGCCTCAACCGCCAACATCGCACCAATCGGGGATGAGGTTGCTCACAACTCTCCGATTCTAATTACGGAATCCCCGACGTCGCCACCACGCCAAGAAGCGCCTGCTGCAACCAACTCAAAGAAGGTGGCGGCGAAAACCAACAACAGGCCCACCCGGTGCCTCCACAGGTAGGTCTCTCTATTGAGGTTAAGAGGATGTGGGAGCCTTTCTCTGCCAAACTGAAGATGATGGCAGAAGACTTCCCCACCATTATCTCCAGAGCTCTGGAGAGCTCCACCAGGAAGCTCCAGGACGACCTCTACGCCCTCCGAACTGAGAACAACACTATAAGGATCGAGGCGGAGAAGTTGTCCTGCAATCTGAACACTCCCGAGTAGAAGATGCAATGAGCACCGAGCTCCGGGTGGCGCGCAAGGAGGCCACCGATCTCCGCCATAAGGTACAGCTCTTGGCTCAAGAGAAGATTGAGCTGGAGAGCAAGATTGTACCTTATCGCGTCAAAGTGGCTGACCTGGAGGCCTTAATAAAAACTGACGCCGCCAAGATGAAGAAACTGGAGCAAAGGTCAGCCGATCGGGAGGTCTTCCTTGGAAAGGTGGAAAAAGCGAGGGATGACGCCATGGCTGAGCTTGCCGAAGCCAACAAGGAAAAAGGGGAGATTGCTGCTGAACTGGGCCAGGTGCAAGCAGAATCCAAGAAGGTTGTTGATGACCTTCTCCAAGCTCAAGAAACCATTGAAAAACTCAAAAAACAAGCTGAAGAGCTGGAGCAGCAGAACAAGGAGCCGAAGGAACAAACTGAAGAACTCAAGAAACAGATTGAAGAACTTAATCTGAGTTCTGCCCAAATTCTGGCTGCTGGGTTCGAGGCTGCACGGGAACAGTTCGCCTGCTTGTTCCCCGATCTGGACCTTAGCATGGTGTCCCTTGACAACGAGGTGGTGGATGGGAAAGTTGTTTCCGCTGAAGACTAAATGATTTCCCCTCATCCACCATCTTTACGCTTTCTCTTTGCATATAAATTGTAATAAACTTCATATTTTCTTGTACATGTGTTCTGAACTGACATTTACTTTAATGACAAAGTCTTGGTATTCCTTCTTATAACTTCTTTAGCTGCTTTAACTTTTCCTTGCACAATTTGCTTCAAGAAATTAACGTAGCGATTTCGTAAGCGCGATCATATACTTAACCGCTTCGAACCACTTCGACTTCAAATAATAATCACTTTAACAACTTGTAATCTTAAGGCAATGAACCTTAGCGCAAAATTACTCTTCAAGCAACGAACTTTAACTCAACTACTGGCTTAAAACATGGCTTCACCCGATCTGCTTCATCAAAACGGGTCTTTAACTTTCTCGCCATTGTTTGAACTTTCCCTGGTCGCCAGAGACTCTTGGCGATATCAGCTTCTTTCTGGCTTCATACCTTGGCCATTGTTCTTTTATCTGGGGATAGAGGCACCTTTCGGATCCTTCTCTACCTCCTTGAGCTTCAGAACAAGAGACCGGGTGGCTAGGCGCTCTCTTCGAACCTACCTTAGCCACCTTCCAAACTTCTTCCACCCTTTACACCATACCTGAACTCGTTCGAGACGAGAAGGATTTTATCTTGCCTGAACTCGCTCATCGGCGAGAAGGTCTTTAACTCGCCTGAACTCGCTCATAGGCGAGAAGGTCTTTAACTCGCCTGAACTCGCTCATAGGCGAGAAGGTCTTTAACTCGCCTGAACTCGCTCATAGGCGAGAAGGTCTTTAAATCGTGCCTCTACATTGCCCCAGGGGTTACATCTCCTCCCCCCCAGAAACACTGAGGACTTTCACTGGTGCCTCTACATTGCCCCAGGGGTTACATCTTCTCGCCCCCAGAAACACTGAGGACTTTTCACTGGTGCCTCTACATTGCCCCAGGGGTTACATCTTCTCGCCCCCAGAAACACTGAGGACATTTTGCTCTTCCTCGCCTGCACTCGCTTGACGGCGAGGAGGTCTTTATCTCGCCTCAGGACGCGCGAGGGCGTTGAGGTCTTTTAACTGGTGCCTCCGATCGCCGAAAGACGATGAGGACTTTAACTTTAACTGATGCCTCCGATCGCCGAAAGACGATGAGGACTTTGACTTTAACTGTTGCCTCCGATCGCCGAAAGACGATGAGGACTTAAAACTTTTTAGAAAGCATGCAATATATCTTTACTTGCCTTAAATCACATATAAGTGACAAGGTCTTTCTTCAAAACTTTCTGAAAACAACAAGCATGCAATCTAAAACAACTTTGAACTTCGAAAACTCTTCTTTTATTGGGTGGCCTCATTAAAAACCCTCCTTAGGGAAAAAAGAGTGCCCCCTTCCAACTGTTTTAACAGAGACATTGTAATATAACTTTGTGTTTGTCTTTACTTACAAAGCCCTTAACTGTAATATAACTTGAGGTGTGTGGTGTTCCAAGTGCGGGGAATCGCCCCTCCTTCCAATGTCTCTAAGCGGTAGGCGCCGTTCCCGAGCGCCTCGGTTATTCTGAACGGTCCCGTCCACTTGGGCGACAATTTATTCTCCATCTCGTACTGGTGGGCTTTTCTCATCACCAGGTCGCCTTCTCTAAACTGTCTCGGCATCACCTTCGAGTTATATCTTCGTTCAATCCTTCTCTTCACCGCTTCAGCCTTCAATCTCGCCTCTTCCCTGACCTCATCCAGTAGATCCAGGTTCAGCCTTCTCTCTTCATTCGAGTCTTCCTCTACGAAGTTCTGGAATCTCGGCGAGCTCTCCTGGATCTCCACTGGAATCATTGCATCACACCCATAGACCAAGCTGAACGGGGTCTCATGGGTTCCTGACTGTTCGGTGGTGTGGTACGCCCAGACTATACGGGGTACCTCCTCAGCCCAGCTTCCTTTGGCTTTCTCTAGCCTTCTCTTCAAACCTCTCAGCAACACCCGATTAGCTGACTCTACTTGACGATTTGTCTGAGGGTGCTCGACGGATGCAAACACTTGTTGAATTCCCACCCCTTCGCGCAGCTTCTTCAACAGGTGACTTGCAAACTGCGTCCCGTTGTCCGACACCAGGCGCTTGGGCACACCAAACCGGCACACAATGTTCTTCCACACGAAACCTTCGATCTTGTGTGCGGTAATCTGGGCCACTGGTTCTGCTTCGATCCACTTGGTGAAATACTCAATCGCCACCACCAAGTACTTCATCTGCCTGATCGCCAGCGGGAATGGTCCTAGGATGTCGATTCCCCAAGTATGAAACGGCCAAGGGCTGTAAATCGACCTCAACTCCTCGGGAGGCGCCTTGTGCCAATCGGCGTGCTACTGGCATTGTTTGCAACACTGCGCATACTTCTTGCAGTCTTTTCTCATCGTTGGCCAGTAATAACCTGCACGGAGGGTCCTTGCGGCCAGAGCTCGACCCCCGACTTGGCTTCCGCATATACCTTCATGGAGCTCTGCCATAATCCTCGTGCATTTCTCACCATACACACATTCCAGGAGTGGGTGAGTGAACCGAAACCTGTACAACTCGCCATCGATCATTGTGTACTTGCTATAGTTTTTCTTTACCTTCCTAGCCTCTGTCGGATCCAGTGGGAGAAGGCCATCTGCCAGGCACCGCTTGTACTGCGTTATCCAGGTGTCTGGCTCATGGATAGCGCAGACCTGCGTCATGTTCACCTTCTCTCCTCGACATGCTCTAATTCTCGGCGATCTCAAAGTTTCTTGAGTCAGGGACTTATGACTTCTCGCTGCTTTCTCCGTCGACTTGCTTATCTGGAGAACCAGGTGATCTGCTACAAATGCTCTCGGCGTCTTTAGAGTTTCTTGAGTCACCGTCCTCTGCCTACCCCCCTTGCCTGAACTGGCGAGCTTAGCTAGCAAGTCAGCTCGGGCATTCTGCTCTCTGGGCACATGCACTACTTCAAAGGAGGCAAAGGAACTCTTCAATTCCTGCACATACTCCAGGTAAGCCGCCATTTGTGGATCTTTAGCCTGGAACTCGCCTGTTACTTGCCTTGTGACTAGCAGCGAGTCACTCTTAGCCATCAACACCCTGGCTCCCATCTCTTTGGCCAGCAAAATCCCGGCGATCAGCGCGCCTCATATTCTGCTTGATTGTTACTGGCTTTGAAGGCAAACTTCAAAGATTGTTCGATCAGCACGCCGTTGGGTCCTTCCAGAATGACTCCAGCACCGCTACCCTGCTGGTTCGACGATCCATCCACCGAGAGCACCCAACGGAAGTCGTCCCCTTCCACTCGTGTCGCCTCAGATGAGAGCTCGACCACGAAATCCGCGAAGATTTGCCCCTTGATCGGGCCTCGGGGCTCATACTTAATGTCAAACTCTGACAACTCTACTGCCCACTTCACGATCCTTCCCGCAACGTCAGGCTTCTTCAAGACCTTCTGGATGGGCAGGTCAGTCATCACCAGTATGGTGAAGCTATGGAAATAGTGGCGCAACCTCCTCGCCGAAAATACCACAGCCAGCGCAGCCTTTTCCAGGGCCTGATATCTCGTTTCGGGGCCCTGCAACACCTTACTAACAAAATAAATAGGCTTCTGAGCTTGATCTTGATCCTGGGCGAGCATCGCACTCACCGCCCTCTCAGTTACAACAAAATACAACCTGAGAGGGGTTCCCACCAGCGGTTTACACAAAACCGGCGGGCTCGCCAGATACTCCTTCAGCTTGACGAAGGCTTCCTCGCACTCCTTCGTCCAAGCAAACTTGTTATTGCGCCTTAAGCACTGAAAATAGGGATGGCCCTTTTCTCCGCTAGCTGACACGAAGCGAGACAGGGCTGCCATCCGACCTGTTAGCTGTTGAACTTCCTTCACCGTAGCTGGGCTCCTCATCGCCAAGATGGCGGCACACTTATCCGGGTTGGCTTCTATTCCTCTTTCAGTCAAGAGGAAACCCAAAAACTTTCCAGCCTCCACGCCAAAGATGCATTTCTCTGGATTCAGCTTCAACTTGAACTTGGCGATCGTCGTGAACAATTCCTCCAAGTCTGCAACGTGCTTGCTTTTTTCCGGCGAGGTCACGACCATGTCATCGACGTACACTTGCACGTTCCTTCCCAGCATCGGTGCAAGTACTCGATCCATCACCCTCTGGTACGTGGCCCCCGCGTTCTTCAGCCCAAACGGCATCACCTTGTAGCAGTAGCACGATCTCTCCGTCATGAAGGCAATCTTCTCTTCATCCAAGGGATGCATCTTGATCTGGTTATACCCCGAGAAGGCATCCAGGAAGCTCAACAACTTACACCCTGCAACACTATCTACCAGGGCGTCTATGCTTAGTAAAGGATATGAATCCTTTGGCAAGCCTTGTTCAGGTCAGTGAAATCGACGCACATGCGCCATTTCCCATTACTCTTCTTCACCAGCACGACATTTGCCAGCCAGTCAGGGTACTGGACTTCCCTGATGTGGCCTGCAGCGAGGAGTTTCTGTGTTTCGTCCCTGATCGCCTACCTCCTCTCCTCGTTGAACTTTCTTCTTCTTTGTCGCACTGGTCTCACCAAGTTGTCCATCGCCAGATGATGGCACAAGAAGTCGGGATCGATCCCGGGCATGTCGGAAGCGGACCATGCAAAGGCATCCAGATGCCGTTCTATCACCTCAGCAATCTGGTCCTGGAGCTCGACCTCCAGAGATCTTCCCAGCTTGAAGATCTTTCCCCCGATTTCTCTCTCGAGCCACTGCTCGACGGGTTTTGGTCTGGTTTCTCTGGCGATCACTGCCCTGGCGATTCCCAGTTCCCTCGCTTCCTCAGGGCGATTCCTTGCCTCTTCCTCCTCCAGACCAGCGTTCCCCTCCCCCAGCTCAGCGTCCACCATCTCCACGTCCCTTCCGGCGGTCTCTTATGTTACCGTCGATCTGGGCTTCACACCAGGAAGCGGGGTGGTCGTTACGTAACTCACCGATCTCTTGTTTTTCAGGCTATTCTCATAACACTTCTTCGCTTCTTTCTGATCGGATTTGATGGTGATCACCACCCCCTCCATAGACGGCAACTTCACCTTCATGTGCCGGGTCGACGGTATGGCACCTATCCTGTTGAGCGTGGGTCTTCCCAACAGGATGTTGTATGCTGAAGGAGCGTTTACAACAAGGTATTTGATTTTCTCCGTTCTTGAACCCGCCACATCTGTAAACGTAGTCCTCAATTCTATGTACCCCCTGACCTCCACCTGGTCACCAGCGAAACCATACAAACACCCTCCATAGGGCCTCAGCTGGTCAAGGGGCAGCTCCAACTGCGTGAAAGTCGACCAGAACTTCACGTCTGCCGAGCTTCCTTGGTCCACCAGTACCCTGTGGACCTTTCTTCCTGCTGTTATCAACGAAATTACTATGGGATCGTTGTCATGAGGCACAACATCCCGGAGATCTTGCTTGGTGAATGTAATATCCACTTCCGGCGAGTGGTCTTCAAACATATCCACCGTCATCACAGACCTCGCGTACCTCTTCCTCTATGTTGCGGTGCATCCACCTCCTGAGAAACCCCCTGCAATGGTGTGGATTTCCCCGTGCGTAGGCATCTCGTGCTGCTGAGCCTCAGCACCTACGGGTTGGGAGCTCGACGGGCCCCCGTCCTTCTATCCAGCAAATAGTCATTTAGGAACACAAACAGTCAAGTCAGCTAACGAGAAACACCAAAAGTGACTGAAAAATGTACGATAATCTCAATGACTGAAACTGTGTGGCTAAAACTGTGTTGCCCTAATTGCCTTATGCTCACTGTGGGGTGCTCCGAAGACAATTAGGGTTTGTGCTCTGTGTGACTATGAGAATTAGGTTGTAACTCGTGTAACTGCAAAGCGTACCTTACTAGGGTTCTTCATGCCCTTTATATAGGGGAAAACTAGGGTTTACCTTTGTGTTGCTGCTATTATCTAGGGTTCCTTGGAGAAGGTCCTTGCACCGTTATCCCTAGGATCTTAGCGTATCTGGCCCATGGACTTTCCTTATCTGGAGTGCAATGATTAACCTTGCGGCCCCTTGAGCTTTATCTTAGGTGTTGTATTTCTCGCGCCATCATATTGTTTGAGTCCCCTAATTAAGCACGTGTCATGCATGCAGCCTTCCTTGGAGGTCTTTAACGAGCACGTGGGCATTGTCACGTGCCCCCTTTGACTTGATCGTTTACTCTGTGTGGAGGGTCCCACAGCGCCGCCACCCAACTTAGGGTTATTCCATCGTGTGGGCCCTCTTCTCTGTGAAACTCTTCTGTCACGCGGGTTGATTCTTCGGCTGATGTCCTTCTCTTGGCGATGACCAACTACGTTGACTTCTGGACCAACTACTTTTCTTTTGTCCACGTCATCACACCTGATGACCTGGTCGGTACACAAGCCCCCCAGTCTTGAGCTGATAACTTGTTTTCAGCAAAAAGACTAAGGCCTCGCCCTGTTGCCCCCGCGGCGTTCTGATGATGTGTCGCCTCCTGACCGATTGACGCGACATTCTCTGCGTCGCCGGCGTAGCGTACCCTCAAGGACTCTGATGACGTGATATTCTCTGAGCGAGAAAAGTGACACTTCAGTTCGCACCCTAACTTCGTGACACGTGGCCCAATCGTAGGACGTTTGCTTTAATTGTAGCGCTCGGATCTTTGGAAACCTCGTACCTTAACTCACTGTCTTTACCTCTTTTGTATCTTTCTTGCACTATTCATCTTTTCCTCAAGAACTTCCCCTGTGTTCTTTCTTTGCCTTCTTCTTCCCCTACTCTACTGCTGAGCCCTTCCTCTTTGGTCTTTAGCTCCTTCACCGATAGCACGTTCTAAAATGCCTGCCAACCCTGCTTCTTCCAGAGCGGCTCATAAAGATCTTTACCCTTGGGCTTCGAGTGAACTCCTTGACGAGTATTCTTGCTTACTTTCTACTAGGGCCCTGAGGGAACACGTGGGGGAAGCGT